>NC_087212.1:55120994-55268494 GCF_015104395.2 Macrobrachium nipponense | reverse complement strand
ATGTTGTTTTTGGGTATAATTGCCACTCCTTATCGCTATTTCATTTCGCAAATTATTTTCGTTCATGCTGTTATTTGTGGATGCACACCTTAATGCATATTCGTCGAGAACAGAAAATATGCTGTTTATATCCTTATATTTTAAGAAATTTCACACGCGCTTTCATCATTATTTTCCTGTTAGCTATATCTGGAATTTATTTGAAATGATGAGAATCCCGTTGTTGTCCAGCCGATCTGCAGTGTCTGTTCACATCTGCTTTAGTCCACTTAGGTGTAACATTCGGCTGATTATAACCCTTTCCATATTTGCATTGTCATGAATGAAGCTTTCTTTTATATCCTGAAATTCAGTTTTCCTGACCAATGTTCGTTTTATCGACGATTATTCTTGTTTTATCTGTTTTCCTGTTCTGCATGATTTTCGATCCCAGTTTGGTTTTAGTCCTACGAAAACGTTTCTTGAATTTTCTACGAAATCTAACTGCCCTTTGCAGAACTATAATTCTAGGGCTGAGAACTAAAAGGGTCAGTGTCAAAAAATGGCCGATTGTAGTTAAGACCGTCACTAAACTAAAGATTTATCTCTGTTTCAGTGCTATAATGGCCAATGTTATAAGTTAAGCAATCACCCCTCCCCCCCAAAAAAAAAAAAAAAAACAAAAAAAAAAAAAAAAAAGCTTTCGCTTGCTGTACTTACCTGAATTTTAATAAAGGAAGCAATATTTTAAATGCGTTTTTCTGAAAACATGGTTTTATGACATTGGCCCTTCTACTTCTCAGCCCTAGAATTAGGCTTCTAGATTTCTTGTTTTAATCAGCATTATTACAAAATACAAAATGTATTTTTTTCATTTCCGAGTATGAAACCCTCCCGTTTATCTTAGCGATCCTGGCAGACCTCCGCTTTCCTAATTTCTTCAACTGACATAACATCTCGGCCGCAAGTCTCCCCCTTAGGTAAACTTCTTCGTCCAAATTACCATAATTTATTAAGACTTTTCTCGCCTGCGTAGGAAGACCGGCTCTCTAAGGAGGCCCTTGGACAGTTTCTCCCCTGCTCGAGAGGAGGATGCGGAGAGGAGGAGTAGGAGGAAGAAGAGCAGGGAAGAGAAAGGAAAGAGAAATTGGTGTTTGTTGGGGGTGCTATTGCGTCGTTTAGTTTCTCTCTCTCTCTCTCTCTCTCTCTCTACACCTTCAGCGCATTTATTGCCAGAATTACTCAGTGTAAGTTAATTCTGTATTGGTGCTATGACTCAAAGAAAAATTAACAATCACGTTCAAAAATGTTCAGGAAGAAATTCAGAAGAAAACGGATTACCGAAAAGCTACAAAGGATTTACTACAATTCATGCCGTTACATCTTTAATACTGTTTTTTTGAAGAGCCTTTATTAGTTTGACTATTATTATCCCCCTACAAAGACAGGGAGACTATTCAAATCTAAAATAAATAAAATTGCAACAGTAGACTCAAGAATGTCGATAGTTTTCACCTGAGAAGACAAAAGAGAAAGTTATAACTGATGCCACACAAAAGCACACTAGAAATACGAATTTGCTGTCTAAATTATTATCAAGTCTAACGTGCTTTAGGTGGGCTTTAGAAGTTTTAAGGGGACATGTATTCAACTCCATCTTCTTATAGCAGTTATGGCCTCTTCGAAGATAATGCTTTTCCTTTTTATTTTCATTTCAACAAACGTTCATTATGAGTTTACTCACGGTCGTGCATTTTTTAAAGCTAATTTTAAAAGCTACACTCATCTTCATGTGTTAAAACTTCCAAATCTATATTCATCAGGCCTGGTTTAGTTTATGAAGAAGTATTCTTTAAAGAAGTAGTTTTGCATATCTTCGTTCTGCTTGTGTGAAGAAGAGGATGGTAGTTAAAGAATTTTTATCAATGGAAATTTGACTTTTTTTGTATTCTACGGAATCTACGTTTGATACAGTTATACTATATGTATACGTATGTGTGCCTGTCACCTGACGCATGATTATGAATCTATATGTAGTGAAATTCAATTTGTATAATACGAAAATACAGACATTTTCGTACACTTTGAAGTTAGGTGTCGTCGACATCCCGACAAAATGAATGTTCAATACATGAACGAATTCAGAGTTGTCAATATTCCGTAAAATCAAATTACTTTTGAACCGTCAGACAGCGGTCTCTTACACGAGAAAATTCAGTTAACATATCAAGTAAAACAGAAATTTTCTGGTAAGTGCAATGGAATTAAGCGTGGCCAAAATCTTTTAAAATTAAGATTGAGGAAATTATGAGGAAATTCAGTCCTGTTAATTGAAACTGTCTTAAAAGAAAAAATCTGAAATTAGTTGCTGTAAGTGTCCATTAAATCGAAATTTCCTTTACTTTAAGAGGAAATTCGATGTTATTATCTTTATAATTAGTGATAACATTTGTTGCCATATCCTATCAAATCGGGGTTTCTTTTAAAATCTGTGAAATTCATTGTTACCATGGTCCCGTAAAGTCGAAATTTCCTTACAATTAAGATGAAATTCAGTAATGTTACTGTCCCATGAAATCAAAATTTCCTTAAAATAATTAGATTCGATGTTGACAATGTCCTATGTTAATAAATTTTTCTTATGGTCATGATTAAATTTCGTCGTTGTCAGTATACCATATAATAGAGAACTCCTTAATATTCTGATGAAATTTGATGTCGGTGTCCCGTAAAGTCGAGATTTCCTTAAAATTTTGAGGAATTTCATTGTTGTCTCTTCCATAAAATCAAAATTTTCATACACCTACGATTGATGATTTTTTTCTCGCCAGTATTCTTTAAATCGAAATTTCCTTATAATGTGATGAAATTCCTTATTTTCCGTATCCCGTAAAATCTAAATTTCCTTAAAACGAAGGAATTTTTGCTGTCAGTGTCCCTTAAGATCGAAATTTCATTAAAACCTGGATGGAATTCGTTGTCGTATATATCCCGTAAGATCGAAACTTCCTTGAAATCGTGATAAAAGTCAGTGTTGTCAGTGTCCAGTGAAACTGAAAATTCCTGTAAATTATGATAAAATGAGGTTGTCAATGTCCCTTATGTCCCGTAAGAAAAACCGAAATGTCGCGACCAGATTTATTACAGAAGGGAAGACGCAAACTGACCGTTAGCCGTCGGTTACCATGGCAACCAAACCGCCTACAAATCTCAAGCATCCGTCTCATCTGGCGGTCCTTTAATCTTCGAGGAAGGGGAATTACTCTTGAATTCCCCTCCCATCCCATCAGTCCCCTCAACGGAAGATCGACAGTGAGGGTAAAGGTTGGCGAAGCACAAGAACGTTACCCTCAATGCTCGATTTATTAGTAATATGGAATGGTAACAGTACCGGCAGCGGTATCCTAGGAGCTTGTTTTGATTTGGTCTGCCGATGATTGTTGGGTGCTGATTTTGTATTCTCTCTCTCTCTCTCTCTCTCTCTGTGTGTGTGTGTGTGTGTGTGTGTGCACAAGTTTATGCCTGTTTGTATATTTTCTTTCTGTGCGATGTCTATTGTATACAGTCTGTTTAAGTGTGTATGGGTATGTGTGCGTCCACCAGCGCAGACTGAGATTGATGAGAAAAGCGGTAGGGTAAAATAACGTAGAGTGATCGACTTCAAACGGCTAATAATTCTTGGGCCCCCTTCTCTTCACCAACCTTTTTGGTCTTTTCCCATTCAGTGTTCCTTTCCCTTCTCTCTCTCTCTCTCTCTCTCTCTCTCTCTCTCTCTCTCTCTCTCTCTCTCTCTCTCTCTCTCTCTCTGCTTCCTCCCTCCATATCTCCGCGTCTTTTCTCTCATTGTATCAAATACCTCGATATTTATTTGCTTTGATGGCGAATTGGCGATTGAATGATATGATTGATGTTAAGGGAAGTTATTTTTTTTTAACTGGCTCCAGGCTCTCTCTCTCTCTCTCTCTCTCTCTCTCTCTCTCTCTCTGTATATGAATAAATTTTCCGTGTATTTATGTTCTCTCCTTTGAATTCCTCTGAAGCTTCATTCCTTTATCTCGTTTTTCTGTTATATTATTATTTATGATACTCCTTTTTAATTGATATTCGAGGTGATTTTCTGTTCATAATTCCCAAATATTCTTCTTGCCATCGCCTGTTTTTCATCCTGGTTTTTTGCTTTGTCATCAATGTAATAATATCTTGCCAAGATGTTTCTCAGCTGTTTCCTTTGTAATTGCTTTAATGTTTTCCGCTGATGATTTCACTTCCCTTTTTAAATCGCCATGTGGCT
Organism: Macrobrachium nipponense; assembly: GCF_015104395.2. Lineage (NCBI taxonomy): Eukaryota > Metazoa > Arthropoda > Malacostraca > Decapoda > Palaemonidae > Macrobrachium > Macrobrachium nipponense. The sequence continues at coordinate 55,264,224 of NC_087212.1, read as the reverse complement.
TTGGTTTTCTTTCTTTTAAGTTTTTCATTATTTTTCATTTTACAGCTAAGCATGTTTGTGCTTACTTTTGTATTTTTCTTTATTGAATTTCTTCTCATTGACTTATTGGCATAAAAGACCCCCATTACAGGCATTAATATCTAATGCCTTATTACACAGATGAATGTTCAGACTGAGCCATTACACTTTGTCGTGCTTGGCTCGATTATCTCTGATATATTACCTGCAATAGGGGAAGTGATCACCATGCTTTCATCTATATATCTTCAAAGCAAGACTCACGGAAGAGAACTCTCTCTCTCTCTCTCTCTCTCTCTCTCTCTCTCTCTCTCTCTCTCTCTCTCTCTCTCTCTCATAATATTCTATTTTTAGTAGGTTCTCATTCAACGACCTACGTAAATTATAGTCTGAGTTTTGTCAAGGAAATTATTTTTTTTATATTTGGTAGTTTGTGCCGTGAACTGTTTAGATAATCGATTTGACATTGTAAATTTAAAAGTTCAATAGTTAAATGAATCGTGTTGGAACACAACCTATAAATTGAATTGAATTTTTCATTACTATCTCGTTTTGTCTGGAGTATAAGAGGTGTTCAAATACAAGTTGATGTTATATTAAGGCACAGAATAATTTTTACTCACGGATACCCTCAACCTTCTTTCATTTATATATGTGCATATATATATATATATATATATATATATATATATATATATATATATATATGTATATGTATATTTATGTGTATGTATGTATATATGTATGTATGTATGTACCTTTATAGCTCAGTGGTCCAAGTCACTTTCTACAGTTGTTTCTAATACATGCAACGGTTCTAATCCTTTATACTATATATAATATATATATATATATATATATATATATATATATATATATAGTAAATATATAATATATATACATATACATATATATAATTTATACATGTGTATATATTAATTAGGAATATTTTAAGTTAATTTAGATTCTGGTTTTCTCTAAGCTCTACGTCTCTTTTTATGCCTTTGCATGTCTTGTCTTTCTTCCGGCCATACTAGATTCCTGATAAAAGAAGCATAATTATGTTTCTTTGTTACTGTATCTTATTTTGTTTCCAGTCTGTAAACTGAGCGTTTATGTTTGTTTGTATGAAACTCATCTTCCATAAGAAACTTTACTGTCAAACAACATCCACTTCCTTTTTAATTTATGTTGCCCAAGGCCACCTGATATATAACACAAACTCCCTCGACTGCCTCTCCTTCCTTATGATTATGCGAAGTAATTAAAGCTAAAATAGTATAATACATTCACAATATTCCCCAGGAAGTAGCCCACGAGAACGTTTATTTGGAGTTCCATTAAATTTCTTCTTCAGCCGTGCACCATTTGTTTACATACCGGCAAGTAATTAGTTGCAATGGTACTCCGAGGTGTACTGCAATTATGGTATGCAAATTTTTATCAGCTCATGCAGCTTTTTCCTCAAGTTTAGGTTCTGGGAAATAGTGGAGCTGGACGAGGAAGCAGCGCCTCCTGTTTTTTATTTTTTTTTTTTTTTTTTAATAAGAGAAGGAAGAGGAAAGGAATGTTTCTAGGAGGGTTGTTACAAGTGGATGCAAATTTTCCCTCTCCAAGTTCTGGCAGAAAAATGGTTTCAATCTGTGGGAGTTTTGTCTCTCTGGGACAGGAATCTAATGAATGAATTTGTTTTCAGGCTTTGAGATTTCATTTCATTCATGTCACCCTTTCGTACTGATAGTGTTTTTCTAAGGCAAGGAAACATGTTTATATGCATAGGCATTTATTTATGAACGTAATTACAGCGGAAAGCGTTTCCATAAAAATTAAAATCAGTTTTCCCGTCGATACAATTCATCGGCGACTCTCCTATCTCCTATCCTGGAGATATTTCCACTGGTAAAACCTCATGTATATCGTCTCTAAGTTAAATTCAGGCAGGTCCAACGATACCATTTCTGTTAGGTTTTCTTAGAAAATATATCAAAATGAGAAAGACAATTTACCCCAGCGCTAAGATTTCCAGTTAATCTTTGCAGCGATAAATCATATAAAGCAAAAAAGCTCTACAAATACTTCCCAAAGGTAAAAGATTCCTAGCAAAATATACCCAGTGATAGAATATCTCTTCAATCCTAATAGCAGTTGTATTCACGGCGAATGTCAACAATAGTGTTAAACTTCCTAGCAAATGAGATACTGATATTATTGTAAATAAAATCCCAAACAATTTTTCGCAACACCAAAGGTTTTGATGCCTTGATTTCCAGAAGAATCTATGAAATCGTCAGAATTCTTTGAAGCTGGCCCTAATATCAAATTTCTAACCTTTCTCAACAATGGAGGCAATTGTTCACGTAACTGCAAATTTGCTCGTTATATCTCAAAGAGCTTCGAGTAGCAGACACAAAGGTGCTTGCCATAATTTTGTTCTGTTGTATCACATTTCTCTTTGAGGACTGATTATTACATTCATGGAGAATAGGAAACGATGTCTTTCTTATGCTATTAGTATTTTCTATTTATTTTTCGTTTAAATGGAAATGAGAGGCTCGTCTGGTTTATCTAATCCATTTAAAGACAAAAACAATGGAATACACATATGAGTAAGTTTGTAAGTCGCTATATTTATGCAGCCAGGTTTGCAAATTCAGTTGTACATCGAAGGACATTAGCATGCATATATACATACATTCATGTGTGTGTATGTACTTGTTTAAGTATGTGTGAAATTGTAATAACTAGTGTCCTCTTAACTTCTCGAATTCTTCTCCTTTTGGTTATGCTTGTCATTCCAAAACCTTGGATCCGAATGTAAGAATATCTTTACATAGATACATATTATATCTATATCTATATCTATATATATATATATATATATATATATATATATATATATTAAAAAAAGTAATTTCTCCCAAAACATGGAGAAAGGTTGTAAGGGTGAGTGTGCCTACAGTGTAGTATACATCAGTTTGATTTTAGTTATATTAGGATCCTTTGACTGATGAGATGGCGTGTGAGAGTTTTACTCTTGACAATATATCTATATCTATATATATATATATATATATATATATATATATATATATATATATATAGATATATATATATATTGTCAAGAGTAAAACTCTCACACACCATCTCATCAGTCAAAGGATCCTAATATAACTAAAATCAAACTGTTGTATACTACACTGTAGGCACACTCACCCTTACAACCTTTCTCCAGCCACTGTTTTGGGAGAAATTACTTTAATTTTAATCCCTTTTCCTTCTCCGGGTTCACTGCCGACAAACCTTTAATTCCTGGCGCGGATCCAGGAGAAATGCTAATCCTCTCCCGAGGCAAGCCAGCTGGCAGAGAGGTAAAGGATCAACCATGTGGGCGCCAATATCTTGGAACTTGGGCCACGAGGTTGCCATGCCATGGCTAGATGCCCACTACCGCCATCTGGACGCAAGACCTTCATAATCTGCACTGGGTATGAAAGGCTTTGAATTGGCAGGCTCTTCCTTAGAATTCGTCAGACGCTTATCCAGGATTCATGTCCTCCCTTTGCTCTTGAACTGGCCCATCTTAAACACAAGGCTACTATCGCCTAGTATGCTTTTGTAGTGAGTAAATTAACTTGCCCTCGGCCCCATCGGTGGCCCCCTGAAGTATGAGGAACAACTCTTCAGACAACGGTAAAGTGCCAGGTTTTAAGGTTTTTATAAAGTCAGTCATGTCGTTGTTAGTCTATTACTGTCTTTCTATTTCCTTTTCATTGTGAGAAATACCAACAGTGAAACCTGTACTGCCTTTTTATTTGTGCTGTTCCAAGTTGCAAAGCATTTAAATGAAGTGTGACGTACTCTGTTAAATTGTGAATGGCCGGAATCGAGTTCATTTCCAGGCACCCTCTGTGCAACTCCTCGATTCCTTAATTAGATGCTTCATTCCAGAGAAGTAATCATAGGTGTTTTCAATTACAGATTAGGAGTTAGTCAGCTGTGGTTTCGGAGCTTTCCTTGTGTGCAATATTGGCTTCCCCACTACACTCTCCTTACGACCCCATTAGAAGAGGGCTTCTAATGTGTTTCCTTCAAGAATATCCCTCACATTGCTTCTTTCATCTTGTAGTGAGGGACTGTTGTATTTGTCACAGTTAAGCTAACCAATCCTATGATATAATTTTCTATTGTAAATAAATTACGTTGATTCCCAGCGTTTACCTAATCACTCGCCTTTTGAATCAGGCCTTCACACATATTTAATCGAATATGTTTTTGCCTGATCTTAAGACCAGAGTTTGTTATTTTGTGTTATCCAAGGTAAGTTGCGTTGATCTTCAGTTTAGCCCATTGATTAACGTAGATCCTCCATAATAAAATTTTATCAATGCATGTGTGTGTGTGATATATATGATATAAATATAAATGTATATATATTAATTATATATTATATCATATATATATATAAATATAAATATATATATATATATATATATATATATATATATATACATATATATATGTGTGTGTGTGTGTGTATAAAAAAATAATAGTATGGTTGCTGTTCCAAAGAAAGTAGTAGAGTTAAGTTCCACATCATCTATCTCACCTGGCTAGCTAATCTCTATGCGCGCTAAACGCACATATAAGAGAAACACAGCATACGTCACGCATCTTTTGTGTATATAAATCAAATCAATGTTATGTTAAATGTATCATTAGAACCACTTGCATATCAGCTATATGTATCGTAACTTCATTCGCATCTTGTACATTGATTTATATGCATCTTTCCATCCATCAACAAACACAGTTGATTGTACTGTGACCTCTGTTTTGTTCGCCTCGAGTCAGCAATACCTTTCCGTTCGCAAGAGTTATTGACTTGTCTGAATAAATGAGTAAGTTTAACTAAACTATGAATTAAATTGAACTCTCAAAGAAACGTATCTTTTATCTAAAATGAGTTTTTAGATAAAAGAAGTAAGTTTCCAAGTTCAGCCATGTTTGAAAAGGAATGGGAATTCACACGCCACTAAAAATAAAGAAAATAAAGACGCCAAAGTTGTAAAAGGATGGATGATAGGAAGTGACAAAAACCTAATGGTCTTAATAGAATCTTGTCTTTTTTTCTGTAATTGAAAAATGTGATGTCATCTGGGCCTATTCCAGACTCCCTTTAGAAACCGAGCGAGGTAGGCCTATGTAGCCATCTTTAGTATACATAGGAAGAGCCCTCAGCGTCACGGTGTAAGGCCTATGTCAAGATAAGAGAATGAAGAAATGGGCCGATTCTCATCGGAAATGTAATGCCTACGTTTGATGAGAAACCGGTAAGGGTGTTTTCAAGTGGAGCGAATACCGATGTGTAGTTGACAAAGAAAAAAAAACGGAAAATAATGTTTTATTTTCTCTTCCTTCTTTCATTCTTTTTGTTACAGGATGGAGTATTACGTCGAACTATCTTCATTGTATTAAAGCTTATATCAATCAATAGTAGCCGGAGAAGACGGTTAATATAGTAAATTCATTGTTATTGTACTTCAAAAATCAATTACAGCGGGAGGCCTTCCAATCAGGCAAATTCATGTAATCCTTTGTTGTTTTGTGAATGTTGTAAAACTTGTTTTTCAGTCCAAAGCGGTATAAACTCTCCCATTTCAGTAGTTTTAAGATTATCTGTTCTGAAGGTCTTCATCAATAAAGAATAATTCATCCGTGTTCAGTGCTGAATTTCACTTGTTATATCTGTACAATCATGGTTTTACTTACTTTAGAGTAGGAACAATTTGAGACATCAGCGTACTTCTAGACATGTAAGCGGGTAATGGCGTCGGTTCACCTCGTGTGGTGCACTGTAGGTGTTACTTGAGGTTCTTGATAGCTTTTCTTCGGCCCCTATCTGCAATTCCTTCCTTTCATTCCTTTTACAGTACCTCAGTAAAAGTAAAACCTTTTTACTTTCAATTTCCCTTTCAGCGCTGGATGGCCTCTTACATCCGAGCGCTTGGCCTTTGACTTATAATTTATATTTTATTCCATATTGCCTTTTTCATTTTAAATTGCAATGGCAACCTGGATCACTTTTATCTTGGGTATGTGAACATTATGGGAAGTTCGTGCTACTATATTTTCATGGTGAATGCGAAACAAAATGTTGATCCTGCCTGAAGTATTGTTCGTATTTAAAATTTGATATTATGGAAAGAGTTGGGAAGCTTTGTTTACCTGTTTAACCGTTGTTCTTTTATATTTTCATTCATTTATTTGTTTTTATTCTGAATGAAAATAATATGAAATTTAAAGAGGAATTTCACGGTGGTTGTGGTGATCTACATGGATAACTTTTCAAATTTCACCTACGAGTGAAGACCTATGAAATCACTAAGGTTTTAAGGATTTATTTTGCTTCACGAAAGGACTTATAGTAACAAGAGAGAGTAGTACGCTTTCTAATTAAATTATCTCTCTCTCTCTCTCTCTCTCTCTCTCTCTCTCTCTCTCTCTCTCTCTCTCTCTCTCTGCTACGAACAGCAAATAGTCGTCTCACCCATTTAGAAGTGCACGAAAGGTGGAGTTACTTCTATCTGTCTAATTCTATATCTTGTTATTTATCTGTTCATTATGTTTGTTTATTTGTAAACTACTTTCAGTTTATTGCTGCGAAAAAACTAATAACTCTTAACCATTAATTACGATTCATTTACAAAAGATTTATATATCGTAAAAATAAGTGTCGGTCGTTTTTATATCACCAGTCAACGACAGCTCGCGCAATCATTTTTTTGAAACTAAAGTGCAGATTACATTATATGGATACTTTTAAAAAGGCTTTGTTTATATGCATGATTTTTAAACCATTATAGCTATGCCGTACTATTCTGTGTTAAAATTCCATGCATATTTATTTCAGTTCCCTAATTTGCATGAAAAAGCCAATGGAAACTCTATTCTACTCCGCGCTTTATATAAATAAGATAAATGAAAAAATAACGAAATCATGAAAACGAGCGAGGATAAAATATATGTCATTTGAATAATGAAATGCGGCCAAAATGAACGAATTTTACATTACTTTCAAAGACAATGATTAATGTGAAATATAGCGCTGAATTTTGGATTAGCTCCTTTTTTGGATCCCCTTTGTTCAGATTTGGTGTTACCACGAGATTGATTGCCTCTGCCAGCCAGCTAGTCTTGATGATGTGACACTATTTAGTTGTTTCTTTGTTAATTTTTAGCTGAACTTTTCTACATAATATCATTAAGAACTCGATTCTTATTATATCCTCTTACGTTACTTTATGGTTCCATTCATAAGATATGTTTGACGGCTGAGAACGTATTTTCAGTAGCCACAATGACCACCACTTAAATTTTCGACTTTACACACTCAGCTACTTAATACTATGGATACTATAGATGTGAGTTTTGACAAGGTAGGGAGAGCAATAAAGATGCTGAAAATGGGAAGGCACAAGAAGTGGGAATGCTGTGGCATGGCAGTAAAAGTGTGGGGAAGTGGTAGATATTCTAAGTGTGTGATACTTTGTGATGTGGGATTGTTTTTGAGGGAATACGTGTAAGGAATAATTGTTCTTGTGTAAAAAGATAAAGACATTGAAGATGACTGTATGAATAATGACATTACTTAGTATACGAGGAACAGTGTACAGTAGGATTATGATAGTGAAATTATGACAGATGACAAAAGGATTGACAGATTTAGAAGTTTGGTAGATTACATAATGAAGGAGGTTTATGGATCGGGTGCTTGTTAGTATATCCTTCTGTGAGAAGTTTGACACTACAGAAAAGAGTTGAAGGATTTTGATATACTTTGAAAAAGCTTACGGTAGAACTGACAGAAATGCGATGCCACGGATTCATTCTATCGAAGGAAATCGGTCAAGAGTAATTAGATACATATGGTAAAGGGGAAGCAAGCACCTGTTGAAATATTCTAACATCCAGATGAAATATTTCTGGTAAAAGTGGATCCGAGAAGTGAATGAGTATTTTGTGAGGTCAGAACAATAACATAAGATGTAGGTATGAAGCTGTGGTGGGTATAGGAAATGGGTTGTAAATGGAATGTAGGGTGACTGGCATTTGTAGATTAAACAGAAGCGACTGAGGAGAGACTAGAGATTGCAAAAACTGGAAACAGAATTTGAAAGCGTTTGTGAGTGGTTTTTGAATGTGAGTATTGATAAAGGCAAATGTATGAGGATAAAATGAAGACACAACGATAGAGTAATATAGAGGGTGGAAGAATTTAGAAGTAAATGCCTATTGAGATGGCATAATGAGGTGATTCACAGAATAGCTAAAGTAAGTAACGTACCATTGTGGAAGGTAATTTGAGCAAATCTTAGGAAAGTGAGGAGTGGATGTTGATAACAATGAAATGAAAAGGCAGAGGCTGTTTAGATAATTAATTGTTTGCATGGTATTTGAGGAGTGAGGGGGATCGATAAGAAAAAAAAAGTTAGCTTAGGTGAACCAAAAAGATGAGTTCATAAGATGATTTGGTAGTTCAGATTTGCCGAGAGATGAGAGGAGAGGAATTCCTAAAATTCTTTGAATAAATGGTGCAAAGGAGGTGTTGGAATGGAAGAGAGTTGCCTTCACCAATTTGAAGTAAGATAGTGCGTGCAAGACTTAGATGAATAGCGCACTGTATGTGGGAGTACAGTGGGTTCGAGTTATTTTGCAAGTGGGTGAATGGCTAAATTGTTACGTATGTAACTGTCAGTGACTTTTGCCTTGTTTTTTCTCTGAAATAATCAGGGAAGACTATATACAAATAGGCGAAGTACACTAGACGGAGACAGAATTAATAAGATCGACTCTTTCAAATACATATGAATCACGAATACCCAAACAGATTCTCTTGAATTGAATTTAGCGAAAAACTAAAGCAGGTAAATCAAACGATAGGCCGACCAAAATCTACGAAGTGGATAGACAGATATTTCATTTAAAAGTTCGTTGATTTGAGAAGATCGTTGTAAAAAATAATATTGGGCGTATGATGGCAGGATCGGAAGTTCCATCTGTAGATGAAATAATGATGAAAGGGAGATGGAGGTGGCAATGACATGTCCTTCTCACAATAATTCATCGGAGGCTTGTACGAGATAATGTCGGCTGGGATCATGTGGACACCAGAAGAATTGGAAGAATCCACTTATTTGAATAAGAACTATGAGAAGGGAGGCTGGAGACGAGTGGAACTTTATGCAAGGTAAAGGGCCTGACAGATATGAGTAGCAGAATTTCAGAGACCCATTGTGTCACGAGGCACTGGAGGCGATAATGATGACGATATTATATACGGGATCATTTGAGAAATCTCCTGTTCTCTGTTTATGTGGGATGTAGAAATGAGAAAACTGAAAGTAGCAAGGGACAGATACTTATTCACAATAGTGATGATCACTGATATGATAAAATTTAAAGCAGTGTTATCCTCTCCAGCAAGACTAAAAGGGAAAACTTCCCCATACCACATACCGCCACCGACATCCCAGTTCCACAATCGCTATCCACATACTACTCCAAAAGCCTTCTCCTTTTGTTGAGTTGACGTAGATCTATTTTATCTCTCAGGTACCGAAAAAGAGAGAAGTCGGGGTGCTTCAACCGAAGGGGGCGGGGAGGCAGCAACATTAAATTGTCATTAGAGAATTATATTGTCTCTTTTAATGTAGCTTATGCCCTACTCTTTTTCTCTTTTTACATTGGCCACTATATCTCTCAGGGTTTTTTATTCCTGTCATACCATTAAATTATCTGATAATTCTAGTGCTTTTTATTTTTCTTCTTGGCTCTCCTGTTATGAAATATGATTATTGTCTTTTTTTTATATTATTTCATATAATGGGTAGGTCGAGTCTACTGGGATTTAGGAAGCGGTTCTTTATTACTGTCATATATAGGGGTCGCTTCTCTAGTTCAGACATTGTACTACGTTATAAATACTCTGGTAAAAAGTGTTGAAAGGATATTATATATATATATAAATATAATAATTATATATATATTAATATATATAATAATATATATAATATTATAACGTGTGTGGTGTGTAATGTGTGTAAAGTCGTCTAACTACCAAGTACATAATTCACTGCTTAGCTTATCCGAGGCATGATTTGATTTTACTAGAGCGTGCCTGTCTGCCTGGTCAGTTTCAGAAGTCGAATCTGGAACATCTTGATTTGTAACCGAAAATGCTTCCGATCACAACTCATTTTTATTCAGTTAAAGCTTAAAGCATTATCGCTCATTCATGAACATGGTACCTCCTAACAGGGAGTTCCAATTAAACAGGATTCTATAAGATTTTTTTCAATATCAAAGATTGAGAGAGAGAGAGAGAGAGAGAGAGAGAGAGAGAGAGAACCACCGTTCTTTTCTGTACTACCACTCATAAACCCTTGATATAAATTTTGTCAATTTAAAGTCGCAGGGTTACGTTATCCCTCATTATTTCGTGAAAAAACCTCGAGATGTTTTTAACAACGTCGGAAAATGAGAGAAGGCCTTAAAAGTTTCCCTCAAATTCTCGACATTCCATTCATTAGATTTGCTTTTTTCGATACAGTCATTGAATAGAGAGGACAAGAGACGAGAAGTATTACTTCCACGTCCTTTCAAACCATGTTTTACAGAAAACGAGTGTCCTGAAAAACTGAAAACATGACTTACAGAAAACGGGAAATGCGTAAGGTATACAGTAGATGATTTTTTTTTTTTTTTTTTTTTTTTTTTTTTTGTATCCTTTGAGTAGGGTGATGAGGTTTTCGCTTCCCTTTACAAACTTCTATGAAAAAGCATTTTTTCAACAATGCAAGAAATTTGGGTCCTGACGTTTATCTCTATCTCGTATCCGTCGCCTCTGTGAATAATGGGACAGTGGTTGGTTACTTTGGAATGGGTGTCGTCCAAGTCTACTTTTCTTTTTAGTAAGCAACGTTATTCCCTTTTATCAATTTATTTTTGCTTTCTTTGGGAGGAAATTAGTTTGTTATCAGTCATTCTAAGTGTTTATTCTCATGGAATTAACACAAATTACGAATAAAATTCATGTACAGGAGTTTTCTAAGGACTGTTCGCCTCTTATAGTTATTTGAAACAATCTGAGCAAGACTAGAGAGCTCTTTGAATATACTCACACATGCACACACAAATATATATATATATATATATATATATATATATATATATATATATATATATATATATATATATATATATATCGCACAAGCGTACTTTTTCACTCATAAACGTTAAGCCACAAGTATTGTTTAATATCAAATTCACTATACATTTCAGGAATTATATGATAAGTGCTTCTGCACTGTCTAGGATTAGATATTCGGGTGGTAAAAGTAATTGCCAATTTATTTTAAACTAGTAGTAGATTGGCCAAGGCACCAACCGCCCTTTATAATACTCGTACTACCGCTGAAGAGGTTACGATCCCCTCTAAGTTTGCTAATACAGTTTGTTGTAGGATCTCTCACTGGTCGCAGACTTTTTCTATGCCTACACCAATTCAAAATAGTCTGAAATATTCATTATATATCTTTTACTTTTGACAAAAGCTTGACAACACTGAATACGCTGCACTTCTTACCCCTTTAGATCTGTCATTATCTGTCGTATAGAAGACTCTCAGTTAACCTGTTAGGCATCTCTTCCAGAAGATTACTCCAAAATAAACCAGTTCTCCAGTCTTGGATGATGCAATAGCCATTGTACTAGGGTCTTCCACTGTCTTGGATTGGAATTCTCTTGCTTGGTGGTACACTCAAGCACTTTTTTCTGTCAGTTGCCTCTTATTGTTTCCAAATGGTGTGCAGGGCTGGCTCAGTAGAAGGGTCATGGTTGCTTAGTGTTTTGCAAGGGAATGCCTTATGCTTTTTTTCTTATAACCATGAAGTAATTTTCAAAACCACTATGACTGTCCTTCCTTCAGTATCTGGCAAATCTGGAGATATATTTGTCCTTCCTGGGTGTGCTAGCTCGTCCATTTGACCAGTTTCCCTCTTGCAATAATTTTATCTTTAAGGTCATACAGTAGTGATTTTACATGTATATATTGTTCCTCTTACTGTTGTTGTTGAGTTTGCAAGTATTCCTATATGCCTGTTTTACGTGTTATTGATTCTTTCTAAAGATATTGAACTTAATTAAGGTCTCCAGAATAAGTCGTGGAAATGCCGTATTTTAGCAATTTTCAACAATTATGACTTGGATGTTTCTGCTGTTAACTTTGACATCCTCACATGTTCTGAAACTCTTGTTTCTCATTTGCGACATATTTTAGAACTGTTGATTCCAGGTTTAAGAAGCTCACTTACTCAAGTGTTATGCCATTCCTAGGACCTTTCGAATGGCTCTGTATATTAGAAAGTTTCTGCACACCTCATAGGTCACTGTATAAGTATTTACGTCATAAAATATAAGTGGTTACAGTCTGTGGAAGACTAATAAATCTGTACGTCTTTGCTAGCTATGGGAATCCAGGTTTGGAAGACTATTTACGGCTGCTTAGTTACAAAAACTGCAGCAGTTCAAGAAACTGACTCCTGGGCTTGTTTTATTGTTTTGGTGATTACAATATTCATCGCACTGTATGGCTGAGCTCAGTTACTGCTACAGATAATCATGGTATTGTTCATGTAGATATCTCCACTATTTCTGGTTGCGAACAGTTGATAAATGAACCCACACACCATTTTGGCAATGATCTTGACAATGCATTCAGAGATGTTACGAGGATTGTATCTTCTGGAGTAGGTTTGCTGGTGGGTTCATCTAATCACTATTTGAATAAAGTTAATGAAATAGATAAGGTTGTTACTGGTGTTAACATAATGAAACATATACTGGAAATTCCAGGCCAAGTGGAATGGTATTCGCCATGACCTTATTCAACTCAGATGGAGCGATATTTATAGAAGCTCGAATAATATGGGGTGTTTAAATTATTTGCTTAAGACATTAGTATTATCGAGAGGAGAATTCCATCTAAAATCCTCAAGTTTCACCTTAAAGATAAGTCATGGTTCAATGCTGCATATAAGCGTTCCTGTCCTGAAATACAAGAAGCTTACTATTCATGGAGGAACAAACGAATAGACTTTTTGTGGCGTAATTTCATTGAGCTTAGATATCAAGCTCAGATGGCCTATGAGAGAGGTGAGAGAGTTTACAATGAGATTGTGAAGATCTTGTTCTCAAGTGGTGATAACCATAAGTGTTTATCTTCCCTCAAGTCATCACTCTGTGGAGCAGATGGAATTACTTTGGCTCAAGGTCATGTGAGCAAACTGTGTGGCGAGTCCATGGATTACCACTTTTTTCTGAGATTTAGTTGGACTTGCAAGTTTTCTTTCTGTTTGGAGGAAGACAAACATTGCTCCATTACCTGACGTACCAAGCCTGTCCACGTGCCCATCAGAGTATAACTGATTTCAATTACCCATGTTTCATCACAGATTTTTGAGATACTGCTCTCTAAGCGTCTTTGTAGATTTGTTGATGATATTAGCCAGCTACCAGCATTGCAGTTTGGGTTTCAAAAAGTTCTTGTTACTTATAATACACTTTTTATAATATCAGCTGAGTGCTCTTGATAGTAAATCTAGATTTAATGTAGCCTTTCGCCATGTGGATCATGAAGGACTTAACTACAAGCTAAGATTATTAGGAATTGATGGATCTTTTATTAATATTTCAAAAGAATTTTTGATATGCAAACCCCAAAGAGTCTGGGTTGTTGGTGAGATTAGTGGCTCTTAGTAGAGTCATTTTAGATGTTCCTCAAGGAAGCTCCTCTAGCTGTTTTTCGTTTTTTGCTCCTTAGGTCTGTGGATGCTGAATCCTTGAATATAGATCTGGGACATATGCATCAGTGGAGTAGGCTTTGTGGCATGAAACATAACCTTTCAAAAACTAGAAATATGATAGTTAGTCAATCTAGAACACTTTTGCCTTTGCCTTATGATTTACATTGTAATAGTATGGTTTTAAATGTCAAGGATTTGAGGCATAACTTTTGGTAATGAACCAAAATGTTGGTATCTTTCGGAAATGTTTTCAAATGTTTCATGATGAAACTTTTATACCTAAGTATTGTAACTTTTCTTCTTCATTAGTTGGAGTTCTGTTCTCTAGTGGGCCTTCGGGTGCTGACTCTCATCTCAAATTCATGGATAGAGTTATGTCACTAGTCAAGTCTATTTTGCCAACTCTTAATGTTGACTTGTTGCATATATGTAATGTGAGGTCATGTTTCTAGCACAGATGTATTACAATGACAAATGTACTCTGCACTCTTCTTTATCTGACCTAGCTATGTTTGCTTGCAACACTAGGCTGGCTGCTGCTGCAATAGTGTTTCGTTTTCTAGCATAAGGCTTAATAGTGCTCAGTTTGTTAGGAGTTTTATCTTTGCCACAACTAAAGTGAAGACCCTGGTACGAATCATGAATGTAAGTCATTCCCTATTTGATGGTAAACGATAGTTGTAGCTTAGCACACACACACACACACACACACATACACACACACACACACATATATATATATTATATATATATATATTATATATATATTATATATATATATATATATATATTATATATATGTATATATATATATATATATATATATATTATATATCTATATATATATATATATATATATATATATATATATATATATATATATAAAGATATGGATGATTTTTATAATTCATCATCAATGTTGTTATTATCAGCTCTCATGATAATCATTTAATAGGATTTGAATTAGATGATTTTTCAATTATTTCTAGAATACACCACAATAATAAATCTAGGTCATATGTCATTTTAATTGAATTAGTTTCATTAGCTCGTAATGAAATTGTCAGAGTAATTTATTTATTAACACTGCGCAGGTAGCCGTGTCTTGGGGCATTAGGAAGTGTTATCAGTATTAATTAAATCATGAAGAATTAAAGAGAAAAGTGCAAAATCCGTAGAGTGGTGCTGTTGTGTAAGCGGGTTAAATTAAATGATTCAATAATTAATCATTGGTCTCATTGCCATGAACCATAGGTTAGATTTTATTGTTCAAAGGCCGACGGGAAGGAAACGTAAAAGTATTAGATATCAAAGTGTGCTCTAAAAGGAAGGAATATAGAAACACAGAGGAACAAGGTAAATAGAGAACTTCTTGTTACTAAATTACCAACGTCCTGATAATAAAGATTTAAAGAAGGAAAGTTAAAACATAGCCTACGGCCATTATGGTACCAGGCTCATAAAACAAAAAAGTAGCCAATTATACAAGGCTTTTTGGAGAATTTTTAGAGAAGGAAGTATTTACAGGCACCAAGAAGAGAGTTCCTTTTGTAGGGTCTCACACGGATCCACGCACTGTCCATCTTACCTGGCCAGCTGATCTCCTCACAACAAGCATCTCTGCGTCAAGCATGCTCATACAAGAAATGCAACAGACGTCACGCATGTTTTGTACTTATATTATCATTCACATTAATATTATGTTGAATGTATCATTCTTAGCACATGCATTACAATGTCAACATTCCAGCTATATTATCTATCTATCTACCTATCTATCTATCTATCTATCTATCTATCTATATATATATATATATATATATATATATATATATATATATATATAATATATATATTTAAGTAATATATTTATATATCATATATATATATATATATATATATATATATATCTGATATATATATTTATATATTATATATATATATATATATTATATATATATATATATATATATATATATATATATATATATATGTATATGTAATAGAGGAATTAATGATATATTTAAGACATAGTTGTAATGTGAGATGCTGTGACTTTCTTAGAATGTATCAATTTAACTTCCCATGGAGACAGTGTGGTCCAAGTGACAAGACATCTCAGCTTTGGAAATGCTGAGATAATTCCTCGGGTGGCGCGATGTCGAAGTTGCTGTCTAAGCAGATCAGTGCCACATCCTGTTTCTATGCACGGGCGGATGTAGTGGTGCCTTCTGAAACTGGTTAGAGGCAGTTACTTGGGCGTGAACAATGTGTGTGAGTTCGTGCATGTGTGCGAGCTTCGTCCCTACATAATGAGAAAGTAAGATTACTAAGGGGGGGGAATCGCTACAGAGTCGGCAGAGTCAAGATGGCCTCTGCAGTAGTATTTTTGGTGAAGTGTGTGTGAATTCTATGTTGAAGGGCTAAGCATACTTATTCTTTAGCCAGAGTTGTGGCTTGATTGTATTTTGAATATTTATTTCAAAGATGTTCTATGTCATATGAGCTTTTGATTTTAATTTATAATCTTATGCTTATCGATGTGTTCTCCTGTCTTCTAACAGGCAGTTCTGAGACAAAGGGGAACTGATCTGAGACAAGGGGGCCGATATGGTGACATATTTAGAAATGGGAACTTAACTATTGTTTCGTGGTGTTACTAGACTGTTGTGACTTTTCCAGTTTCATGACTAAGATAATGTTGATTATTGTAGGAGAAATATGGAGTGGGCTATCTGAGTTTAATCTTTCATTTAATCATTTTGTTAAGAACCTGAGTTTATTTAGCTAACACTTTGCTCTTAAATAAATGTATTTTTGTAGTTCACGAGTCTGATATAATTGCCTTAGGTAATGGAGAGGGTGGGGAAAGTGTTGTCGAGAGAGAGAGAGAGAGAGAGAGAGAGAGAGAGAGAGAGAGAGAGAGAGAGATGCCAGTGCCTTAGATGTACGACCAAGCTACCAGACCCTTTTAAGAAGTACCGAGATTAGGATCTCGGTAAAAGTTGGTGGCAGCGGTGTAGGGACTATTATTACGCCTTTTGTGAGATTATTAGCAGCTTAAAGAGGCTGTTTTGAGAGAGATTGGTTGTGAAAATGTGTTAGGATTTCGGTTTGATAGGTGACAGTCGATAGGAATTAGGGAGAAGTCGTTCTGGTACTGAGAGAAGAAATTCAATTAAGGTCAGTATTTTTCCCTGCCGTGATGCGCCTTCAAGGATGTCTCGCTTAGTTGATATCTGTGAATGCGTGTGATTACTAAGTGCTTTCCTGTTCGAGTGCCGGGTCATTCTTAAACACACAAGTATGTGTGTATTTGTGTGTTTATTCATACACAAAAGTCTGCAGTATGATCTTCTTTCATTGACGGCATGAGCATTACATTTTTTATAAGCCCTTGTGTTTTTTTTCTCTTTCTAGCTTTGTGTGTGAATCATTTTTGGAGTTAAAGAGGCAGTTCAAATTACCATGTTTTTTCCCATAGGAGCAGAACGTGATAAGTTTCTTAGCACATGTTTAAAGGCGACACTTTTTTTTCTTTTTTTAATACATATGTATGCATTTTAAGTTTTCATATGTGCAGTTCAGTTCTTGAGGTGCTTGGATTGCATTTTTTTGGCTCTTGAAGACACACTTGGCGTATTTTTTTGCTGAATAGCCAGCAAAAGGGAGACTAGTGTGATTCAGGGGGTACTGTCAGAGGTAGGGTGAACCTTTTTTTTCTTTGTGTCGGGGTTGAGGGAGTGAGTCCTTTTTTTTTTTTTTGTTGTCTCCTCTGTGTGGCCTCGAAAACAAAAGTTCAATGCCATCAGCTGATAGCCACTGGGAGATGATGTGATATGCTGGTAGGGTTTCTTTTAGAACGATTTTTGTTCTTTCTTTGGCGCAAAGAGGAGATGAATAAGGAAATGGAAATAGTGCAAGTTTTCCTTACACTTTGGAGAATTCCTTTACGCAATGGTAGAGGGCGTGATTAGAACTGGGGATACAGAGATTATTTGCTAATGGTGATGTGTTTGGTGATACTATTGGTGATGTGTCTGGTGAATGTGGTGATGATACTGGTGAGTGGTAATATTAAAGCCCATACTGGTGGTACAGGAGATATTTACGGGGAATTATTACCAGAGATATTTACGGGGATGCTAGGCAGCATATTGAAGTTCAAGGTGGTAATAATTTTGGCGAATGTGACAATGATTTGTGGGTGATATTGGTGATACTGGTGAGTACTAATATTGGTGTTATTTCTGAGACTAACATGGGGGTGGTGTAATGAGAACTAAGGGTGGTGATGTTTGTGAATAGGAAGGTACTAACCACAAATATAAGTTGTTTTATCGGAGGATATTGTGTTAATGCCTTGTTCAAAGACTATGGTAAAAGTCAAATTGAGGGAAATGAGAAAACCTACCGGTCTTCTTTTAGCCCGTGTGTATTATTGGTTTTCTGTGATAGCCTAGAGTTTTCCTTTTTTCATGGGTTCAGTAGATAATTGCTTGAAGTCTACGTGAGTCACAGATGTTACAGGTGTCATGGGAACAGTCAACAGTGCCATTGGTTTTTCTTTCCCCCTTTTGGACGTTAGCCATCGCTGACGTAAGTTTATTTTTATCATGAACGAATTTAAACTTATTTTTTTCTCTCGGAACAGTTTGTGTAGATTTTTTAATATCTTCAGTTTGTGACTTGGAATCATTGTTTGGGAATGTATTTGTAATTTCAGCCGTTTGATGCTGCAAGAGATTTAAGGGGAGAATTTTTGCATTTTTGAATGTGTACATAATGGCACTACATTTTTTTTTCTCTTAATATTTATGTTCCAGAAATTGTTGGCCTCTGGATATTTATGTTCTGGAAATTGTTGGCCTCTTGCACAATACCTTTGTTGTGTTTGTGGCAAGTTTACCAGAGATAGGAAACTTGATGAAGTTTCTGGTGGCCTGTGCCGAAGTAAATATGGGGAAACCTTTGCTTAGACACTTCGGATTTGTAGTTTTGTTATAATGAGTTATGGCACACTGATGATTTTTTCTAGAATTTCTTTGGCAATTTTATTTGCCAAGTTTTTGCCCTTTTCAGCAGTTATGCTAAACAGAGAGTTTATAGTTTTTGACTGTAACATTGAGCTCCTTAGAGATGCTTTTCGAGGTTATTTTACAGGGGAATTGGAGATATAATATTTTGGCAACGTGGTATTTTGTTTTGTTGGGGATGCTCCAGAATTTAGGCCTATGGTGGAAAGAGCTGTGTTTTAGTTCGCTGTTTTGGATTCAGTTATTTTCGCAGTTATTTTGTGAGGGGAGATATGTGGCAATATTTTCAAGTGTACCAGCTAGATGCTCTGAGTGCATTTTTCGGGGACAGAGTTTCTTTTTTGATTACCCTGCTTGGAGGTGTAATGATATATTTTGGATTCTTGGTTTTTATTCCACATGTGGTTATTAGTGAAATAGAGGGGAGTATTGTGATATGTGGTTATTAGTGAAATGGATGAGAATATTTTTATTGCCGGAGTGGTATTGTTATTAATATGGTGATATGTGGGTGGCATTAATCTTTGGTGGTGAATTTTTTTCGTGGTTATGATTTTTGGAGTTGAATTTCTGTGGTTTTACGAGCCAGAAGGGGTATTGTGGATTCCTTTTGGTGTTGTGGCTAATGGGGGCGAGTGACACTACTGCATTGTGGTTTTATGGAGGTGGTGTATTTTTATATTCACCAGTGGTTAGTTTTGGCATTATATAATTGTTGAATTGTGATTTTCTGTGGTTTATCCCAAATAGGTGGCATTGTGGTTTTATATAATTGGGGTAATTTCGTGGGGGAGTTATGCTTTAAGGACAATTTTTTTAGTCACCTTTGGTGATATCCTGGAGATAAGTTTGTGAAATGTGGTTATATGGTGTCAGTATAGAATTTTTGGAAAATATTTGGAGAATAGTGGTTTCTGAGGTTGCAAGTCTGACTATAGTGCGGTTCGAAGCACCTGAGGTGTTCACAGGTAGATTTTTGCTGATAATGCTGTGATGAGTCCGGTTGCTTACTTTTTTCCCTTGGAGTTGATTCCTTGGAGTTTTGCACTATTTTCAGAGATGTTGATTTTGGCATTCCACGGAGATGTACTATGTAAGGGGGTTGTTTCCGGTCGTTTCTGATCGATGAGGTATGTTGGGGTAGCAAATTCCGTAACAATACATACTGTATTTATGGGGAAAACGTTCAATTGTGTAATATATATATATATATATATATATATATATATATATATCATATATATATATATATATATACATATATATATATATATATATATATATATATATATTATATATATATGTATATATATATATATATCTATAATATATATATATAATATATATATATATATATATATATATATATATATATATATATATTATGTGCGTTCTGTAATGGGGAAAGTTCACTTATTATTGTTGTTGTTATTATTTTTTTTTCTTTTCCTACGAGATTTGTCGTAATCGGGGATAAGCTTTACATTGCATTTTTATTTTAGACTGGAGATATAATTTGTTGGGGTATGTGAGTTAGATGGAAGGGTGTTCGGCATTATATTTCATGGAGGTTAATTATATAAACAGTAAAAGGGTTTTGCTGTTAGACATTAATGGGTTCTTACTGATTTTGTGGGTTAGTGAAAATTGATATCAGGGCTTGAGAGAACATTTTTAGTGATAATTTGGGGCTGGTTCTGTTACTCTTTTTTTTCGGGCTCATTTTTCTTTTTTAGTGAGTAATGGCGAGTTTAAAATGTGATGACAGTAGTCCGTAGAGTATTTGTGAGTTCGGGGAGGTGTGCTAAATTTGTATATGGGGTTGTCGAGCCTTTTTTTTTTATATTATTGGAGAATTTCATGTTTTCTTTACGGGGTTATAATAGTGATTTATGATTTAGCGATCTTATGAAGTTACTTCACAAGTTTTAGTTAGCAATTAGTTCAGTGGTTATATTAGTGGTGTTAAATGGGAAAACGTTCAGTTAGTATTTTTTAGAATTTTGAGGTCATTATTTGACAAATGTATGTCTAGAGTTAATTGTTCTTTAATTGACTGATGACATGACTGAAATACTGAAACACCATGTACATCGTTCTCCTACGTCAGCAAGACGTCTTTCAACTACTACAGAGATGTTTGCCGACATGCGAGAGAATCTAATCTACGAGTCTACGGGGTTTTACAGCGTTTTTGGACTATGGAAGTTGTCAGTTGTCTTCCACTTGGAGATGTTTTGCCTTTCAACAGTGTATTTCACGAGTCTGTGCAGCTGCAGACCATACACACACGGGAGAATCGAAAATTCAAGATGAGAAAATGTCTCTACAGTCAACTGTTATTATAGCCCAGATACAGGCTGTTCAAATTTATTTTATATGATAGACATTGTACTCCCAAAGACGTGCAGTTATTTTTATATTTGGTGTTTTTTGAGCTGGCCAATGTGTTTTATATGTATAAGCTGTTTTATATGAGCTATGGCTAGGCAGGTGCTAGCTTCTTGGGGTGGCCGAGCAGCTGTTATATAAAAAGAGGAATTAATAATATATTTAAGACATAGTTGTAATGTCTTTCTTAGAATGTAAGGAGTCATCAATTTAACTTCCCATGTAGACACTGTGTGGTCCAAGTGACAAGACATCTCAGCTTTGGAAATGCTGAGATAATTCCTCCGGTGGCGCGATGTTGAAGTTGCTGTCTAAGCAGATCAGTGCCACATCCTGTTTCTATGCACGGGCGGATGTAGAGGTGCCTTCTGAAACTTATTAAAGGCAGTTACTTGGGCGTGAACAATGTATATGAGTTCGTGCATGTGTGCGAGCTTCATCCCTACATAATGAGAAGGTAAGATTATCGAGGGGGAAGATCGCTACAGAGTCGGCAGAGCCAAGGTGGCCTCTGCAATAGTATTTTTGGTGAAGTGTGTGTGAATTCTGTGTTGAAAGGGTAAGCATACTTATTCTTTAGCCAAAGGTGTGGCTTGATTGTATTTTGAATATTTATTTCAAAGACGTTCTATTTCATATGATCTTTAGATTTTAATTTATAATCTTGTGTTTATCGATGTTTTCTCCTGTCTTCTAACAGGCGGTTCTGAGACCAAGGGGAACTGATCTGATATGGTGACTTATTTAGAAATGGGAACTTAACTAATGTTTCGTGGTGCTACTAGACTGTTGTGACTTTTCCAGTTTCATGACTAAGAAAATGTTGATTATTGTAGGAGAAATATGGAGTGGGCTATCTGAGATTCTTCTTTCATTTAATAATTTTGTTAAGAACCTGAGCTTATTTAGCTAACACTTTGCTCTTAAATAAATGTATTTTTGTAGTTCACGAGTCTTATTTAATTGCCTTAGGTAATGGAGAGGGGGGGAAAGTGTTGTCGAGAGAGAGAGAGAGAGAGAGAGAGAGAGAGAGAGAGAGAGAGAGAGAGAGAGAGAGATGCCAGTGCCTTAGACGCACGACCAAGCTACCCGACTCTTTTAAGAAGTACCGAGATTAGGATCTCGGTAATATATATTATATATATATAATAATAAATATTGATATATATATATTATAATATATTATATATATATATATGTGTATATATATACATATATTGTAATATATATAGATATATAGATATATATATATATATATATATATATATATATACATATATATATATCTAATATACAATATATATTATATATCTATATATATATATATATAATAATATATATATATAATATATATATATATTATAATATATTATAAATATACATACATAACTTCATTTATTTTGTATATTGATTTTTGTACATCTTTCCATCCTTCAAAAAACACAGTTGAATGTTCTGTGACATCTGTTTTGTTCGCCTCGAAGACGCAACCTCTTGCTCTTGCCTTCCCTACACTATGTTACTGGAAGTTGAAAAGAAACAGACGTTGTGTGATGCACGTGTTTATCAAATTCTTTCTAATGATAGAGAACTAAATTCAAATGCTTTTGCCCGTCTCTGTACCCTTCGGAAAAATTAAGATATTACATATTGTCTGGAAATTAATAGACGTAAAACTTTTTTTTATGAATATAGTAGATAAGGGCTTTTTGATAGGATGGGGATATTCAAACAGCATATTGGGCCACCAGTGCAAAACAGACCTTTCAGTCTTAAATCCATATGGTCAGTGTCGCAATTTTTAAAGTTCCCATAATTATTTCTATATGTCTGTGATAAAAAAAAATTAGTCCATTTACATTTCCAAGAACTTTTCACAAATCAAGGTAGCAGTCCTAAAATTCTTCATTTAAATAGGACACTAGGCAAATCGTTATTGGATTAAAATATTCTTTTCTCTGATTAAAGGCCCAAATCCTTGAGGTTGCTAGTAACTTCCAGGATCACCAGAACTTTCGTGTGGAGAGTGATGCTGCTTATTCCACTTAGGGTAAGTACACAACATGTTCCTCTAGGAAATTTACATTCATGCGTGAAGACTTCCCCAACCCATTCCCCCCTTTTTATATTATTATTATTATTATTATTATTATTATTATTATTATTATTATTATTATTATTATTATTATTACAGTACAAATTATACTGCGTACTTGCTTACTAGTTTTATCGCGTGATATTTTCCAAAAGCGGTGTGCTGATATTTTTTTTTTTTTTATGATGTGTTGAATCATGGGTAGGCTTCTCAGTTGGATTGAGGAGATTGTGTATGCTTGTCTATTCATTTTTCTTATCTCATTGCAATGGACACCCAGTACTTCCATTCCACTGGTTAGATGAATAATCTTATTTGCGTTTCCTAGTGGCGGCTGTAATTTTCCTTTCGATGCCTATGTGCTTCACAAATAATGTTCGAGGAGTTTGCTGTATTTTCCCGATTTTTATTATCTTCGTTTTATAACACCGTTTTGTCTTACGAGCATTCTGGCAGGTTGGCTATTAATAGTTTAGTGTGGCAGTACCAATTGTTTTCTTTGGGTTCTATCGTCTAATTGTCCAACTTCAAATTTGTTGTGATTTTGCACGTCATTTTAGACAGACTTTGAACCATTTTTTTTTCTTTTATCGAAAGAAAACAGCCTAATTAATTCCCTCTGGCATAGTTTGTTGATACGTTATAAATTAATTGTAGTGAAGAGAGGGGTATATGCAAGCAAAATATTGCAATACAAAACAGCACCTTCTTATTATACCTTAAGTCTTGAACGCGTCAAGTAAACACAGCTTTAAAAAGAATGGAAACAGCATTTCATGAAAAGACCAGAATATCCCTGTTCACGTATTGTTTCATCTCATGTGGAATTCCTTGATTTTTATATTTAAAATCACAAGTATACTATATTTTTCAGTCGCCTTACGTTTAATTGTACATTCATGAGTTACCAATGTATAAATTGGGGGAAAAGAGAGAAAAAATGAAATATATATATATATATATATATATATATATATATATATCTATATATATATATAGGAAGCTTATATATATATATATATATATATATATATATATATATATATATATATATATATATATATATATATATATATATATAAGCTTCCTACCATGGTTACATGTTATTTCCTACGTGTTATGTTTTGAAAGTAAGTTTCCCGGTTGACGTATGTATGTATATATATGTATGTATGTATATGAGAGAGAGAGAGAGAGAGGAGAGAGATGAGAAGAGAGAGAGAGAGAGGGTTATGGGTGTGGAGAATAAACACAAAGAAAATGATTTAGAAGAAGGGAAAATGACGATTATGGCTCAAATGTCGTATGGGGTAATTTGATAAAAACTGCTGGAAAAGAAAATGAACATTTCCCTTCTTTGTGTAAAGAGTGGAAAGATGGAGACGAATGGGGAGGCTTGGGGGTGGGGTGGTTGGGGAGGGGGTGTGATGGTGCAGAGTACAAAATGTGGGCCTGGATTTCCCTTGAGCTTCCTGGATGCGGAGAACAAATCCTAGAAATAGTCATTTTTCCTGCGTTGTCTTGCAAGGATTCGCAAACGCTCACGGAGGTTCGGGTAATGCTGTTATCGCACATGTATATCACCCCCACCCCACCCCTTACCTCTCTCTCTCTCTCTCTCTCTCTCTCTCTCTCTCTCTCTCTCTCTCTCTCTCATTGGTTATGTTAGTTCAGTTCAATTTCCATTGTGTGCATGCACTTCACTTTAAAGTATATCCTATGGAATTCACAGGACACTCAGACGTAACATAATCATTATTATTGTTGTTGCTATAGTAGTTGTGTGTGTGTATTGATATAGGTTTAATTATTATTTTGTTTTCAAAAAATATTTTTTCATTTAACTTTTACTGACATATGGCTTCCTGCCTCTCCCCCGCATGCACTGAGATAAGGCTGTTGTATACTCAAAGCATATCAGACCGTTAAATAAAAGGCCCGACTGATATGCCAACGTTCAACTTTGTGTTTTCATATACTGGCTTTATTCATCAATTTCAACGTCACATGCATTTGCTTTCGGCCTCATGATTTTTTTTATTTTAATTAAATTATTGATTTTTTAATCATTTTTTTTCTCTGCTGACAGCACACTGTGTGTTGTGCAGGTATGTTCATCAAAGGAAAAGTTTTCATATTGGCCTAAATTAGTTTTGTAGTTTGGATTGGGTCAGTCCGTATCTGAATAGTGAATCTGAGGTTAGGCGCACCATCTAAATTAAATTCTCCTTCTCCCCGCCCCTCTCCGTCTATCCCTCGCTCCCGCTATTTTCACTGACCAACCTTGATATACGTTTTAAAATTATCCCTGTCCATCTCCTTTTATTCTCGTGCCTCGTCTCCCTGGAATCTCATGTTATGAGCCTACATGTTTTCCGTGATTCGTAATTCTCAAATTCTTCGCAGAATAACGCGTGCGACAGCCGCGTAGCAGCATCGTCCTGACACATTGTCAGGCACTACCGTAACGGCCTGCCTAGTAATTTATGCACATCACTAAGTCTGGAGAATGAGTGACAGTGCCAGGGTGCCAAGGAGGAATTCTCCCGTGAGTTGGAATGCCACATGGCTATTAATAGCATGGCCAACTTCCTCTCTCTCTCTCTCTCTCTCTCTCTCATATGGATTTCAAGTGGGAGGTGGCATATTAAATGCTTAAGAAGGATGTAATGCAGGATGTAGAGGTTATTGCAGATGAATGCATTCCTAGATTTACTTACAGTGAATAACCCATCCCGGTAACGTAAAAAAAAAAAAAGAGGAAATACTGAAATTACGTCAAAAAAAGAACTGTATTATTTTGCATGTTTGTACTGTAAAATTCAATAAACGGAAATCTGGAGGAAGAAATATTAATTACTAACTTGTCGACCCCGATCAGTCCCTTGGATTTTGGAGTGACCTGTGTCACTGAGACTTCTAAACCAGACAGAAAAGCAAAGAGTAGCTTACAACCAATATATTAGTTTTTGTAAAAAACGAACAAAATCACGAACTTTTAGAGATCCCAAAAGCATCAAATCAAGAAAAGTTTTAAGGAGGGTTGGGAATATCTGTGAGGGATTGTGTAATTCAGTAAAGATTTTATGGCGTCATAACAAGTGGTCACTGAGAATTTTGATAACAGCCAGGGCAGATAATGTCATCAAAAGTATGCAGTTCCTATTAGCAAGGAATAATCTATTTGACGGTACAGTTTTGGTTATTATAGCTTTATGGCACTCTCGGTTACTACATGCGTTTAAACTTTTTTTTTTTTTTACATCTTTTAATGCTCTACATTGGATGTTTTTGTGCTAGACATTAGGACGAGAAATACAAAAGAGGATTGAAAATTACAGATAGCTAGAAAACTTAAATTATCCATGCAAGAAATGCATGAAGTGCATCAAAGGATAACTAAACATAATTCATTTGTCGATGAAATTTTATTTGACATTTGAATTGTTAAGCATGGTGGTAATTAAACACTATTCCAAGTTCATCGGCACGAGAGATACTTATCATGGAATTAATACTTCAAACAAAATCTGTATATTTCTAGCATGTGGTCTGCGGTTTCCATTCAAGACTTTGTTGAAATAGTTTTGTTTTTGCTGATATCCAGGATAGAATAACAGAGAAATTCTAAGAGCAGCCCCTCCAGATTTCTTTGGGACTGATTGCATACGCCATGTCCAGACGTCCACACGAGGCCTATTACTTCACCTCTGCTTAAGGAACGTTATCATAAACATGAGACCGTGCCGGCATATAACCAGCATAATACCAACCATAGCATATTTTTCTCATTTATATGCGAAGACTCATCTTATGTAATTCTTCTGGGCAAACTTGAATCATAGATACTTCTTTTTTAAATGAATGGCCGAACTCGCTTCCAACTTGGATATACTTCAACTTTGGCTGGGAGTCACCGCCTCTGTCCCCTCTACTGGTGTTACTATAGTCGATTCACTTATAGGTAGATTCTTGTGCCTACGAGACGTTTGTTTGGCGGACTCTGATTGGCTGGTACCGGGAGGTAGGCTACTCGCTCAGTGTGTCACATTTTCGTTTGTAGCTTAGAAAACTAGCAATATGTTTATATTTCTTCATTTATCTCACGTTTTGCAAAAGATAGGAAAGTTAAGGTCATACCATAGGGTTCGGTATTAATTGGACAACTAAATCATCTTTTCCTGAAATCAATAAAATAAAACACAAAGGAATTATAATGAGTATAAGTGAAGAGAGAACATTTCGTTCTTTATACCCGTTTTTATATTTATCGTCGGGTTTTGCATCATTCGTGCGATCAAGATAAAATAAAACGTGTTTTCATACAATAATATCACCCGGAATACGCTGGTGCTTCAAGATTAGATGTGTGTAATATGTGAAGAGAAAATGAAGAATATGTCTTATCATGTTGCATCCGTACTTGACTCAGCCTGAAAGGAAGTCAATCTTTCTTAATTCTCTGTTGTTTATTACTTCACTGAGATTATTATTTCATATCACTCAAATAAGTCTCTGATATCTCTTTCGTTTGAAAATATATTAATATAATAAAATTAGAAACAATATTCTGAAACAACCTGATTAGAGCTTAAGGGGAGTTGAAGAGTTCGGAGTCTGTTCACGGAGTTCAACTTCTTTGCTGGACTGAATTCCCCGCGGCCCGCCTAGATCTGAGCTAACAATACCAGATGCATCCATCTGATTATTATAATTTTTTTCCTTATCAGATATGTCCAGACATACTATATGCTATTGGACTGAAAATGTTCAACAGTCATAATGATATAACATGGCAAATATTGTCGAAACTGCAACCTCTTATATCGCTAATTGGCAGCTCAAACCTCTTGCTGAGACGACAAACACAACGATGTTTTGCAGATCACATTCTCTCGGCAATACCGTCAAAATTGAATCTTTTACTGATGCAACTTGATAAGACATATTCTTCATTTTCTATTCACATATTACACGCATCTAAAATCTGAATGCATCATCATATTCAGGGTGAATTTGTGATTTCAGGAAAAGATGGCTTAGTTGTACAATTAATACCGAATCCTATGGTATAACCTAAACTTTCCTATCTTGAGAAAAGCGTGAGATAATTCAGGAAATATAAACATATTGCTAGTTTTCTAAGCCACAGACAAAAATAATGAGACACTGAACGAGCGGCATACCTCCCGGTACCAGCCAATCAGAGGCCGCCAAACAAACGTCTCGTAGGTACAAGAATATACCTTAAATGAATCGACAACAGTAGACTTCTTTTGGAATATGGAATTCCCATACTTCTTTGTATTCCCAGAATCTTATATCCTGCCTCTTTTTAAAAAGTAAAATTTTTATCGCTTGAGAAGTGCATTGGCACTCGTCCATGAGTTTATCGAGCTTGATTAGAGCACCATTAAAATATAAGACTTGACTCTAAAAGGAGGCGATAGGCCCTCTTCTTGAATGTGGAAGATGAAATCGAGGAGATTGTTTCAGAGTTCTGTTTTCTACTTGTCTTTGGTTGTCTATACACTGAGATATGGCCTTGTTTGTTGTTTTAGTGAGAGAGAGAGAGAGAGAGAGAGAGAGAGAGAGAGAGAGAGAGAGGCAGGCAGGCGTTGGAAAAATAACATTGTTTTTGTTAGTCACGGTTAGGGCTCCGAAGTATACCGTCTGTATTTTTTTTGTCCGTGGAAACAAATATGTAACGGCTAGAATTTATTTGCATCCAATACGGTTTAGAATATTTTTGAAGGCTAAAGATTTTAAACAAGAACTCTGCGGTCACAACCAATGCTTTTAAAGCGTTATTTAGTCTAGCGTTTACCAAGTTTACTTGTTTGATTCCTTGTTTAATTGTATCCTTATACGTATGATTCCTCTTAATTATCTCATAATGCGTTTGTATAATATTATATTTTGTGTAATTTCATTCGCGTTTATCCACTCTCTGTTCGTTTTCTCATTTTTTAACCGTCTTGTTACTTTAAGTTATATCGTTTATAATTCATAAATCATACAGATATTTGTTTCTCTTAATTATGAAATGTTTATTGGAAGTGGGCGTTCTTGAATATATGCGTTCAGATTGAAACATCCTGGAACTAAGATATAAAAAAAGTAAAAATGAACACGTGACATGTAGTACACGACTTACCTTTCCCTTGGGTCTATGAAATCGTCATTAGTTTTTGTTTATTCGTCAAAAGGATGAAATGAAACTACATGGCTTACCGGCTTTCTGTGCTAATATTGTATGTTCAGATTGAATCATCATGATAGTCACTCTTCCCTTGTTATCCATTCCAAGAAGGTTATGTTTCCCACCTGAATGTGTAGGTGCTTATGTTTGTGTGTATGTATGTTGTTCATGCATGCGCTTGTTAGCAGAATATCATATGAGCAGAAGAACGGATGCGCATAAGCGTGGCTGAAACCATTCACAGAAGAGTATCCTCCATATGCCTCATTTTTAGTGGGACTCGTTGGATTTTAATGGCCTGAAACTATTTCGCTTTTTTATTCCTGCCTTTAACAGAGTAGAAACAAACTGGACATGATCAGATCCATACCACAAAAGTACGTTAGATGCACACCCAAACTAACATGAACTTCAGTGTATCTTTTACAAACAGTTATTCTTGTAGTCAAGCAGAGACCAATGGAACACGGAATTTAGCGTCCTTTACTTATCCCAGGGAGGAGGAAATCACGAGGAAGAGGGAAGGAAGAGGAGTTCAGATATCTCAAAATTTATCATTTGAATAATCAAATGTTCAACAGAAAAACGTTGAAGTGAAATACTATATTAATATCAAGATATTCTTCAGTTTTGATGTAATAATACGTATATACTAGAAATGTAAGAAAAAATTTCTTAGTGATTTTACCAAAGTATCGTACGTATGATGTACAATAATAAGACTGATTCTTTTTAGATAAAATATGGTCCTTCATAAAATCTGGGGGCCAATTTAGAGCCAAATCCTGTAATGACGAAAGAACTATTACTTCTTGGCAATGTCGCCATAACTTCAGATTCATTTGGGATGGAATGATATATACATGAGAGAGAGAGAGAGAGAGAGAGAGAGAGAGAGAGATTCGGTGGCAAACAAAGACAAACCAACAGAAATTTAGTAGAATTAAGTTGGGAGTGTAGACGGCTAAATATATATGCACAACATGAAAAAAATGATTGTAAAAGGGTATGTCCCCCAGCCTCTCTCTCTCTCTCTCTCTCTCTCTCTCTCTCTCTCTCTCTCTCTCTCTCTCTCTGAGCGTTCGTTCTATTAGATGTCCTTTCATAGCTTCTATTGAGGCCCTCAGGGTTATGATGGAGTGTCATGGCGGAAATAAATGATGATGGTGTGATTTTGCTTTTGGGAAGGGGAAATGGAGCACCTTGGGAATGGAATGAGAGAGAGAGAGAGAGAGAGAGAGAGAGAGAGAGGAAGAAGGACAGTTTGATGGAGTAGGTATGGTTTGGTTAAAAGGGGAAATGAAAAAGAATGAGATAATGGATGGGGAATGCAATGAGAATTCCTTAACGAAAAGGGCATGGAGGAACGGAGTAGGAAATGTGGAATGGGGTTAAAACAGAAAAAATGGCAATCGGAATATATGCGAGGGAGAGAAGGGCCAGCTGAAAACAAAGGGTGGTTTAGGGAAACAGATCATTTTTGAAGACAGGGGTGGCTGGAGGTGGAATAAACGACTTAGCGTAAAAGAAGAAATGAGAAATTACATGAATGATTTGGATAGGAGGAAGACAATATCGCACTAAAGATGGGAGGCATAATAGGGCGGAAGAAAGGTATCTGGGGGAGAGAAAAAGTCAAGCTTGTGGTAGAAGTGGGAAAATACCAGACGAGGAAGATTTCGGATATAAATTACGTCCCGAATGCACAGATTTCAAGAACATTGATGTGAATTTAGAGAAAAAAAATCTGACATTCTGTACAGAAAGTAATTGAATTAATAGAATAATAATGTATAACATTGTATTTGAAGAGTAGGGAAGGAAGACAGGACAGAGTAAATTGCGTTTTGGGAAATAGACAGGTCATAATGGTTTATGTAAATAGAAAGGAACGTAACTGTTGACTTCAATTAAACTAGAATTTCGATAACTAGAAATTTAAAATGGATGATCATTATGAACATAGACTTTTCCATATATGTTTGTACGTGTATATATATATATATATTATATATATATATATATATATATATATATATATATATATATATATTTATATATATATATATATATATATATATATATACATATATATTTTCCCCCAACCCATGTCTTCATTATGACGATGGTCCCTCATATAACCGCGTTCAAACTCTATGGAGAAATTACTAGACAAGCTAACATCTACATGTAATTTTATCTTTCTTTTAAGTAATTGTCTGTGCCATTATTAAATGTTTAAGAATGACCTTAAAGATAAAATCACTGACTTAATTACAAATTAGTTACCTTTTAAGTATTTTATTTGTATCTGTATGTTTAATATGTTTTTGTGAAAACGTTAACTTTATGAAAAAAATGTATTGTTTACCAAAATGATTTTACTGAATTGTACTTTTATTAAAAAAAAAATTCTAGTGGTCAGTCACCGCCCTGTATAATCTTTTAATTGTCTTGTCCATGCTTCCGAGCAGTTAGACTTAATTTTTTGTTAACCTCTTAAATTATACCCGTTTTGGGTAGGTCTACTAATTCTTCAGATGAGTTGGATTCCAGGTACATATTTTCCTTTATAATCTCTATCTGTCATTTATACGAGGGTTTTTTGTAAACTTACTTTCATATTTATATAATTCTGCTTAGTAAAGGACGAGAGTTGAAAGGCCTTGCAGCGGTACTCCATTGTTTCACTTTCTTTTGTGGATTTTGTCTTTATTTTTATATTCATCACATTCCAAGTTTCGTGATTAAATTATATATATTATATATATATATATCTATATATATATATATATATATATATATATATATATATATATGTATATATATATATATATATATATATATATATATATATACTATATACATATATATATATATATATATATGTATATATATATATATATATATATATATATATATCATATTTATTGTATTAATATATATATCTATATAATATATAATTTAGGTATATAGTATAATATATTGAATTTGAATCACGAAACTTGGAATATGATGAATATAAAAATAAAGACAAAATCCACAAAAGAAAGTGAATCAATGGAGTACCGCTGCAAGGCCTTTCAACTCTCGTCCTTTACTAAGCAGAATTATATAAATATGAAAGTAAGTTTACAAAAAACCTTCGTATAAATGACAGATAGAGATTATAAAGGAAAATATGTTCCTGGAATCCAACTCATCTGAAGAATTAGTAGACCTACCCAAAACGGGTTTACAAAAAATTAAGTCTAACTGCTCGGAAGCATGGACAAGACAAAATTAAAAGATGATACAGGGCGGTGACTGACCACTAGAATTTTTTTTTTTTTTTTTTTATAAAAGTACAATTCAGTAAAATCATTTTGGTAAATAATAAATTTTTTTTATAAAGTTAACGTTTTCACAAAAACATATTAAACATACAGATACAAATAAAATACTCATAAGGTAACTAATTTGTAATTAAGTCAGCGGTTTTATCTTTAAGGTCATTCTTAAACATTTAATAATGGCACAGATAATTACTTAAAAGAAAGATAAAATTACATGAAGATGTTAGCTTGTCTAGTAATTTCTCCATAGAGTTTGAACGCGGTTATATGATGGACCATCTGTCATAATGGAGACATGGGATGGGGGGAAAAAATAGACCTCGATTATACTAATATCACTTAATGATAACTGAGAACCATACTATTTGCCCTGCCTGCTGGAAATGGCTCCCTTTACCAAACTGACAACTGACAGTAGACTGGCGCAGCCAACAAAGGCCATCGGCAAGAATAATAACCCGGGCGGAGTTCCTATCACACCCGACAGCCATATCTTGTTTATTCTGATAACACGCAGGTTGGCCGACAAATTGGCTCCGTGTTACGCCCCTTCTCTAATGGAGGCACAACAGGATCTATATATAAATTCTCCAGACTAAATGGGACATGGAACGTGTAAATGCAGCGGGTTTTCTAATAACTTGATGATTACTCATCGGGCGTTGGGGGACATCCTTCAAAGGATTATGAGTCCCGCCTCCTGTGAATGCTTTTGTTCGTTCAGCTAAGTGGGATAAGCGATTATCTTTCTTTCCATTTGTTTTGGTAGTAGGTGCACGCCTACGGAACCTGTTATTGTGTTGGTTCTTTTTCTCTGGCACTATTTATTTACTGTATGAGTATGCAAATTTCCTTTACAATTAGGCAGTATTTTATTTTATTATTTTTATTATTATATACTGCCAAATAGTTCGCGTTACGCGTTGAGGCATTGCGTATATTTATGTATTTTGGCAGATACTGAAAATCGCGTTCGTAAGCATACTTCCGTGTTATTTTGGGTGTATAAATACCCATTGCTTTATTTATTTAAATAACCTTTGTGTAGTCTATTGTACCAATATATCCATTTCATTTATTATTATAGTTTTAAATTCCTGCAATATAAGTTTGGCATAGCAAAATTTTTTATACATTTTATTTTATTTTCTAATACCTTTTCTTATTCATGCATGAGCATTTTATTTATTTATTTATTTGTCTTTCTATTTGTTTATATATTTTAGATTTAGTCTTTTTGGGGCCTGTTGAAATCGCTTCGGATGTATTCATCGGTGAGGTATGTGTTAACATCTTTTTAAAAATTATAAAAAGAGGGAGAAAGTACTTTTAAGTAATTTCTGAAATTCTTAAGGAAAACCAAGAGAATTTTATAACCTCAATTTTCAACACTTTAAAACCGATGTCAACAATTACAGCACACCATCTATTAGTTACTCCATTTCAGCTGTTCATTCATGACATTATGAGACATTGACATTTCTATAAATAATAATGCCATTTCGAAACTGATGCCATCTTACGAAATGAGCTTCTTGTATGGTTCTAATTAGCAATCATATCCTTGCGTGCAAATAATGTGAGGTTAATGAATGGCGATTCTGACTTGAGATATTAATATCCATTCGTGAATGCGTACAGCGTAACGTATGCAATTTACAATTGTTGTTAGCACCTGTCTTTCTTTCGAGCCATCTCAGTTTTTGTTCTGTCATCCTATATTATAAATAGCATTTGCAGTGACACCGTACCTTAGGTTAATAATCACCCTGTTTACCTTTGATAGCGCAATGTTCATTTTCTCCCAGATGAAGAATATTTTTTAGTTCCTTGTATATAAAAATAGAATTGCGCTCAGTTTTGTAAATAAGATTTTATTTTTGTACCATCTTTTTATTGAAGAAAATTTTTTATTAACATGCATGTGAAAATGAAATTTTACTATTTACGTTCTTCAGCTTAGGATTTTCTTGCATCCCGATTGGTATGAGAATAAGATAATACGGAAATAATAAAAAGGGAAGCGTTTTTTAGAGATAAAGAAGGATTATGGATTTATACTTCAACAGCATTTTTGCATAGACCGCAACAACACTTATATTTGTGTTAATACTAAATATTCAGTTCATTTCTTCCTACTTGCAGGAGATAGTTGTTTATCAATTAGCATGATCTTGCTGCTACATCTGCCATTTACCTTTCTCTCTCAGTGCCATTTTGCTTGGTGAGACGTAACCGCGCACAGTCTGATTAATCAACAGATATCAAGCGTTTAACATTCGTCTGGAAATTTATAAATATCTAAAAGTGTTCGTGAACTGTCGGTGATAAGATTAGTGTGAAAATAAGAGAATAAAGCGTCTACTAAGTTATTTTATCAAGTGAAATACTGTAAATTAGATCAAGATGGCAGTAGGTTCCAACTGTGGAAAAAAATGGCGAAATTTAGCGTGTTTAGCAGATTCGCAATATGATGAAGTAGCAGGAAGGGAGCTGGCATTTCTCATCTATGAGATGAACAACAGCCATAACCAAAAAGATGCAAAGCATTCATAGATATATTAGAAGGATATGATCCTTCAAACTGGAACAAATCAACAGTAAACATCTTGAAAATAATTGAAGAAGTTCCAAATAAAATCCAAGTGGTCAAGAGACTCATAAAGAAAATATACATAAATCAACATATTCCAACAAAGAAAATGAATAAGGTGAACATTGTGAATATCCTAATTGATGCAATAGGAAAAAGAATGCCAAAAGCATGCAAACTGTGTAAGGTGTGGTATAGCATAGTTAATCCACAAAACCTGATCAGAAAATGTTCTGCATGCAACATTCCGATGCATCCGCAATGTGCTGAAGTAATGCAAGATATGAGAAAAGATACTAGAATATTTTGCTCAACATGTCTATCATGGATAGACAATGTTATTAAATCAAGACTAAATGTACAAATAGTTGAGGATGAAGAAGAAGAGGAAGAGGAAGAAGAAGAAGAGGAAATTAGAAGAGAAGTAAACAAAACTGAAATGACAGAAAAAAATAAGGAAAACAAAGAACCAGATAAAAGTATGGATGCAGAGATACTCATTGATACTACATATGCGTCAATCAAGCAGCATACATATGAAGAAATAAATTACGACATAACAACACAAAAGAAAATACCGAAGAGGCTCTACCCAAATCTGAACAATGACGGAAAGAGGAAAAAATAGACAAGAAAGACAAAGTCTGCAACCTTTTGAAAAGAGGGAATTGCAGATTCGGAGAAAGATGTTACTACAAACATCCTAAGGTATGTCACAACTATGAAATATATGGTAATGTGCATACCTAGACAGCTATGAGGATGATTGCAGAGATCTACATCCAAAAATAAGCAAAAACCTAAAAGAAGGAAAAGGATGTAAGTTCGACAAAAAATGTAAATATATGCACCCTGTAGCCATGAATCAAAATCAAATAAATAATCAATCAAATAATAAAATCCAAAATAAGAAAGAAACAAATAAAGAGAGGAACAAAGAATATCAGGTGAAAGAAAAAAAACAAGCCATCACCGAGATATGCAGTGTCAGCAAAATATTTCCAAGCATCAGCTCCAAGATACAATTAAAGAGATAAGAACTGTATTTATGATGCAAGAGAATATTGCAGATGCGGAGAAAATTGCAGATTCAGACACAAAATGAATAATTATGACGAAGGAAGATCAAATATTATGGAAAAGTTGGATTTTTTAATGTCAGAATTTCTGGAAATGAAGAAAACAACATACCAGAACAGGAAAGAGACATTGGAAGATCCTTATTATTACCCATATTAAATGAAGGAGAAAACACGCAAACCATCGTAGTGATGAATGCGCAGGGTTTAGTTACGAGTAACTCAAAAAGAAAAATAGAGTACTTAGAAGAATTAACCCAAATTAAAAAGAAAATAGACATAATGAATACAAGTGAAACCTGGTATTCCCAAGAGACTGAGAATGATGATCAAATAAAAGGTTTCCAAACTTATAGATCATCAGATAGAAAAAATAGGAATCAATGGGGAACCGCAATATATGGGAAAGACAAAAAACAAGGAAAAATATATGAGAAATATAGTAACTCAGAATGTGAACTAATAGCGGTAGAATTTGAATCTGAAAAATTAATGAACATAGTAATATATAGACCCCCTAATACTAAAGAGTTTGACATAATAATAGAAAAATTGGATGATATATGTAGAAATCACAAGGACTGGACTATTCTCCTATCTGGAGACTTTAACTTTCCTTTCGTAGACTGGAAAGAACGAATAGGAGATTGTGGTTGTATTTATACATATAAAAAAGAGAGTAATAGTAGTGCAGAAGATAAGAGGCAATTCGAAAAGCTATTAGATATGCTACTAGAATACAACATTCAACAAATAAATCACCTGCCAACAAGACAGGAAAATACTTTAGACCTAGTATTTGTGAACGAGGTGAATTATATTAAAGAAATGATAGTTTATAATGCGAGTATTTCAGACCATAATGAAAACAGAGATAAGCAAGAAATGAAAAAGTGGGAAGGATATGGAAAATACAACTTCTACAGTAAAAATATAAAATGGTCAGAAATAAATGAAGAATTAAACAAAGATTGGGATAACATTTTCGTAAGTGATGACATAAGAGTAAATATGGAGATATAATATAAAATATTAGAGAAAATAGTGGATAAATATATACCGAAGAAGAAAAGTAAACATCAGTCATGCATACCAAGAGACAGAAGGATCTACTTCCAGAAAATCAGAAAGTGGAAAAAAGGTCTTGCAAAAGAAAGAATGCATGGAAAGTTATAGAACTAAAAAGTAAGATAGAAAATGCAGAACAAAATATTATACAATCAAAAGAAAATGAAAAACGGGACTTGGAAGAAAAAACCCTAGTAAATATCAAGCAAAACCCCAAACTATTATATTTGTACGCGAAAAAGATGAATAAAAGAAGAATAGAAATAGGCCCTCTATGAATTGAAGGGAGATTAACGAATGAAAAAAAGGAAATATGCAACATATTGGCAGAACGATATAAGAGAGAATTCACCCCTAGAATTGATAATGAAGATAATGATATAGAAGTAAGGCATGAAAATAGTGAATATTTAGCTGACATAGATATTAATGAAGCTGATATTGTGCAGGTTATTAATGAAATTAAAAATGGAGCTGCTGCAGGGCCTGATGGTGTCCCTGCTATTTTGTTAAAGAAAGTAGTTCTTTCTATTGCAAAGCCACTTGCAATATTATTAAGACAAAGTGTAGATATAGGCAAGATTTATGATGAGCATAAATTAGCATATATTACCCCTACTTTCAAAAGTGGATCAAGACTAGAGGCAAGTAATTATAGGCCTGTGAGTCTAACATCACTTATTATGAAAGTGTATGAAAGGGTAATGAAGAAAAATATTATGAAACATTTAATAAAAAATAATTTGTTAAATATAGGACAACATGGTTTCGTACCCGGAAAAAGTACACATACCCAACTGTTAGTCCACCGTGAGAACATATACAAAAATATGAAAAGCAGAAATGAAACAGATGTGGTTTATCTAGACTTTGCAAAAGCTTTTGACAAGGTAGACCATAATATATTAGCGAAGAAAATTAGAAAACATAATATAGTGGATAAAGTAGGAAGATGGTTAAAAGAATTTTTACACAACAGAAAACAGATAGTTATTGCAAACAATGAGAAATCGGATGAAGCTAAGGTAATATCCGGTGTGCCACAAGGTACGGTGTTAGCTGCATTACTGTTTGTTATTGATTACAGACATAGACAGTAATGTTAAGGACTCGGTAGTGAGTAGTTTCACCGATGACATAAGAATAAGCAGAGAAATTACTTGTGATGAAGATAGGAACGCGCTACAAAGAGATCTTAACAAAGTATATGATTGGGCAGAGGTAAATAGGATGGTATTTAACTCTGATAAATTTGAATCAATAAATTATGGAGACAGAGATGGAAAGTTATATGCATATAGTGGACCTAATAATGAGACAATCACAAATAAGGAAGCAGTTAAAGACCTTGGTGTGATGATGAATAGAAACATGTTATGCAATGATCAAATAGCAATTCTATTGGCAAAATGTAAAGCAAAAATGGGAATGTTGTTACGGCACTTCAAAACAAGAAAAGCTGAACACATGATTATGCTTTATAAAACGTATGTTCATAGTCCACTTGAATATTGCAATATGATATGGTACCCACACTATCAAAAGGATATTGCACAAATAGAGAGTGTACAAAGGTCCTTTACAGCTAGAATAGAAGAAGTTAAGGACCTTGACTACTGGGAAAGACTACAATCCTTTAAATTATATAGTTTAGAAAGGAGAAGAGAACGCTACATGATAATTCAGGCATGGAAACGGATAGAAGGAATAGCCGAAAACATCATGGAGCTAAAAATATCAGAAAGAGCAAGCAGAGGTAGATTAATAGTGCCCAAAACTATACTAGGAAAAATAAGGAAAGCACACAGGACATTAATCCACTACACACCAACATCAATAATGCAGCGTCTATTCAATACGTTGCCAGCTCATCTGAGGAATATATCAGGAGTGAGCGTAGATGTGTTTAAGAATAAGCTCGACAAATAGCTAAGCTGCATCCCAGACCATCCAAGATTGGAAGATGCAAAATATACGGGAAGATGTACTAGCAACTCTCTGGTAGACATTAGAGGTGCCTCACACTGATGGACCTGGGGCAACCCGAACAAGATGTAAGGTCTGTAAGGTCTGTAAGGTAAGGTGTTAAACCTCCTCTGACCCGTATCTTTTTGTGACGAATTCATATAATAACGTAATCAACCGAAGAAACTTTGCATAACAAAATAAAATTAATAGTTAATGAAAGTTCCATTCGGTGATGCTTGTTGTGACACCAGAAAATATGCAGCTAATCGTTCAATCCCTTACACCGTGTATTGACCTTTACTATATTATAGTTTACCTATTCCTTTTATCAGAAGCAAATTGAAACAGTCGAACAAGTAAGAAACGTTGTAAAAAGACATTGTACGGTTTATGATCAGTTTAGAGTCAATACAATGATGAAGAGATCTCTTTGCCGACTAGTCATTTTGGTTCATTCAGTCAAGATTTTGGGCGTTAGGCATTAATGGGCTATTTGTATTCCATCGTGAGATAACGCACAAGTATCCAGTGAGCTTCACTCCAGGTGGAATTGTTGGGAGAGAAAACGAAATTAAAAAGAAATACTGATAGAAACAGAAAAGGTACGGTGGGAACGAGATTTTTGGAACTGAAGCTTACGACGGAAGGGAAATGAGAGTACGTTGAATGGTAAAGCAATTGAAATGGCTGAATGCTGAAATTTGGATCATATGTCAGGGAAAATCAAGAAAATGACATAGAGACTAAAGAAGCGAAGCAAAACTTTTAATTTCCTGATATGTCAAATATTGTTTGTCTTGGCCGAACTTCCATTGCATCGGATTTTAAGATGGCCTAATGATAATCATTATCTTTCATCCTCTTCCTAAACTTTGTTTTTTTGAGAGTCATAATACAGTCTGTTCATAGTTTTTACATTTATGTCATTTATTGCAAATATTACTTGCTTTTTTAGATGAATTGCTTTTTACATTTAATAACCGTATTTTTCTAGTTTCAAATTTCATTTGTTTCGAAAATTTTTAATATGCACTTTAATTATTCCAGTATTCTTGCTGTACAATATATTGCCATGCTCCTCACTTTATTTAAAACTTGATTAAGAGGTAACTTTCCTTACTGAGTTAAGCGTCACAAATGCACGATAAAGAATGGAACAAAGTTAATGTCTGTTTTATTACACATTCCTGAAGTTACGTAAAATTGAATTTGAATCACATGACATGTTTCAAGTCGGCTCATCTCAATAAATCAATATTTTCAACACTATAAAGGCGACCTGAAACCTCTTGCTTTAATTTTATTGGGATATCAGATTTTATTTTCTTATTTATAATCCACATTTGGAATTGGAGTTTATTATAATCTTCAAGGGACACTTCATAGGTTCATGGGGTAAAATGTTTGCTTTATTAAAATCTGATCTCTTCATATGTGAGATTTCATGACACCTATTCCTGTATGCAACCAACATTCATGCTGCTGCAAAATACAGTTTTCCTAAAAGCCATTTTTCCCCTGTACTTGAGCCGCTACGAGCCGGATTTGTCCTCAGACTAACGGTATTGGTATTAAAGATGATTACTATTTATTACATACCAAAAGCCGACCTTAAAATAAACAAATATCAGAGAACTATGTACCAATAAGAAGTGTTCTTGCTTTGTGTGTGTGTGTGAGTGTGTGTGTGTGTGTGTGTGTGTGTGTCCGAGAGACATGGGGAAAGGCTAGCGAAGCTGAAAGCAATACAGACGTATGAAACACGTGAAATAGATAAAGACAAAACCAGCGATGGAATGATAGACCTGCGATGACAAACATCAAACCGAATTTCTAGAACCGAAGTCATGTGTTATTTGCACAGATGGCACCGCCTAAGACACTGACGAGCGTGCTAATGGAACCCTAATATCAACGCATCCCATTAGGTGGAAATCGATTAGTGGTTTGTTTGCACAGGTGGAATGACTCCCATTACCTGTTCGAACCCATGCTTGCATTAGTATCAATTGACTGTCGTCTAAAGCTATTACTATAATATTAATTGTTATCGAGGAAATGAGGTACGCTCACGCAGTCCGCTTTCGGTCATTATGGACATTCATTATTTTTTACGGGAATTTTATAGTTTATGAGAGTGACGTTTGTTTGCTCGTCATTTTCCTTCTGAAGATATCGAAATTAGATGCTGTTATAAATGAAAATA
Source organism: Macrobrachium nipponense (assembly GCF_015104395.2). Classification (NCBI taxonomy): domain Eukaryota; kingdom Metazoa; phylum Arthropoda; class Malacostraca; order Decapoda; family Palaemonidae; genus Macrobrachium; species Macrobrachium nipponense. The sequence continues at coordinate 55,222,371 of NC_087212.1, read as the reverse complement.
ATCGCTCGCCGATTTAGTTATGTATGTTTTAGAACTTGACAAATAATTCTCTAAAATACATGCACACACACACATACACACACACACACATATATATATATAATATATAGTATATATATATATATATATATATATATATATATATATATATATATATGTGTGTGTGTGTGTGTGTGTGTGTGTGTGTGTGTGTATGAGAGAGATAGAGAGGAAAAGCGATATGATTTTTTTTTATTTCATAGACTAGACAAAATTCATGGACCCTTTGCACTCATTTCGTCACTGATTCCTTTATTTCATTTTGCTTAACGTGGAAGTAGCAATTTGCACTCTCTTCATTGTGATCCTCCCTTGTTACGAGGGTCGGGAAGGAGGGACATTCAGCCGGGAATGCAGCCGAACTTCTGATAGGGAAAACGGCTGCAGGAGCATCCCCGACCGTTTAATTGGCAGGTTCGCTCCTTAATGAAGGGACTGTAATTAGAGCAGCATATGAGAGTGTTTTAATTGCATACTCTCGTTTCTATGACCCGATTGTCGGCTACAAAAGGTAATCCTGGATTTCAGGTTGATTGCCTTTATCAAAGGCAAGAGAGCTCTAAACAATAACAGTAATTGTTGAGTGCTATTCAGAAACGGCGTAGACGTGAAAGAGGTATTATCCGGTAGTCCAGAACAACAATTGATAGGTCTTGATAAATTAGAGTTATTTATGTAACATGTTACATCTGTATTAATTCCTGTCTTCTTATGGATTTGCTTGTTCAGATTTTTTTTGTTACTAGTATTGTTTGTTATTCTGATGTTGTTGCAGAGATGACCGGTGGGGGGGGGGGGGGGGGGGGGGGGGGGGGGGGGGGGGGGGGGGGGGGGGGGGGGGGGGGGGGGGGGGGGGGGGGGGGGGGGGGGGGGGGGGGGGGGGGGGGGGGGGGGTGGGGGGGGGGGGGGGGTAGGGAATAGAGAAAATCTCATGAGGGAATGTATTACGAGTAACAATAAACTATATAATTAAATATATAATTCATTTTAAAGGATTAATTCCTTATGAATAAACAAATGACCGTTGTATATTAATAAAATGGTAACTGAATATATTTGGTATTAAAAGATAAAAACAATCTTATATCAGGGCAATATTAAAATCACCAAAAATATGTGAAGACCAGAAAAACTTTTCTTATTTAATCATATATCAAGAACTTATTGTACTATTGTACAACAGAAGTACGCATATAGATCATTATCTATTAATTTGTTGAAAATGTAATATGTTCACTTCCATTGTCTCTATGACTTATGATAGGTTGTACCTGTCCCCTATTATGAGACACCAATGTTACTTTCCCCTTATGAGGTGTGTATATAATATATATATATAATATAATATCTATATATATATATATATATATATATATATATATATATATATATCTTAACCCCCCTTTAATTAAAGCTACACAAATTGGAAACCCTTACCTGCTTGTTGTCAATGGTGCCCTCTGTCTGCAACCATGTCGTTAGGGTATTAAGATCTCGTAAGTATAAAAATATACTATTTATTACCCAAAGCAATTGAATATAAAATAAAACAACATGATTAACAAGTCATAATGACAAGAAACCCAAATCTGCCCATAAAGAAAACTAGTAAGTTAACATTCTACCCTCCTGACTAAGAATTCACTCCCAGACCCAAAATGTCAATAAGTTCATTATATTAGTCAGGTTAGAGATTGCTGTCTCTAGTACCATGGAATATAACCCATCTGTAATAAAGATAACAATGGATAAAAGATACACTTCACTCATCACTCTCTTTCAAAGTATTTACGTAAAAGAAGGTATTTCACACTTCTCTCTCTTTCAAAGGTAACGGTTTTCTAATTCTTACAAAATATGTGTCATACCTTTACGATGGGGGTTTCTCTCCCGACACCTGACGTGTACCACCTGACCTCTTTGATCTCACCAAAAGGAATGTGGCTTTCACAAGTGCCTTGGACTATTAGGCCTGTAACATCCGTATAAACGAATGTACATACTTGACTACAAGACAAGCGATCTCTCGGTTAAACGCTTACGTACCAAAATTCCTTCACTCAAGTAAGCTGCCCTTACAGCCTGTCTCCAAGCAAGACATGATATGTGATTTCACTAACATTACACACTTGTAAGATGGCTCAGCCACCTATGTCCTCTGTGCACTCCTGTCGCACACCACATCAGCAACTAATGTACAATGTATCAATTTACCACATGACTTAGGGCTACCTCCGTTGCTGGAGCCCTTGTTCTTCGTCGAATGCACAAAAGTTTAAGAACTCCTAGCGCACAAATTGTGATCAGTATAGCACCTAACATGATCATTAATATTGGTATAGTGTAATGGTCACCAAATGAAAGGCTCATCCTCGTCACTAAGATAAGCAGAACTCGACGAATAGTTGTAGACGCAGGTCGAGTGCGTAAACCAACTCGAAAGAACTCAGCACACGCCATTATTCAGCGTCTGCGACCCTCGTGAGTGTATCCAACACCATCTCATCGCGAAACTGTAAATTTGACGTTTTCTACTGAAGGAAACGTGGACGCCACCCCGTTGTCAAGGAAATATCCCGTGACTTCTATGCAAGTGCTACTCGCACCCGCCTCATCGAAGACTGTAGACTCCTGATTTATCCCAGAATGTATCCTGAGATGATATATCGAAGACATCTCATCCTTTGCAAAAGCAGTCCATAGAAACGCCATTCGTGTGTGACTTGACTCGACCTCTGGTACTGTAGAACGAAGTCGTTTCCATCGCCATCATCACGTAGAGTTGGGAATTCTCTAAAGTCATTGTGTGTCCGTATTTAAAAGGTCTACATGGTCATAAAATAACTAAAGTCTTGCTTTACCCCACAAATCCGTCATTAATTAATATACTCAATCTACTAGTCAAATATTAAAAATTCCTCGCTAAACAAAATATAATCTTTACCCACTGAATCCTCACAAATAATCCCATATCTGACAAACACGCTATCAAAAGAGAACCCATAAAGTCTAACAGCAAAAACCCTTTTATGGTTTATATAACTAACCTGCATAAAATATATATGCCGAACACCCCTTCTATCTAACTCACACCCTGACAAATTATATCTCCTATTTAAAATTAAAATGCTATTTAGAGCTTAACCCCCATTACAACATCTCTCGTAAGAAAAGAAAAAAAGAAAAGAGAAAAAAAAATAAGATAATAACAACAATAATAAGTGAACTTTCCCCCATTACACAGTGCACATAAGAGAAAAAGAAACATATAATTCAATATCTTTCCCAAAACTAAATGTGTACCGTTGCGGAATTTGCTACCGCAGCAATCCCATCGACCGGAAACGACCGGAAAAGAATCCCCTTACGTGATACATTCCCGTGGAATGCCATAATCAACATCTACGAGAATAGTGCAAATCCCTGAGTAATCAATTCCAAAGAGAAAAATCCACAACCGGATTTATTACAGCATCATTAGCAAAAAAATCTACCTTTGAACTCTCAGGTGCTTCGAACTGCAGCATAGTCAGACTCGCAACGCCAGAAACTCATGATTCTCAAAAAAATGTTCTATACTGAAACTACATCAGCACATTTTACAGAACTATCTCCAGGACATGACCAAGATGTCTTGATCTCAAAGATGTTCTAATACGGAAACTACTCAGCACATTTACAGAACTAATCTCCATGACATGACCAAGATGCTCAAAGATTGTCTCAAAGATGTAACTTTCCCAAACGATACTGCCCAATTATATAAAAATTATCACCTATTCGGGATAAAAACTACAATAAACTCACAATTCCATAGTTATATACCGCCAAAAAAAAGTCACCCCAAGGATTAATGCCATCTCCTTGTATATATATATATATATATATATATATATATATATATATATATATATATATATATATATATATATATATATATATATATATACATATATATATATATATATATATATATATATATATATATATATATATATATATATATATATATATATATATATATATATATACGAAAGCCAATGCGAAAAATTTAACGGCTCTACATACGAAAAGTTTTCAAGATACGAAAGGTTTCTGAAAGTCCGAGATTCGCCCGAAAACAATTTTGAAACTCGCGCCGCGCGCCGCCATCTTAGTTCTAGTAGACTCGCCACCTTCCTCCTGCTCTCCCATTGGTTCATGATGCTAGCCACCGCCATGAGATCCTTCTCTCCTATTGGACAGCATCCCTCCCATCATGCATCTTATACGTACGTGGTGGCGTGCCTACCCCGGCCACTTCGTACCAGAATCTTTATCATACGCACGCGACATTCGTTCGGTCCAACAATTTCGTTTAGTAACGTAAATTTGTTAGTGATTTCGTTGTGCTACTTTATTGTGTTGTGTGAGAACCTATTAGTATACGTACATAACTTAATAGGTACAGTATAGTCATGAGTCCCAAGAAAGTTTGCTGAAGTCACAGAAAGAAGAGAATGCTTTCTATGGAGACAAAAATGGAGATAATAAAAAAGTATGAAGCTGGCTTGCGGTTGAGTGTGATCGCTAAGGAATACGGCCGAAATCCGTCGACGATAGGCACCATCCTTAAGCAGAAGGAAGCCATCAAAGCAGCTACACCTTCCAAGGGCGTGACTATTTTGTCCAACAAAAGGAGCCATGTGCATAATGAAATGGAATGGCTGCTTCTTGTATGGATTGAGGACAAAGAAATCGATGGCGATACGATAACCGAGACAGCAATCTGCCAGAAGGCCAGCACTATTTTCGGCGATTTGATTGCCCAAGCCGAAGACGACGGTGGAGAGGGGACATCAACGGCAACCCCAAAGTTCAAGGCTTCTCATAGGTGGTTTGAAAAATTCCGTAAACGGACTGGCATCCGTTTACGATGGTGAAGAAATTGAAATTACGTAAAGTATAGAAAAGTAAAAAGAAATGTAAAAATCAAAATAAGACAAAATAAATTTTATTTTAGTTTTTTGTAAAGTTAAGTGTTACAGTTTTGTTAATGTGTTTTGTATAGTTTAGTTTGTTTTTCTGACATTTTTTTGTGTTTCGTAAAGTTAAGTGTACGTATCTGCCATTTGTCCTCCTCCTCTGTCTCCACTTTCGGAGATAGCCTCACTCGAAAGGTAAGCTTCCACATTTTACGTGCAGTATTTCTTGTACACCATGTACACTAATACACTTTATTTACAGGCTATTTTGCATTTTGTTATTAATTTAGGTATTGAATGGTCCAAATTGTTGTAGTATTTCATTGTTTATCGGTCAATTTAGCTTTATTATGAAATTTACTGGGGTGTTTTTGGAGGGGCTTGGAACGGATTAGCCACTTTACATGTAAAATGTGGTCCAAGATACGAAAAACTCATGATACGAAGGGCGCCTCGGAACGGATTAATTTCGTATCTCGAGGTATTCACTGTGTATATTAATCTATATTAGATTAAGATATATTATATATATATATATATAAATATATTATAATATAAATAATAAATCAACCATCTTAATAATAACACCAACTCCAGTGATAAAAATATTTCCTCCATTTAATTAATGACCCCACACAAAAAAAAAAAATCATTCCCCCTCCAAAAAACATGTCCTTAAATCATAAGTCCCCACGACATTACCCGAATGTCATCTATTCGGCTCGTGAAACCCCAAAAATTTTAGCCCCAAATATAATATACAGGAATAATCACATGTATATTATCACGTTTCTCAGCTAAAACAAAAATTTGCCATATTTCAACCCCTTCCCACGTAAAATACTAACCCCGAAATCTTACGCCAAAACACCGCAGATTTGCGGATAATAAGAAAAAAAACAGTAGAAGGAAATAAAAGAGAGAAAAAAAACCGTGAAAGCATTCCGCCACCACATTGCAAAAAACATACAGCAAGAAAAAAAAATGCAACTGCGCAACAATATATTAATCACCACAACCAATTCTTTTCAATTTCGAGATATGTGATAGCCTCGACTGACCTGCTTTTTCCTCTACGACTACAAATCTGTTTCCAATTTTCTCTTCAATAACTTTAAAAGGACCTTCAAACTTCGGGCCTAATTTGTAATTTAATTCATTTCTCACGTTAAGTTTTAAAAATACCTTGTCTCCGACATTGATCTTGGGATCACATGTTTTACTATTACTCTTCCGTACCATATATCTGGTTGTGGATTCGAGGTTACGGCTGAGACAAGCATGTCTCTCTCTCGCTGTGAATACCAATGCCTCGACCGTATCCTCCCCATGTTGAGGCATAGTTAGCAAATGTAATGTGCCTCGAGCTGGACAACCAAACAAAGCTTCAAATGGGGAGATTTTAATGGAATCACTAACCATAGTTTTAACACTATGTCTGACAACATTAACATATCTGTCCCAATTCTTATCATTACCACCTACAGTTTTCCTGAGAGCCTCGAGCACTTTCCTGTTTGCTCGTTCGCACAACCCATTAGCCTCAGGTCTGTATGGAATAATTGTTACTTTCTGTGTCCCCATGACTTCAGCTAAACATTCCAAGGTTTTGTTCACAAATTCCCTCCCATTGTCGGTTAATAGAACTTCGGGTGAGCCATATCTGCAAATGATACCATTGAAAAACACTATGGCTACTTCTTCGGCCGTTTTATGCTTAAGTGGGAAAATTTCTACTATCCTTGTAAGTTCATCTATTATTACTAACAAGTACTTGTTCGCATATCTAGACTCACAAAAATTCCCCAAGATATCCATATGTATTCTCTGAAAAGGTCTACTCGGAATAGGATACGATGCTAATTTGCATGAAGTTGTACTTGCAGGTTTACATGCGTTGCACACCGTACAATTCCTTACGAAATTTTCCACATCTTTCCCTATGTTTTTCCAAATGTATTTAGCACGAACCTCATCATACATTTTTTCTATTCCCAAGTGTGGACTACCGAACCTGCAATGAACTATATCCAAAACCACTGGAATTAGGACCTTCTGAATTACGATCTGTGTCGTATCTCCTTTACTTTCACTGGTTCTCAACTTATATTTAATTTTCCTAACCAATAGATTACCTTCTAACTCCAAACCCGAAAAAGGCAACTTATAACGTTTCCTGACTAATTTCCCACTCTTAGAAAACCGCTTTGCATCTGCTAAAATCTCGTGTTCATCTTGCCTTTTGCTCTATGAGAGGTATATCCCATTGCATGGCCTCGCTAGTGATTTGCGCGACTTGGAAACCTTTCGTGTTGTGAAAACTCCTGCTGAGAGCATCAGCAACCACGTTAAATTTGCCCTCTATATATTTGAGCTTTGCATCAAAATCTCTGATAGTTAAAAACCATCGAGCTCTTTTAGGTGACAAATTGGGTTTATTAAAAAGAACTAGTAATGGCTTGTGGTCTGTAAGAACTTCTACTTTATTCCCCATCAGTAACATTTTAAAATGAACTAAGCTCGACCCTATTGCAAAGGTTTCTTTATCTATGGTGGCCATGGACTTTTCGTTGCTGCCCTTTTGTCCTGAAACTTCCTGCTATAAAAAGCTATGGATGGAGGAAATTTTCCCTCATCGAACTTTTGCATAAGGCAAGCACCTATACCTTCCTGGTTTACATCAGTCTCTAATGTAAAAGGTTCGCTAAAATCTGGAAACTTCAAAACAGGGGGATTCATTACCTCATCCTTGAGCTATTGAAAACTCTCTGCCTGGGGTTCATTCCATTGAAATTGAACGTCTTCCCGCAATACATCAGTTAGGGTAGCTGCTATATTAGAGAACCCTTTCACAAACCTCCTGAAGAAACCGGCAATACCCAGGAATGACTTAATCTCTTTCTTTGATCTGGGGGTGCGAAAATTTGCAATTGCTTTGACTTTATCGTCATTTACTCTAACCCCTCCCTTAGATATGACGTGGCCTAGATATGTGATCTGCTTTTTCAAGAATGAGCACTTGGCTAGCTTAATTTTCAACCCCGCTAATCTAAGCCTCCTAAGTACTTCTGTAAGCACTTCCAGGTGTTCCGCGATCATGTCCGTTGCGACTAGGATGTCATCCATATACACAAAAACATGTTTGCCCAATAACCCGTGCAAAACTGTGTTCACCAACCTGGTAAAGGTCATTGGACTGCCCAATAAACCGAAAGGCATTCGAGTAAATTCATAGTGTCCCTTGGGCACTGAAAAAGCGGTATATTCCTTGCTACTCTCACTAAGAGGGACCTGTAAGAAACCCTGCGCCAAATCAATTAAGCTATAAATATTATGTCCCCCAATTTCAACAAAAAGATCTGGTATGCACACGACTGGGTAGCGGTCAGGGATCGTCTTCTCATTTAAACGTCTAAAATCGACACATACACAGACAGAACCGTCTTTCTTAGGCACCGCTAACAAGGGAAAGTTGTAAGGAGACACGCTGGATCTAATGATTCCTTCTTCTTCCCATCTATTAACCTCTTTCTCTACCTGTTCTCTGATTTTGAAAGGTATGCGATATGCAGGAATATAGATAGGTTTTGTACCCCTCTCCAAATTTACTTTATGCTCTAACACATTAGTCAGCCCCAATTTATCACCTTGTAAGGCTACCATATCACCAAATTCTGCCCAGAGCCCGCTTATTGCTTCAACGTGTTCGCTATAATCCGCATTAACTAAATGTTCTCTAAATATTCGTTTCCTTGATTGCATTTCTGCCTCCGAAAACTCAGGTATCCCCTCTACGATAGCCACTGAACCACTATTACAACTCCAATCTTGGAAACCCAATATATATGTATTCTTCTGGTATCTCCTAACTGTAGCATTACCGTTTAGCAACTCTAACCACGTAAACCCATCCTTGGATACACTGTTCACCGATGCCGTGCTAACAACCCCGCTAAGCTTTTCGCTATTTTCAATAACACACACATCTGTGGGTTTTCTCATTTCCTTCAATTTAACTTTTACCATAGTCTTCGAACCAGGTAGTAACATAATATCTTCGGATAAAACACCTCTATATTTGTGGTTAGTACCTCCCCTTTCCACCGCCCCATACACATTACCACCCTCAGTATCATCCCCAGCATTGTTAGTATCAGAAATAACATCAATATTAGTATCAACATCACCATCCAAAGTATCATCACCACCATTGTTATCACAGTGAACTCTGATAGAACCCCCGTAATCATTTCCCATATCAGCAACGTGGGTTTTAATATTACCTTTCTCCATAGCACTCGTATCACCGCCATTAATATCACCGAGCACCTCCTCTTTCAATAACCTCCATGTCCTCCATTCTATTCACGTCCTCATAAGGCAGAAAAACAGCCGGTATCCCGACTGTTATCCCATTAACACCCGCATGGATCGAAATCTTGTGTCTGCTACAAGCAGGATGACCCAGCAAAAGTCTGTTGTCCAACGCAATTCCTTTCATTACCAAAAATGGTTCTGTTAACACTGTCAACGAGAGTAAACTGTATTTGAACACAACCCAGGGTATTTAATCTATGGGTTTGCACATCACACACTGTCTCCGTTGAGGGTTGCAAAGGGTAATTGGAAAACATGGATTGATACAAATTATAGTCCATTAGATTTATTGATGCCCCCGAGTCTATAAATATCGGGATATCCACATCCCCTACTGTTCCACAGACTGTAGGCTTGGGCTCTGGGGCATCCCCCACGAGACCACAATGGCATTTACCAATCACCTGTACCCTTTTTGTTGATCGGGCTTCCAAAAATTTCGCCGATCCCTTTGCCCAATGGTTTGACCTGCCTGGGAAGTTCTCACATTATTATTACCAGAACCTTGAGGTGTAGGTCTCGCATCTCTCCGTATCTGAGACGGACAAGACTGCCAATAATGATCGGTACTCTTACACATTCCACAATATTTAACCCTACACAATTTCTTTGGATGGCCTGGTTTATTGCAGTTGAAACAGCACAACTGCTGTTGCTTTTGATCGATCGATCTTTTGTTATATTCAACTTTCGCGCACAGACTCGGAGGAGAAAATTCTGTGTCTCTTTGCACTCTATCCCTCAGGCCTGTCCCATTAAAAATTGTGCTATCTACAGTGGGACATTGAGACATATGTTTCTCAATTTGGGCATAAAGTAATTCTTCGTCTGAAGTAGGTTCAGTCTTTTCATCAAAGCTATTCACTATCGCATCCGGTACATCATGCAAGAGCAGGGAAAAATAGATCAGTTTATGAATGTTCTCAAGAGAGACATTACTCCCTGTAACCCATTTAGATGTTTTCAATTTTCCTACCCAATCCGCCACTGCATCAAACAGTTTTGAACTATGTTCTACGAGGCTATTAGTGCCCTTCCGTAGTTTATAAAGACCCCGAAGGTCCCTCACCATATCTCTGTGTTCCTTTGAGCCATAAGCTGTTTTCAAAAATGCTTGCAAGTCCGTCCAGGTACGACATTTTGTAAATTGGAAACTCCGGCAACGATGGAAGAGGTCTCCCCCATTGAAATCTAGCAAAGCTTTTGCTTCTATAAATGCCTCTATATCGTCCGATATATTCTTTCCCGCTAAATAATTATTAACTCCTTCAATAAAAATTTGGACAGGCTGTGATAAAACGCCATCTACCATCCCTCTGAATGGACTCACGCCCGCACTCACTTTCGTTACGTGATGTAGTAGCGTTGTGGTACTCTTAGTATCCGCCATCTTTCTCTGTTTCCGAAAGTTATTTTGTTCTATAAGATTCCCCGATCTCAATAACATCAATGTATTTATATACAAAAAACCCAATCCAGAAAAATTAACACAAATTTTCCCCCAATAATGGATAACAAAAGGCAAATGAGCCCCACGCTCAGTATATTATCACATGAAAGTAACAACAACAAAAAAATAGGGAGGGGATAGAAAAAAAAAATGTAAAACGCTTACTAAGCGATCCAACCCAGTGACACCAACTCTCTCTCTCTCTCTCTCTCTCTCTGGGTGTGACTCGCAACCAAAAACTTCGCTCGAGTAAATTCGCCACAAACAATAGGAATACAAACAACAATAAAAAGTAAAAAAAATATAAAAGATAAAAAGAAGAAAATAAGAAAGAAAACTTGAAAATACACACACATCTTCATATGACTGGAAACCAAATTTGTATACGCACCGCAAATATGCATGAACTATTTTCCACACTTGTGAAACGCTTTAATATGTCGAAAATTAAACTTTTCCACTTCACGTTTTAAAACACTGGTGTTCAAGAATCCCAAGATGGCTGACACTGACTTAGCCCGAGAGACGAACAGCCTCTCCCTGTCCAACCCATTGAATCAGCAAAAAGAGCCCTGAGTTGCCTCTGACATGATTGTAACCCCTTTTCCTACCAAAAATAAAACATCTATGTCTAACTGGTCACCAGTCTCTTTGTTAGCGCACCTACAGCTTATAAAATATATAAAAAGCCTCTTAAACTGCCTGCCACCACTCTTAACCCCCTTTTAATAAAGCTACACAAATTGGAAACCCTTACCTGTTGCCAATGGTGCCCTCTGTCTGCAACCATGTCGTTAGGGTATTAAGATCTCATAAGTATAAAAATATACTGTTTGTTACCCAAAGCAGTTGAATATAAAATAGAACAAAATGATTAACAAGTCATAATGACAAGAAACCCAAATCTGCCCATAAAGAAAACTAGTAAGTTAACATTCTACCCTCCTGACTAAGAATTCACTCCCAGACCCAAAATGTCAATAAGTTCATTAAATTAGTCAGGTTAGAGATTGCTGTCTCTACTACCATGGAATATAACCCATCTGTAATAAACATAACAATGGATAAAAGATACACTTCACACATCGCTCTCTTTCTAAGTATTTACGTAAAAGAAGGTATTTCACACTTCTCTCTCTTTCAAAGGTAACGGTTTTCTAAGTCTTACAAAATATGTGTCATACCTTTACGATGGGGGTTTCTCTCCCGACACCTGACGTGTACCACCTGATCTCTTTGATCTCACCTAAAGGAATGTGGCTTTCACAAGTGCCTTGGACTATTAGGCCTGTAACATCCGTACAAACGAATGTACATACTTGACTACAAGACAAGCGATCTCTCGGTTAAACGCTTACATACCCAAATTCTTTCACTCAAGTAAGCTGCCCTTACAGCCTGTCTCCAAGCAAGACATGATATGTGATTTCACTAACATTACACACTTGTAAGATATATATATTATATATATATATATATATATATATCTATACTATATATATATATATATAACAATATGATATATATATATTATATATATATAGATATATATATATATATATATATATATATATATATATATATATCGATATATATATATATATATATATATCATATATATCTATATAGGTATATATATATATATATATATATATATATATAATATATATATATATATATATATATATATACATATATATATATATATATATATATATATATATATATATATATATATATATACAATAGTATATATATATATATATATATGTATATATATATATATATATATATATATATATATTAGATATATATATATATATATATATATATATATATATATATATATACAATATATATATATATATATAATATATATATATATATATATATATATATATATGATACAATATATATATAATATATATATATATATATATATATATATATATATATATATATATATATACATACATACATACATATATATATATATATATATATATATATATATATATATATATATATATAAATCGAGCTACAAATGTCCTTTAATATCTAATTCGCTCTACCTCGGAATTAATAGATTTTATTTTCATATATGCTTAACCGAAGGTGAATTCTTGGTTAGGTGACAATAGAATTGCCGCCGACGAGCACAAATCTTCAATTCCAGGACTGGCAGTGAAGCCTTAGCCCAACCCGCCACTGGAGGCGACAATAGAATTGCCAGCCGACGGGCACGAACCATCGACATCTTCAGTGAAGCCTTAACCCAGCTAAGGCTTCACTGCCAGTCCTGGAATTGAAGATGTCGATGGTTCGTGCCTGTCGGCTGGCAATTCTATTGTCGCCTAAGAATTCCCCTTCAGTTAAGCATATATGAAAATATATTAATTCCGAGGTAGAGCGAATTAGACATTAAAGGACATTTGTAGCTCGATATATGTATATGAATCACGGTAATGTGATATGACTTATACATATATATATATATGTAACTAGTAAGGTGGAATTCACAGATTCATCATTTTATCTTCCCTGGAGACTGAGAGTTCGGGCGACAACCTAAGAATGCTGATGACTCTTTTTTGTGTGGTATGATGTTAAAGTTCCTTACCTAAACATATCAGAGCCATGATAGCTTGTTCAAGGTGCCTTTGAAAACTGGCTGCAACCAGTTACCGAAGGGTGTGAATTCATGTGTACGTGTGCGCCTCTTCCGTTCATAATGGCATCTTTAGCCAAAACTAAAGGCAGAGCCACGATGGCATATGCCGAGGAGTTTCCTTTTGAAAGTGTGTGATTTTCCAAGCTGTAATGGGTAAGTCAGTGTGGTTTAGCCAAATTTGTGGCTTAGTTGTCTGTTTTGATATTTTGTAAAGATGTTCTATTTCATTAAATATTTTGACTTTGTCTTTACAATTGTGTGTGCTCACTAGTGTGTTCTGTCTTTTAAACAGGCGGATCTAGTGTAGAGGACTAAGTGTCCTAGTGGAGGGGACTAAGTGTCCTAGAAGGGGATTGTGTTTTGGAGAAGAGATAATTGTTGTTTGACTATTACTGATTAAGACTATTATCTACCGGGGGTTATCTGAGTTAATTGAACTATGAGTTATCATTTTATTAATTATCCTGCGAGAATCTGAATTATTCAATTAGTACTTTGCTTTGAATAAGCGTATGTTTTTGTAGCTCCGACTCTGATTTGGTGACCTTAGATAATGGAGTGGAGGTTGCGAGAGAGAGAGAGAGAGAGTTGTTGAAAGAGAGAGAAGGGCTATTACCGATGTCTGAGAGAGAGAGAGAGAGAGGAGGGACAAAGTGTTACCAGTTCGCCTTCCGCTATGGCTAAACGCGTACCAAATATGAGAACCACAGGGGCGATGCTCCTGTTGATAAATAGTGGTGGCAGCGGTGGTCGAATGAAAAAGCCTTTTGTGAGATTGGTATCAGCTATAAAATGCCGTTTTCAGTGTCTGATTGTGGGAATGTGTTATATTTCAGTTAGTAACTTATGAGGGTTAAGGTGTGCCCATCCGTGGGTATGGTATTGGGGCAGAGAGATTGTACTAGTCATCAAATTTGCCCATGGTGATGCCTCGAGGGAGTTGGGCACAGTCAGTTAGAACTGAGAGTCTGTGAATGCGGTTCCTGAGATGTCTGCGTGTGTGTGTGTTAGCATGTTTGTAATTATGGCAGTTCCGGGATTTTCTTTCATTGTGAAAGGGTAAGTGGTACAAAGTGTTTTTTGGGGGGCCTGGGTTTTTTTTTAATCATTTTGTGAGTTATGGGATTGGTTTAGGATACCACATTTTTTTTCCCATAGGAGTAGAAAGTGATGTGTTTCTTTATTGGCGCATGTTTAGAAGAGACGTATTTGTCTTTGTTTAATACATACGTGTGTGTATGAATGGTTTTCATACATGCGAAACTGTTGCTTGAATTGCATTCTTTGCTTGGAGACAGAGAGCGCCCACTTGTTCTTACGCGATCTGCGTAATTTCTGCTGAACCGACCCAGAGGGGTATTGCAAGGGGAAGGCGAGTAGTGGTTTCCCTCGGGGGGCATTGCTTGACCGGAAGGGTGAAGCTCTCTTTTTTTTTTTTTTTTTTTTTTTTGTTAGTGGGGGTGAATTCCTTCTTTTTTTTCTTTGTGTTGGGGCATCGGGGACGAGTTTGCCCTTGGATAAGGAGTTTCCAATGCCAAGGACATCAGCTGATAACCACTGGAGAGATGATGTGACATGCCCGTAGGGTTTTTTTTAGAAAGAGTTTTTTTCCTTTCTCTTGAGTGAAGAGAAAAGGAAATGAAATACATATGGATGTGGTGTAAGTTTTCCTTATGCTTTGGAAGGCACAATTATAATGGGGACACAGAGATTATTTTTTTTTTAATGGAGATTTGATTGGTGTTGGGGAGATTACTTTAAAATGGTGCTGAGTGGTGGTGACTGATGTTGTCAATTTGATGCCATTGGTGAATGGTGATGCCCGGTGGTGCTGACTGATGATGGTTGCTGACTGATGTTGTCAGGTGGTGTCGCCATTGGTGGTGGATGGGTGCCTCGTGTTGTATCTGATGATACCGGTGAGTGGTGTTGAGTTTTGGTGTGGCAATATTGATAAATACTGGGGAATGGCAATATTAATGCCCTTACTTGAGATATTTGCAGGAGAATTATTACTATGGAGGATTATTATTACTATTATTACTCAAGATATTTTAAGGGGGGTTACATAAGTAGAATTATCATTACTTGAGACATATTTTACAGGAGATTTGAGATATTTCATGGGAGATTATTTTATAATTATTACAGATAATTATATCATGGAGAATTATTACAATGAATTATGGGAGAAGTTTTGTGGTTAATTATTTACTGAGTTTCCTATGGAGATGTTGCATTTTTTATGTTCACCAGTGAGTTATTTTTGGTGGCATATAATTGCTGAATTGTGAGTTTTCCATAGTTTTTTTTTCGGATAGGTGATAATTTTTTTATATAATTGGTCAGTATCATGTGAGAGTTATGTCTTTGAGACAAATTTTGAACACCTTAGTCATATCCTGGAGATAATTTTGTGAAAAGTGCTTACTTGGTGTCAGTATAAAACCTTTTTTTTTTGAGAATCATGGGTTTCTGAAGCTGCGAGTCTGACTGGACATTTTTATGCTGCAGTTCGAGCACCTGAAGTGTCCGCAGGTGGATTTTTGCTGAAAATGCTGTGATGAGTCCAGTTGCTGACTCTTTTCCTCTAGTAGTGATTGCTCAGATTTTTTGCAATATCTGGAAATGTTGATCATGGCATTTCATAAAAATGCACGTGTAAGAGGTTGCTTTCTGGCCGTGTCCGATAACTTGAAAAGTTGCGATGGGAAAATTCCATAACTATGCATATTGCATTTGTTGGGGAAAATGCGGGGTTATGTATATCATGCATATATTATGTGCTTTTGATGGGGGAAGTTCACTTGTCATTATCTTTTTTTTATTTTTATTTTTTTTCCTTTTCTTATGAGAGATGTAATTGGGGATTGAGCTTTAAATAGCATTTCTTTTTGGACGGGAGATGTAATTTATCGGGCTTTGTGAATTACATAAATGGGCTTTTTGAAATTAATTATATGACTAGTGAGGGGTTTTTGCTGTTAGACATTGGAGAGTTTTACTAATTTTGTGGGTTGTTGAAATATCAGAGCTTGAGAGAACATTTTTGATCATTTTAGGACTGGGCTTGTTACGTGATTTTTTTTTTCCTTGGGCTCATTACTTTTTTCTTTTTTTTTTTTTACTTGTGAGAATTTGCGAGTTTGAAATGTGATGATAGAAGTCCGTGGAGTTCCTGTGAGTCTGAGCTCTGGATTGTGTGTGCTGGTGTGTGAGTTTGGAGAATTAAGTTAGAGAACTTAATATTTTTTTTGTTTTTGCGGAGTTGTGATAATGACTTATGATTTAGTGGTCATATGGAGTTCCTTCACGAGTTGAAGTTAGAAATTAGTTCAGTGGTCATATTAAATGGAGTTAATTGGGAGATGTTCAGTTAGTATTTTTGGGAATTTTTGAGAATATTTGATAGTAGTATGTCTGGGGTTAATTTTCTTTTTTGATCGTCCGATGACTTGACTGACATACTTAAACACACCATAATCGTCATTCCCCAACGCTAGCAAGACGCCCACCAGCCGTTGCAGAGATGTTGCTGTCGTTTGCCTGCTTACGAGGAGTTTCTACAAGTCTACAGAGTTTTACAGTGCTTTTGGGTCTACAGAAGCCATTAAATGTCTTCCGCAGGGAGACGTTTTGCCTTCCTACAGCGTGCTACGAGTCTGTGCAGGCTGTTGCAGACAAAGAGGGAGATTCAAGTATCCAAAATGCAGAAAAAAGTTTCTACACCCAATTGGTTTTGGAGATGAAGTGTGATAGACATTACTTTGTACTGCCAGAGACGTGCAGTTATTATTATACTTTGTGTTTAATGAGCCGGCCAATGTGTTTTTTTATATATGAGCTGTTTTATGTGGCCTGTGGCTAGGCTGGGGCTAGCCAGGATGGTGGCCGAGCTAATCTGTAACTAGTAACGGGGAATGCACAAATTCATCATCTTTAACTTCCCTGGAGACTGAGAGTTTGGGCGACAACCTAATAATGCTGATGACTCTTTTTTGGGTGGTATGATGTTAAAGTTCCTAACCTAAGCATATCAGTGCCATGATAGATTGTTCAAGGTGCCTTTGAAAACTGGCTGCAACCAGTTACCGAAGTGTGTGAATTCATGTGTACGTGTGCGCCTCTTCCGTTCATAATGGCATCTTTAGCCAAAACTATGGGGAGACTTACGGAGAGGTCTGTGCGAGAAAGGCAGAGCCACGATGGCGTATGCCGAGGAGTTTCCTTTTGTTTGGCGTAATATTACAGTTTCATGAACACGGTAACCTGAGTTCCTCCCCCGACAGTTTACAAATTTACGTGTTTCAAGTGTAGCTTGGAATATATAGGTTCTTGTAACAAGGTTCTTTCTTTTCAATCGACCATCACAGAACTGCAGTTCACGGACAGCCATACCTCTAGTGAGGCCTCTTCAGTCAACAATAAAACCACTGTAAATATTTGTGTAACATAACCTTCAACAGAGGAGGATTTTGAAATATTGATAACATCCATAAATGGAGAAGGACTTAGAGTTTCAGAATCTGTGTATAGTATATTAGATTAAATAATCCAGTCTTACACCTTCATGGCATTTGATTTCCATTATAAACAATGTAGACTGTTCATATTATAATTTCTAAACAATATTTTTTCTTTTTAATTTGGAATTCATTGTACTGTGATATTGTTTCGGTACCACGCTGGTGTCCCTTTCAAAAAAGCTGAAATGAGCAGGAAGGCATGGTTATGACAATTGTTTATTTTGTAACAAATCACTACAGAAAGAAGTTCCAAAATCTAAAAAGAAAAGATATTATTGAGAAATGATAAATTGAACGGTCCACATTATGTATAATCGAAATGAACTGCCATCAAGGTATAAGACAGGATTATTTAGTCTAATATAATAGTCTGAAATTCAATGTCCTTGTTCACTAACAAGTGTTGTTAATATTTCAAAATTTTCTCAGTGGTCTCTTATTATTGACTGAAGAGGTCTTACCAATGGTTTAGCTGTCCGTGAACTGACAGTTCTGCGTTGGTCGATTCAGAATGAAAATCTTATTACTGGAACCTATAAATTCAAAAATGCATTTACAACAATTAAATTTGTCAATATTGGACAAACACAGACCATTCAGCGATTTCTCCTTAAAATTGAACTGTTTTAATTTTTTAGTCGCGTAATGGTAGTTTTTAGTCAGTTTGTGGGAAGTGTAACTGGAAAAGCTCCCTCAGTTCCTTGCATAATGTTTGGTTAGCGTTTTTAGCTATTTGAGGAAATCTAAAATATATTTTTATCAGGACTGCTATTATATTTAAAATTGTAATGTAAAAATTCCATTTCTATATGAAATAAGAAATAGTTGGAGTAGATTTGTTTTGTTTCTCAATATAGGCTGTTAGAACATCTAAAACTGGTAAGTTATCTATAAGATACTGATACGTTTGTTAGAAAGTTTTTTTTTATAAGTAAAGCA
Source organism: Macrobrachium nipponense (assembly GCF_015104395.2). Lineage (NCBI taxonomy): Eukaryota > Metazoa > Arthropoda > Malacostraca > Decapoda > Palaemonidae > Macrobrachium > Macrobrachium nipponense. The sequence goes on along the minus strand of NC_087212.1, from coordinate 55,203,405 downwards.
AGAAATGTTATTCTAATATCAACTTTTTTTGTTCCCGTCGTGAATTATATTTTCTCATGTTAACCATTAAACTGCTTAAAGAACGGCCCTTCTTTTGCAAAAGTTAAGGAAATGTCATCAACATACCGTTTGCATATTAAAGGTTAACTCTTTTGGGTAATTAAGTACCCAGTTTCGTTCATGATGACTCATGAAAATGTTAGCAAAGGTAGCTAATATATGGATACACACGGAGACACCTTTTGTGTTTCGAGTACCTGTTATGAAAATTACAAAATTATCTTCATGTATAAAGATCAGTAGGTGCTCAGACTCCCTTTGATAGGTTTCGAAATGGGTTATCATTTTCTTTGGAGTGTCGGCAATTATTTGATTAGTTGCTTTTATCAGGATGTTGGTATAAAAATTATATCGAAACTAGTCATGACTGATTTTTCGGTAGTTTTACATCTGTTATTATGTAATCGAAAAACCCTTTAATTTCTAAAGCTCTATTCATGCAGCTCGTTTGTAATTAGATGTATTTGTTGACGAAAGAATAGGTCTGATTAGAGTCTTAGGTAAACCATAAATTATGACTGGCGAGGTATCTGTGCAAAATTTTTCTTTTTCATTATGTGCAATAACATTTTTATGTTTTAGTTTTTATAACTTCTGGTTTTTTTCTTGTCTATTACTCTTGAAGGTTCTGTTAAAGGATCATCGTGAGGGCTGGTTTCAAAAGCAGTATAGTCACTTCCATTTTCTGTATATATTTATGAAAAAAATTGTATATTGGTGTTTTTTAAATCACTCGTCAAGTTATTGTTGCTTTAATTCTGCAGTGGAGTTAGACCATATTCCACTGCAGTGGCAGGCACTTACCAGCTCAGCACATAAGATAAAAAATTCTCTCTCTCTCTCTCTCTCTCTCTCTCTCTCTCTCTGAATCTGTTTATGTTCTAGGCAAGGACTCTGAACACGATAACATCTTGCTCTTGCTGATGTTTATGAGCAAACTTCTGCTCGAAGCTCATTGCACATGCATGCCGTGCCTGGCAAATGTTTATTGCATTCTTCTGAGATTCCTTTTATCCAGTGCAAAAATGTTTACGTCGCTGCATATTATTCCAATAGATACTAGAAACTTTGGGGCGTGTTTATAGATAACAAGAGTTTATGGATTTCGATCCCACTTAAGAAAGACCGACTCCAATTTCCGTTTTTCGTTTCTTTCTAATTTTCCACCAGCAGCCACTCCAGGCTTAATGTTGACTTCGTCTGCTAAATGCAATTTTTCTTCATTTCCTCTTCCATCTCCAGAAAGTTCTGCTCGTTACTTTTTCAGTCAGTTCGCCACTTTTCCATTATGTCCCACTTTTTCTTGATATTTTCCGTAAAAATGATTTAAAGAATCATTTATCATTAATACGGCAGTTCTCTGTGGTATATGAATATTTGAAAAGTGGAAATATGCTAAAGGGGTAAGAAAAGCTAGTGCAGGCAAAGTACCAGATCGGTTTTTTCGGAAATGTTTTGGTCACGTAACGAACGGAGGACAATAGAATGGAGAAAGTGTTTACAATAACTCGGAAGAGTTAAACGAGAAGAGGAGAGAAAGGCCTCGAAAATGCTGGGTAGATGGCGTGAACGATTTAACGTAAAGAAGAGCTTTATATCCAGGAGGCGCGTGAGTGTTTCTGTTTTCTTGGCACCCATGCGACTCTCACCCCTTCCCCAACACCATCCTTCCTTCAGGTATGAAGGTGATTGGCGCAGTGTTATCTGGGCAAGACTATGAAACGGGTAAGATTACGGAAGTTTTCTGCACGGCCGTTCATCCATTCTCCAGTAGTTAAAGTTTGAATGTCCGCAGTAATTTGTGTATTTTCTATGGAACTCTTATTACAGAAAACTGTTGCGTTTTCAGAAGAAAACGCACAACTACCAAGACATTCCGATGTCATGAATTTTAGGAACTGCGGCTGCTAACTACAGTCATATTTTGTTATTAGGCACATATCCAGTAACCCAAGTGATGAATTTGAATCTGGAAATTTCTGTAAGAACTATCCGGCTTTACAGTGAACCTACTGAGCACTGAATGATTTTTCATTACTAAACACTATCTAGATGATAAAAATTAAATCCTTATTTGGATCACGAAAGCTGTAACTCAATGTATCACATTATGTGACCCTTCTTTATTTGTTACCAATCATTTGACCATTTGAATTTTTTTTTTCTTTTTTCTTGCATAGGACAGCGATTACAAATAACATTTTCATTTTCGTATTTTTTCCATCTCTTCTCTTCGTAAACATTACAACAACCTTATAGAGATAGAGGACATAATTATTGGCACTAATTGAAAGCTATTTTTATAAAGATGAACAAATTCACGAAGGACTGAGGGAAAGGGTCCGGATAAGAAGCCCGTGGCAGTCTTAGATGATCAAATGAAAGATCTCAGTTTTCTTGGATCTTACTGATGAATTCGATGTAAACGCTTCTAATGGCGAAAGACATTGAGTATTTATCCTAATATGTATGCGAGAGGTAATGTTGCGAGTGAGCTTCCAAGGCATTAGCAATTCGGAGGCGAAAGTAAAAAGAGAAGTAGGAACCTAAGTACTACTTGCCTGTGGTTTTTCCTGGGCAGGTGCCTAACGCCCAACATACCAACGAATTTTACCCAACAACCCGAACCCTCAGCGCTCGAATTGCCAACATTTCAATCAACTTACCCCTTCACCGTTGGATATGATGGAAATGAACACATGGGAACGTGTTTCACAGAAATAAATTTGACTCACAGGAGAAAAATGTCTCTCCTCACATATTTCTGTCAACGCGACTTCCATTCATTTATATTGTCTTTCTCATAAAGGAAATTCCTCTAAGATAGGGCAGATAATTACAAATTAATCTCTCTCTCTCTCTCTCTCTCTCTCTCTCTCTCTCTCTCTCTCTCTCTCTCTCTCTCTCTCTCTCTCTCTCTCTCTCTCTCTCTCTCTCTCTCTTTGAGAGAGGGAAACATAATTTCATCCCGAAGCTATACTTTCCCGAAGACATCAGTCTTCGTAATAGTAATGGAAATGATGATGATGATTATGATGATAATGATAACGATAACCGTTCGGTTTTCCCATCGGCCTCTTTTTCAATATCCCGCCTGAATAAAGCAAAAGATTTATCGGTTATGGTTTATTTCCTCCCGTGATGGAAGTCATTTGAGTTCGGAAACTGTAACCACGATTAGTTCTCTTTCGGCAAATTTCCAATTCGACCAAAGTCTCTTTTTCTCTCCTCGAAGATTGTCACGTCAGTGTATATATTTTTTTTTTTTGCCTTTGATGTAGAATTGAACTTGGGTAAGATTATGACGCTAATTATGAGTTAGTGAAAGAAAAACGAAAATTGAATTGCAGCGAGAGAAAAAGTTTATGTAATATATATATATGTATATATATATATATATATATACATATATATATATATATATATATATATATATATATATATATTACTTTTATATATATATAGTATGTATGTATGTATGTATGTATATAAATATATACACACTATATATATGTGTATAATTATTCGTGCAATATTCTGAATCAGTTTGGATAATGGGGTTCATTAGTATGTTATGGTCTGTAAAGTTAGAAATAAATATAAACTTCACGTTGAGCCACTCAAGTGTATGTAACGTTATTTGCCTTTTATAGTGCTAAAGTTTTCACAAATTAGTCAATTTTTAAAAAAGATGAATTTTGCTGATAATATTTTACATTTTACAAAGGAATACACGAAAAATCGATTTACCCCAACCTTAGGGAAACAAAGTGGGAGTATTCCGAGCAGAGCACTAGTGTCCCCTTATCGGGTTCTTAGCAAGCTTAGCATACACGACTGTGTAAATTGCATTGTTTGTGAGAGAATTTCAAGATAAAATGAGGATGTTAACCTTGCATGGTTCTCCCAAAACCGGATACAGCTCCACAGTTGAAGGATTGCTATGCACAGTATTCTATAGCAGTGTCAGCCAGTAATGTCAGTCACTTGAAAAATTTTAACTCTTGACTTTCATTGGCGTTTTCCTAATCATTTCCCTTGTTTTCTACCGCGAAAGTAGAATCTGAATCTTTGCACGTCTTTATTTCAACAATGAAAGTTGACATTTTAGAAAATGCGTTGCAGCAAAAGTAGTGGTCTTCATATGACAAGAGTTGGTTCCCTGGAGTGATAGGATATTCATGTGCCCCCATCGTTAAATTAATTCTCCCATCTGATCAGTGTGGAAGTGAGAGCAAATATCCTTCGAGAGCGCAAGAATAGCCTTCTTGTGACTATGTGGCTGCATCTAGAAATATTTTGGAGATTTAAAAGGAGCAAATCCATAGATGAAAGTTAAAAATACAACCCAGATAGTCAACCAGAGATTTGAAGCGTTAGCTCTCTCTCTCTCTCTCTCTCTCTCTCTCTCTCTCTCTCTCTCTCTCTCTCTCTCTCTCTCTCTCTCTCCATCCAAGTCTCCCAGATTGGAATAATTGTGTTAAGAGATACAATTCATCAGATGGCTCCCGCTTTAATTAAAAGCAGGGAGAGAAAGAGAGCGGGTGAGGGAGAAGAAAAGAAAAAAAAACAGTGATCGATGTGGGGGAGATAGAAAGGATGATGACGAAGAAAATGATAATTAGGGAATGGGAAAAGAGCCAGTGGAAGGCGATCGCGAAGACGAAGAAGATAGACGAAAAAGGAACGGATGATACATGACTTTGTCAGAGAAGGAAGATGTATCGGCCCTGAAGAAGTAGAAGAAGCAGCGTCTGGAAGACTATGATTTATTAGTCGGGATTATGTACATCTTACTGGATAAATTCCAAAGGAGATCCAATAAAAATTACTGTTAATTAGATCGTTACCAAGGTAATGAGTGATGGCGAAGTGCATCGTAAATCTATTAAAGCTGGATGGAAGACTGAAAATTAGAAAACGGAACGATTATAAGATTTTTCTAGATATGTCTTGGAAAAGGGAACGGGAAAATAATTTAGAAAAAAAAAAAAGAATTCTTTAAGGGAGAGGATATTATCATACTTTGAAAATCAAGACAAGTATAAAACCAATATTGTTTCTTACAACAAAATAAATAAATAATTAGGAAGAGATGAAAGAATGATATAGTTGAAGATAACAAGCAACAGATTTATATTGAAGACACATTAGCAGTGATGGCATAATAGAATTATAAACACTTCTAAAAGATAAGGTAAAAATATTAAAAATCGCAACATCACGTATAGAAGGAAAAGAAAATGAAAAACGACAGAAGTCGCTGGAAAATTTATGTTAACCATAAATCATGAAGGAACCCCTCGGAAAAAAATTCGGAATAACAACTTGGAAAAAAATGATGACGATGTTTAGCAGGTTTGGCCGTTAGTCTATGTACGTATGTGCACGCGCGTGTGTGAATTATTTTTAGTAATATCTATAAACTGAAAAATACTCTAGTGCGTTATGTGATATCAATACATTAACTGCACTGCTTTTGTTCCAGCTGAAAAAGACCGGAAATGCTGAATCATCGTAAATTCGTGGAAAATCCATTAATGTAATTATCTCTGTAGTTTTCCAGCTGTGGTAACCCAAGATGCATAATCATAGACCTTATACAGATTGTGGAATTCTTAAGATGCCTAATAATAGACCTTATAGACTGAGGTAATCTAAAATGCTTACAGACCTTACGCTCTTCTGCTTTCAGGTTCATCGATCCACAGATCAAAGTCTATACATATATAAAGTAAAGGCATTTAAGTAAACTTGCCATTGGCGCCTATTTCATTTGCATCTGGTGGTCCATATGGTACTTTCATTCCTCTGCGTGATTGCGTGGATCTGTATTTGTAACACATCTTTATGCCATTATATTCAAGATTGTTTTTTTTTTTTTTTTTTTGTGGTGGTGGGGGGGGGGGGGGGGATAACTTCCTTTTACCACCTCCATTTCTACCTGCGACATAAGATTGATTTTACCCGAGGTTTGTGTCATTTCATTTTTTTTATCTATCTTATATAACATTATTGGCAAAGTTTTAAAGTTAGAAAGACACTAATGCAGATAACATTGCTTCCCCATGTCAGTTGTATTAATTTCGTCTTCTTTGTATGTCTGTCATGGTCCGTTCCTGTAATATGAGGTCATTGGCAGAGCATACATTCTGACTCATTTAAATTGCAATCTTTTTATTGGTCGATTTCACACTTTAGCCATAGGTTTTCCCGTATATTTGCCCTGCTTGTTCGTGTATCTAATATTGAAAACATTGATTTACAAAAGGTCTGTGATATTCAGTGATACTGTGTTCATCATCTGTGCTGATAGGAAATTTGAGGTCTTTTACTTCTCCATCAGCTATAACGTTTATTTGTTAAATTTTCCGTGATCTTATTTTAGCAGTTTGTAACAGTTTTCTTTGTCGGAGAACTCCAAGAGCTAGTGGCTTTTACCGGATTTGTACATTCTGGGCCATAAGCTTTGCCTCCGTCTTTCTGTCCAACCCCAAGTGTGTCGGTCATTCTAAAATTGTCATCACGTCTCCAACAATTTCGAATATAAAATAATGCGCATGAAGGCAGATCGTCGGCATGTTCATATATATAGAATATACTTCACTAACAAGGCGCCCACTGATGACATTATCGCTAGTGACCTTGTTACCTTGACCATAACCTTCTTACTGAAAAATGAAAGGAAAAGGGAACGCCAGGATCATATATTTTTGCAGGAACAGTAATGGGTACCCTTAACAAGGAGTTGCTTAAGAGTAGATAAAGGATACTGTGAGAACGCTCATTTCATCTTGCTTCATTCCACGTTCATTAGCCACTCCAAAAGAAAAAGAAAAAAAAAGAAGAAGAGGAAGAAAAGGAAAGCGCGTTTCGTGAGACAGCTTCTATGCCGGCAACAGCCAAGCTACAGACAGGTCGGCATTTCAGGGCGCGGTGTATACATGCCCCCTGGGAGCACGGTGCCTAAAAGGAAAGCCTGGGTGACCGGGTGGATAGGTGCTCTATTCTAGCGTGGGTTGGGAGGGTCTCAAGAAACACTATATATCAGCTCCCAGAACTCCTGTGAAGTGGGTGTGAGAGCGACTTCGCCTTTTCCGTTTTATGGGATTATGTTCTTGATGATACGAGAGCCTCCTCGCTTCTCAATATTCCAGGCAAATGTTTGTACGTCTTACGCCTTTCGGCTGTGACGTCACTTCCTGCAGATGGTGATGATGGAGTTATACTTACATTTCGTTGCGAAGGAAGCGCCCCCCCCCCCCCCACCTCTCTCTGTCTCTTTCTCTCTCTCTCATTTTGTTTGTTTGTCTATCTGAAACAGACAGAAGAGACTTCTTGTCTAATGTATACTGCAAGCTTTTATCAAACACCTATACTTGTCTTACTTATAGTCTACGCTTTTATTAGACACCTCCCCCCCAACCCCCAACCACCACTCTCTCTCTCTCTCTCTCTCTCTCTCTCTCTCTCTCGTAGTAGCCATCTTGCTTGGTGAGACGTACCCGCGTGAAGTCACAATAATCAACAGATATCACAAGTTTTAAACATACGACTAGAATTTGAGAAATATCTAGAAGTGTTCGTGAACTATCGGTGATAAGATTAGTGTGAAAATAGTAGGATAAAGCGTCTTCTAAGTTAGTTTATCAAGTGTAATACTATAAATCAGAACAAGATGCAGTAAGTTCCAACTGCGGGAAAAGGTGGCGTAATTTGGTTTGTGTCTAGCAGATTCGCAATACGATGAGGTAGCAGGAAGGGAACTGGCATTTCTCATCTATGAAATCAGCAACAGTCCTAACCAAAAAGATACAAAAGCATTCATAGATATATTAGAAGGATATAATCCTTCAAACTGGAACAAATCTAATGAAAAACATCTTGAAAATAATTGAAGAAGTTCCAAATAAAATCCAGTGGTCAAGAGACTCTAAACGAAAATATACATAAACCAACATATTTCCGACAAAGAAAATGAATAAGGTGAATCTTGTGAATATCCTAATTGATGCATTAGGAAAAAGAATGCCAAAAAGCATGCAAACTGTGTAAGGTTTGGTATAGCATAGTCAATCCACAAAACCTAATCAGAAAATGTGCTGCATGCAACATTCCGACCCATCCACAGTGTGCTGAGGTAATACAAGATTTGAGAAAAGATACAAGAATTTTTTGTTTCAACATGTCTATCATGGATAGACAATGTTATTAAATCAAGATTGAATGTACAAATAGTTGAGGATAAGAAGAAGAGGAAGAGGAAGAAGAAGAAGAAAAAAGAAGAAGAGGAAAAACGAAGAGAAGTAAACAAAAATGAAATGACAGATAAAAAAAGGAAAACAAAGAACAAGATAAAAGTATGGATGCAGAGATACTCATTGATACTACATATGAGGCAATAAAGCAGCATACCTACGAAGAAATAAATTACGATATGACAACAGAAAAGCAAATCCCGAAGAGGCTCTACCCAGATCTATACAATGACGGGAAAGAGGAAAAAAATAGACAAGAAAGACAAAATCTGCAACCTTTTGAAAAGAGGGAATTGCAGATTTGGAGAAAGATGTTACTACAAACATCCTAAGATATGTCAAAACTATGAAATATATGGTAAATGTGCATACTTAGATGGATATGGGGATGATTGCAGAGATCTGCATCCAAAAATATGTAAAAACCTAAAAGAAGGAAAAGGATGTAAGTTCGACAAAAAATGCAAATATATGCACCCTGTAGCCATGAATCATAATCAAATAAAATAACCAACCAAGTAATCAAAATCCAAAATAAGAAAGAAACAAATAAAGAGAGAAATCAAGAATATCAGGTAAAAGAGAAAAGCAAACCACCAATGAGATATGCAGAGGTGTCAGCAAAGAATTTCAAAGCATCAGCTCCGAAATTCTACTCAAGAGATAATAACTGTATTTATTATGCAAGAGGATATTGCAGAAACGGAGAAAAATTGCAGATTCAGACACAAAATGAATAATTAATTGATGAGGAAGATCAAATATTATGGAAAAGTTGGATTTTTTAATGTCAGAATTTCCTGGAAATGAAAAAAAAGAACAACATACCAGAACAGGAAAGAGACATGGGAAAATCCTTATTACTATCAGTATTAAATGAAGGAGAAAACACGCAAAACCATCATAGTGATGAATGCGCAGGGTTTAGTTACGAGTAACCTCAAAAAGAAAATAGAGTACTTAGAAGAACTAACCCAAAATGAAAAGAAAATAGATATAATGAATATAAGTGAAACCTGGTATTCCCAAGAGACTGGGAATGATGATCAAATAAAAGGTTCCAAACTTATAGATCAGATAGAAAAAATAGGAATCAAGGGGGAACCGCAATATATGGGAAAGACAAAAAACAGGAAAAATATATGAGAATATAGTAACTCAGAATGTGAACTAATAGCGGTAGAATTTGAATCTGAAAAATTGATGAACATAGTAATATATAGACCTCCTAATACTAAAGAGTTTGACTTAATAATTGAAAAATTGGATGATATATGTAGAAATCACAAGGACTGGACTATTCTCCTATCTGGTGACTTCAACTTTCCTTTCGTAGAATGGAAAGAACGAACGAATAGGAGATTGTGGTTGTACTTATACATATAAAAAAGAGAGTAATAGTAGTGCAGAAGATAAGAGGCAATTTGAAAAGCTATTAGATATGCTACTAGAATACAACATTCAACAAATAAATCACCTGCCAACAAGAAAAGGAAAATTACTTTAGACTAGTATATTGTGAACGAGATGAATTATGTTAAAGAAATAATAGTTTATAATGCGAGTATTTCAGACCATAATGTCAATAAGAATTAACAGTTCATTCCAAAGCAAGTGAAAATAGAGATAAGCAAGAAATGAAAAAGTGGGAAGGATATGGAAAATACAACTTCTACAGTAAAAATATAAAATGGTCAGAAATTAATGAAGAATTAAACAAAGATTGGGATAACATTTTCGTAAGTGATGACATAAGTAAATAGGGTAAATACGGAGATATTATATAAAATATTGGAGATAATAGTGGAAAAATATATACCGAAGAAGAAAAGTAAACATCATTCATGCATACCAAGAGCAGAAGAATCTTGTTCCAGAAAATCAGAAAGTGGAAAAAAGGTCTTGCAAAAGAAAAAAATGCATGGAAAGTTATAGAACTAAAAAGTAAGATAGAAAATGCAGAAAAAAAGATTATACAATCAAAAGAAATGAAAAACGGGACTTGGAAGAAAAAACCCTATTAAAATATCAAGCAAAACCCCAAACTATTATACTCATATGCGAAGAAGATGAATAAAAGAAGAATAGAAATAGGCCCTCTGAGAATTGAAGGGAGATTAACGAATGAAAAAAAAGGAAATTTGCAACATACTGGCAGAACGATATAAGAGAGAATTCACCCCTAGAATAGATAATGAAGATAATGATATAGAAGTAAGGGATGAAATAGTGAATATTTAGCTGACATAGATATTAATGAAGCTGATATTGTGCAGGCTATTAATGAAATTAAAAATGGAGCTGCTGCAGGGCCTGATGGAATTCCTGCTATTTTGTTAAAGAAGTAGTTCATTCTATCGCAAAGCCACTTGCAATATTATTAAGACAAAGTGTAGATACAGGCAAGATATATGATGAGCACAAATTGTCGTATATTACCCCTACTTTCAAAAGTGGATCAAGACTAGAGGCAAGTAATTATAGGCCTGTGAGTCTAACATCACATATAATGAAAGTGTATGAAAGGGTAATGAAGAAAAAATATTATGAAACATTTAATAAAAAAATAATTTGTTTAATAAAGGACAACATGGTTTCGTACCCGGAAAAAGTACACAAACCCAACTGTTAGTCCACCGTGAAAACATATTCAAAATATGAAAGCGGAAATGAAACGGATGTGGTTTATTTAGACTTTGCAAAAGCTTTTGATAAAGTAGACCATAATATATTAGCGAAGAAAATTAGAAAACACAATTATCGTGGATAAAGTAGGAAGATGGTTAAAAGAATTTTTACACAACAGAAAACAGATAGTTATTGCAAACGACGAGAAATCGGATGAAGCCAAGGTAATATCCGGTGTGCCGCAAGGTACGGTGTTGAGCTGCAATACTGTTTGTTATTATGATTGAAGACATAGACAATAATGTTAAGGATTCGGTAGTGAGTAGTTTCGCAGATGACACAAGAATAAGTAGAGAAATTACTTGTGATGAAGATAGGAACGCTCTACAAAGAGACCTTAACAAAGTATATGATTGGGCAGAGGTGAATAGGATGGTATTTAACTCTGATAAATTTGAATCAATAAATTATGGAGACAGAGAAAGAAAGCTATATGCATATAAGGGACCTAATAATGAGACCATCACAAATAAGGAAGCAGTTAAAGACCTTGGTGTGATGATGAATAGGAACATGTTATGCAATGATCAAATAGCAACTCTGTTGGCAAAATGTAAAGCAAAAATGGGAATGTTGTTACGGCACTTCAAAACAAGAAAAAGAAAATGAACACATGAATTATGCTTTATAAAACATATGTTCGTAGTCCACTTGAATATTGCAATATGATATGGTACCCACACTATCAAAAGGATATTGCACAAATAGAGAGTGTACAAAGGTCCTTTACAGCTAGAATAGAAGAAGTTAAGGACCTAGACTACTGGGAAAGACTACAATTCTTAAAATTATATAGTCTGGAAAGGAGAAGAGAACGCTACATGATAATTCAGGCATGGAAACAGATAGAAGGAATAGCAGAAAATATCATGGAACTAAAAATATCAGAAAGAGCAAGCAGAGGTAGATTAATAGTGCCCAAAAATATACCAGGAAAAATAAGGAAAGCACACAGGACATTAATCCACTACGCACCAGCATCGATAATGCAGCGTCTATTCAATGCGTTGCCAGCTCATCTGAGGAATATATCAGGAGTGAGCGTAGATGTGTTTAAGAATAAGCTCGACAAATATCTAAACTGCATCCCAGACCATCCAAGATTGGAAGATGCAAAATATACCGGAAGATGTACTAGCAACTCTCTGGTAGACATTAGAGGGTGCCTCACCACTGATGGGGAACCTGGGGCAACCGAACAAGATGTAAGGTCTGTAAGGTAAGGTTAACGGGTCTCTCTCTCTCCGAAGATATTTTAGTGGTAAATGGAATCGAACATATCCTTTTCGCTATGCCTGATTAAATGAAGTCCCACCTCAAGCTAACCTAATGTTTTCACAACAGACTACGTCGTAACCGCGCATTTCGAATTCCAGTTATGAGTTATAAAATCTGTATTTATTATCATTTGTTACTAATGACATATATTCAAATTATTTAACATATTGCGTATAATGCGTGCAAATGATCAATAAAGGTCATAATAAAAAAGTAATACAGCAACAAAGACGACCAAGTAGTAAGAGTTCTCTCTCTCTCTCTCTCTCTCTCTCTCTCTCTCTCTCTCTCTCTCTCTCTCTCTCTCTCTCTCTCTTGTTCGTCGGTTCTTGTACGGAATAAAGAAATTTCCATTGTTTGTGAACGATATCCAATTAATGCTGAAATCTTCGGTAATATAAATAATTTTTCCAAAATTTCCAAGCTTGAGACGTCGCCGTGAAATTTGCCTATTTAGATGATATTAACGGTATGCTGATGATGGGCTTTATTCACAAAATCCAAGTGGCGTTTAATCAATTGGGTCCTAAAATTTCCTGAATTTCATAATCTGAACACCAAGGCTGTCAACGTAATAAGTATTATGATTCATTCAGTTTACTAACAAAATTTTAGACCTACGGAGTATTGCAATTTATAGGTATTTAGGTCTAATATTCATTTACCAGTGACAATGTCATTACAGTGAGCTTCTGGTAGATCGAGTGGCTAATATGTGGGCTTTTCGAGATATCTCTGATATGGGTTGTACCAATATTAGTTATAGAATGAGACTTCACATTTGACACCACAATTTGCTACTTGATGAAAACATCCGTACAATTAAGTGAAAAAATGAATAAAGATTTTTCGTTTTGTTTGTGCCAGCACATGAATTTCCTCACCGAATGTGAAAGAAGTTTCTATTCCTGTGCCATTGTAATGTTATGTGACATTACACTGCCACAAAGAACATTGGTATTTTTGGCCTCAAATTGCAAAAAACCTAATGGTATGTGTATCTTAAATGGCCAAATTACTTACGGATTGATATGAAAATTGAGTGTCTTGTGTCACGAACCCCAAGAGAGGTCCGCTACAGGTCCGATATAAACAAAAAGAATTCAACACCAACAGTTGAAACTGGGGATACGATTATAGAAATATACACAAACAGAACAAAAGTTTATTTACAAGCTTACTAACAAAGATAAATGCAGAGTGGTTTCTCCTATTTACATAACAAAAGTAAAATCTTACACTGCATGAACTGCGGAAACAGTGAGGTAATGAAAATACTTGCTGGCCAGTTTTGCTGCTGGGAAATCAATGCTCGAAGCGATGGCTTCACAAAAGGAGGATTGTAACTTCAGACGTCTTCTTGACTCCGTATTGCAGAAAACAATGTCTATTCATGATATTCGAAGGGCAGGTTATTCCTCAAAACTTGCAGGACGTTTCTTCTCTGAATGCTTCCTCAACGTCGAAATATCACGGTCGTCCACTCCTTGACGACAACTTGACCAGATTTCGATCACACTCTCAAGCGCCTTTTCCTCTCTGATCCTTCGGCTGTTACTTCTTATCTTATCTCTCTCTGATGATCTCTGCTGGTCTCTCACTGATGATCTCTCATTTCTCCTACTTCGTCAGTCGTATTTATATGGCAATCTGGGGACGGGGCCTACCAGCGAGCATCACAGACTCCTGAGACGACGGGAACAATTTAGAAGAATCTCGAAGAAATATTGCATCAGAAATCGCGGCATTTCTCACGACTCGTCAGCGCCTGTTGTGTTCCACAACACGCCTGGTGATTCTAGAACAATCATGAGAACAGGCGCCTCCAACACGTGCGTGAATGTCTCCTGCTGCAGACCTTCTCAAAGACGATGCATTTTCATTTCCTTTAACTTATCAATCGTCGCCATGAAAAGAAAAAAAATGAAATCAACTTATTTTATTTTTGTCTAAAGAGAAACATGAATTAAACAGCAGGGGAACAATTCTGCATAAAGCTTTAATCCAGCGAAACACACACACTTCACTCACACACCCACTCGTGCCAAAACAGAAAACGGTCATCAGGATACTAATTCTGAGAAATCTCTGGAGAGGCTATCAGCTATAACACTATCCTTGCCTCTTAATTTTTCATTTTCTGAACTCTGATTAAAACCTTGAAATACTAGAACACCTCTTACATCTTCCTCAAAACTAATTTCCCTCTGAGACACTGTTACTCCGGGAACAGGCGGTGGCCACGGCAAGAGGCATTCTTTATAATTCTCAAGCAAGTTTACATGCATCCACTTTGCTCTATGCTTACCCATATTGATTAATTAATGTAGATTTTCCCTCTTCTCTAAGACTGAAAAAGGACCTTCAAACTTATAAGACAAAGAGGGACCTTCTTTCTGGACTAGTACTAAAACTTTACCTTTCACACAGGACCTTCTCTCTTTTACTCTAAGATCATGTTTCCCTTTAGTCTCCCCTCGACTTTCACTCTCGTTCTCTTTCGCTAGTTGCCAAGCATCTCCTAAATTGTTTTTATAATACTCTAGATCAGTTATGTACTCTTCCCTACCTTCTTTAAGCATTAAATTACATTTTAGCATTTCCAAAGGACCTTTAGCGGTGCGACCGAAAACAAAAGGTAACTTTTCTTCCCAGTCATGTTCGAAGTTCTTACACAATTTCTGTAAACAACTCTTTAACGTTTGATGAAACTGCTCCACAATGCCTTGTGATTTGGGATGCTAAGGTGTGGAAGTTACGAATTTCATACCTAACTCTTTCATTCTATCCTTGAAATATTTCCAGGTTCGAATCCTGGCAAGGTCGCCACAAATGTCACGAACCCCAAGAGAGGTTCGCTACAGGTCCGATATTATAAACAAAAAGAATTCAACAACAACAGTTGAAACTGGGGATACGAATATAGAAAGATACACAAACAGAACAAAAGTTTATTTACAAGCTTACTAACAAAGATAAATGCAGAATGGTTTCTCCTATTTACATAACAAAAGTAAAATCTTACACTGCATAAACTGGGGAAACAGTGAGATAATGAAAATACTTCCTGGCCAGTTTTGCTGCTGGGAAATCAATACTAGAAGCGATGGCTTCACAAAAGGAGGACTGTAACTTCAGGCGTCTTCTTGACTCCGTATTGCAGAAAACAATGTCTATTCTTGATACTCGTAGGGTAGGTTATTCCTCAAAACCAACTTGCAGAACGTTTCTTCTCTGAATGCTTGCTCAACGTCAAAATATCACGGTCGTCCACTCCCTGACGATGACTTGACCAGATTTCGATCAAACTCTCGAGTGCCTTTTCCTCTCTGATCCTTCGGCTGTTCCTTCTTATCTTATCTCTCTCTGATGATCTCTGCTGGTCTTTTACTGATGATCTCTGCTCTCTCTCACTGATGATCTCTCATTTCTCCTACTTCATCAGTCGTATTTGTACGGCAATCTTGGGGTGGGGCCTACCAGCGAACGTCACAGACTCCCGAGATGACGGGAACGATTTAGAAGAATCTCAAAGAAATATTGCATCAGAAATCGCGGCGTTTCTCACGACACATCGGCGCCTGTTGCGTTCCACAACACGCCTGGCAATTCTAGAACAATCATGAGAACAGGCGCCACCAACACGTGCGCGAATGTCTCCTGCTGCAGACCTTCTCAAAGAAGATGCATTTTCATTTCCTTTGACTTATCATTCGTCGCTATGAAGCGATTACCATGATACCTTGATCTAGTCTCATACCATTTGTGGTGTTTTCAAAGTGAGCGGGCATCTTAGAAGTCAAGGTTTTGGTCAAAGTCAGTCTTTAGTTCTTGAATACTGTTGATTTTGAAGATTTCCAAAATCATTACAGTGTGATGAACATTAGAGAAAATCAGCGATGATGATAAAGAAATAGCAACAATATATCTAAAATTAGTGTACTAAAGTTCGTATGATTTATGAGCTCGGAAAAAAGTTTGCTATTTCATCAAATTTCAAGTTATCTTGATAAGACGATCAGTTATTGTATCATGATAAGCAGACAATTGAGAAAGCAATGGTGGAATAGGACAAAGAACAAAATGATTAGCAGGGGTTCAGAGATAATAATAGTCATATTATTCGCTAGGGATTGAATTTTGTCTTAATGACTTGAATGGGACCTAACGATTTGTAGATTTGGAAATTAACTAGACTTATGTCATGTAGGTTACCGTCCTCTAGTTACTATCAACAGGAAAACTGTTATTACCTTTGAAACACAGCGTTTCAAATGTCAAACATACAAAATGGATTAAATGAGATGTATTACTCGTTTAAATATTTATAAGCACTGCCTCTAAGAAAAGAAAGCTGCCTGTGTGCGATTCATTTTGTGTAACAGGAATTAACATTCTAGAACTTCTTTTTAAATTTTCATAAAACGACTTGCAGTTCTGCAAATCCCACAGATGTAAGCCCAAAAAAACTCATGTGTGTGATTGTGTGTGTGTGTGCGAGTGTGTACCGCTTAATCATACTTTATTCCTAAAAATGTTTTCATATTCAAAAGCCAAGGAAGCGTCTGCAGCCATTTCTCGAACCCTGTGTACTTTCAGTAATTGATATTTGTGTAGGTAAATATAATTATGCTGCTAAAAAATTTAAAAGAAAGTTGTTCATTGTTGCTTCTGTCGCTCTTATTGTGCCAGCAGGAGCCTTGTATTCATATTGTCATGTTTTATTTGCAGATAGTTCGAATAACATGGTCCACCATTTTTTCAGCATGCTCGCACAAATGGAAAACCTTTCTTCCTCCGACAATACTTTTGGTCCTTTATTTATTTCCTTTCTCCGGCGTGACTTCTCGTCCCGCCTTCATACTTTTGATTAAACGTTACGTTTTCTTATCTCGAGGACAATAACGCTGTGCTGCGAGACGAGGGAATCCGTTCGCTCTCGACAATCTTGCTGCTCTCGCAACCCGTGAGATGGACCCTTGTTAAGACCTACCGTGTAAATAGCTTCGGGGAATACAAGCTCTCTCTCTCTCTCTCTCTCTCTCTCTCTCTCTCTCGTGGGATCGCCTCTCCGGTTATACTTTTAGTCTTCTAATGCGCAATTTTTTTCTATTTTTTAGGATTTATGTAATTCTTATCGATGATGCATTAATTAATAATAATAATAATAATAATAATAATAATAATAATAATAATAATAATAATAATAATAATAATAATATTATTCTTATTATTATTATTATTATTATTATTATTATTATTATTATTATTATTATTATATTATTATTATTATATACACTTGACATTTTTATATTCCCAATATTAGCCAAAGACATGTGGTTTACAATCGAATATACCACACCTTGGGAATGGCTTATGCGCAAAGGGATGATGATTGACAAATGCATCTGGCCCCAGCCAGTTTTCGAACCTGAGCCATTGATTAAGATGCACTGCTAAACTTTGATCACTCAGGATTTAAGGATCCTTTTGTATTTTTGCTGAGTTCTTTCGCGTTGCTATGTATTTATATGATGAACTTGCTTGCGTTGCTGTCTCCCCTGCCCTCTCTATACCCTGCCTACCCTGCCCCACCTAGAGCGAACAAACAAGTTTTCAAGAGGAGGGTGGATGTCTCACCCACCCTCCTGATCCCCTACATACCCCGCCCCCACCCGGGGCGGACAAATCAGTTTGCTGGGGATGGGGGACTGTGTCGTGTCTCCCCTACTGTCATCTAGAGGAGGACAAAAAGATCAGATCCAATCTGGTTTCATTAGTATAGATAAACGTTGTAAGTAGCAGTATAGCATGGACATTGCTTTATGGGAGAGAATGCTCCAAAATGGCAGATTACCCACTTCTCCTAAGGCCGATGACCACATGCTTTTTCCTACTTTGGGATTCGCTACTTTGATTAAATGCCCAATGGCATGGGTTTTCCAGCCACATACACTGTATTGGTATTGCAGAAAAAGATAAAAAGATAGCCTGAAAGGTCCTTGGGATTCATGTGTGTGGAGAAGGTGAAGTAGATAAAAAGTGCGTTAAAGTTTTTTTTTTCAGTAAAAGAACGCTGGATGATTTGGCACTCGGTAGGAAATGTGAGAGGACAAAAATTGTCAGGGAAGTGTAGAGTAGGTTAAATAGCAGTTGTGTCCCCTATACATGGAATGTGTAGAAATACAATTAGGGGTAGCATAGGGAAAAATGTAAAGTGACTGAGGCCTATTTTGGGAAAGTCTGGATTTGGAAGATATGAAGGGGTGGTTGTGCTCGGTGATTTAAATGATAGGAAGGGTAGCAAACAAAGTTATATCGTTATTAGTATGTATGATGTTCATGAAGCAAATGAAAACTGTACATCTTAAGAAATGTTTCAGCAAAACGTGCTTTGATTTGTTGAAAAAGTTTTGGTGCCATCTAATGGTTAGGAGAGGAATGGCTTATGCTTATTATGTTGTTTATTTGGTTAAGTTATAACTTGAGGTTATAATAGATCCAGGTGGGAGAGGAAGGTAAGGGCTGTATTTAAGACATGTGATTTTGAGAGAAAGGAAGTGCGCAACGTACGTAAAGTGAAAGTAAGCGAATAATGGATCAGGGATACAGACATAGAAGTAGAAGGAGTGTTTGAGGCCTGTGTAAAATTCAAGGGTCAGGTTAAAGAGTCAGCAGGGAGTGTTTATGGGTAAAGCTGGTAGAATGTGGGAATACTTTCAGTAAATGGTTGGATGAAAAGAATATTTAGTGAGGGAAAATGAAGTAAAAGTTATAGGACAGAAATAATGTTCACGTGCAAGCATACAGGGAAAATTTTAGGATAATTAAGAAGAAACTGAGAGAGGAAAAGGTGACATGTAAATAAAATTAAAGGGAGAATGTGAGCAAGAACTTACAGTAGCCGAGATCTTAAAATCAAAGACGTAAATGTGGAGATACTGCCTGCAGTGAGTACAGTTCTGAATTATTGGATTGAATGAATTGCAGATTAAATTTTGATTGCATGTGAAAGGTAGAGGAGATCAGAGAAAGTTAAATAAGCCAAGAATGTAAAGGCTTAGTTTGAATCGAGAAATCACGTGAAAGTAACTGTTGATGAAGTAAGGAAGGCAATGGAGAGGATGAAGAATGGAAGGACTCCAGGACTTGATGTGATTACAAAAGAAACACTGAAGCACTATGGTGATAGTGAGGACTGAATGACTGACCAGGGGTTATATGGTGTGTCTAAATGAGGGAAAATTCCAAAGGAAAGGATGAAATTATAGGGGAACAACATTTAGTATACACTGGATTGGGTTCAGCAGTATTTTGTTTGAGAGGGCAGGACAGCTGGCAGGATGTTTCATATGATCTTAATTAAACAGTGATTTAGGCAAAAGGGCATGAGATTCAATTGTTGTTAGGTGGCAGTTACAAGAGAAGTTTGCCCTAGAAAGGCCTATGACAGCGTGAGTGTGCGTGAATGTGAAGGGCCTCAAGACTTAACAGTATACAAGATAAGTTGTTGAGAGCAGTTAAGTTTTAATGATGGAAGCGAAGCCTGTCATAGAATATGTACTTGGCAGAATGAATGGTTTAATGTGGAACCAGGTCTCTGAGACAACTACGTATTATATATCCATATCACTTTTGGTGGAAAGGCACTAGAAATGTGAGTAGTATTGCAAGATACGAGAATAAGTCATAAATGGAGTGTGGAATTGTTGATGTTTAATGATGGAAAAATATTGATTGACGATAGTGAACAAAAAACTACGAGAGTTTGATAATGCTTGAAAGTAGAGAATGTTAAGAATAGATGTGAGCAAGAGTAACCTAATAAAGGCTAAGAACATCCAAGAGGACGGAGCAATGAATGTTAATGTGGATCATGGAAGAATTAAAGCAGTTGATCTGTATATTTATTTAGCAGTAAATATGAAACAGGATCTTAGGAATAAAGCTGAGATAAGTCACTGGTTAGGTGAAGCCAGAAAGATGTAGCAAGGTGTGTTCAAGAAATTGGTATTAGACTTAGAATGTCTACGGAACTAAGGTGGGATTGTATGTGATGTGAAGGAATGACAATAAAGTTTAAGGTCTCGAGATGAATAGCTTTCTTAATGTGTCAAAAACTGAAAGGGTAAAAAGTATGTAGATGCATTAGAGAAATGATAAAAGAGGTTAACACAGGTAGGAAGATGGCTCAGATAGTTTTTAAATATTTTGGTCGTGTGTAGAAAATTGGTTTGATAAGAAAGGATAATTCGGAAGTGTTAGGAAAAAGGAAGAGGGAGAGACCTGGGAAGGGCTAGATATGTATAATGAAAGAGGTATATGAAAGAAATTGGTTTAAGGCTTATATATATATATATAATATATATATAGATATATATATATATATAATATAATACATATATGTGTGTGTATGTGTGTGTGCGTAGCATATGTCGAGTTGGAACCCATAGCTATCAAAAACTTGGGAAAGATGGCAAAAACTAAACTAAAACGAAGGGTTTATGAAGGGTAATTGTAATATTAACCCATCGTAACATAAAGAGCGTCCACCTTCTGCCTCCCTGTCCTCTTCCCAAAGGAAGGAGATAATAGCGCGTTTTCATCAGCACACACATACACTTTCAGGTCATCTGAGAATGTGTAACAGCGCCGTATATGTTGGTTTAATGCCTCTCCAGGATATTACCTGGCCCTCGTTAAAGGACCAAAGTAGAAATATCCTGGTTGGTTGAAGGGTAATTTGACCTCGTCCTTCCGTAACCTGCAGAGGATGGGTCTTGGAGGTCTAGGATATTGCACACGTTTTCTAAGTGGATGTGCGTATGTGTGTTTATTTATCCTTGAAGTCTGTGAGGACGTGTGGTAAAACAACTTGAGAGAGATTTTACGAATTTAAATACTTTATAAGCTTTTGTGGTCACAATATTTATTGCTGAAAAAAATGAAGAGAAGAGGTATTGTATTCTGAATTTTTAGTAGTTTTGTATTACTCTGGTGGTCCTGTTGCATCAAATCGTACTTAATGGTTTTTCTGTTCTCTGTTTAAAGAACGGTAATGATGAAATGTGTTTAACCCCACTGTAATTGTCTGTGATTAGTGCAATGACAGTAGATCGAAGTTTCCCTCGTGACAAAGTTGTTCAGCCATATTCTGTTTGTGCATTTAGTTTTCTGAATTACTTACTAAGTAGAGCATTTAACATATATATCTATATATATATATATATATATATATATATATATATATATATATATATATATATATTATATATATATATGCATATATATACATACATACATACATACATACTACATACATACATACATACTACATACATACATACATATGTATATATACATACATATATATATATATATATACACATATACATATACATACATAGTTACACCTGGCATCATACTGAATTATATTTGAGGCATGTGATGGAGAAATAAATCATGAAATACAAAAGTTAAAATGATGAATCAGGAGAACATGAAATTATAGCAATGCGTTTGTCTTTGTATTAACCATTACTGAAATACTTTCAAGTATGTAGGTCCTAACATTTGTATATTGTTATATGCAAATTACTTAGCACCAGATAAATTATCACTAACTCTAAAGGAATCTTTATATTATCAAGAAATCAAGAAATGAGAAAAAAGTTACATTACGTGTATCCTCTATTTACATGCATTCTATTTCCTTCGTAAATATTTCTGATTATTGCAGAGATAACAGCAAAGACAGATTATCAGTTTGGTCTCTGCACAATACCGAGGGTTTCCAAAACGGAAGTGGACAAAATTTGTGAGAGCAAAATGTAATCATCTAGTTCCTGTCCTGGAGTTGACCTTCCAAGGGACACTTCACTAAAATCCGAATAATGCATATAATCCTTCTGCTAACGAACTTGATCTCCTTTGTAGTAGCAACAATTCACTCAGCTTCTGCCTTCCAAAACATTATTCAAGAAATCGCTTTAACCAACGACAACTTCGAAGAGAAATAGTTGTTAATTAGATACAAATTATTTTAAGTTGAAGCTTAAATGTATCCTCTACAACCAGGTACTTTTAAGCATTATCTTTTGTCATTGATGCGAGACTCGAGATTTTCTTTGCTTCAGATTTGTATGACTGTATTTATTCATTGAAATCATCTAACTCAGCACCCGGCTGTAGCAAATTTTGAAATAGATGAATACAAGGTCCTGAAAGAGGTCATCCCTTAGCTTTCTGCAAATGATGAATATAACCACAAAAGTACGAATACATACGTATGCTTTCTGCTTATTTTGAAGCTTTTCCGCAACCAACTCCCACCCCAGGTCAAATAAGCCCCCTCCCAAATCACGGTTCATGATAACATGATAATGCTTTGTAATTTACCATAACTTTCAAAGTGCTGCATTAATGCCTGTTAGCCCAGCTGGCGCTAATGGTTTGTTATGTAAACAAAAGCGTTACGCATTTTTATAGAATGTTTTGTTAACTCACATTTAATTAATTTGTTGCTGCATTCATTTTGTGAAATGTAGGGGATCGGTAGACTGAAGATTTTATTAATGATATTTTAATTATTTTTTAAGTAAAGATATTGATCCTTCTTCTTCTTCTTCTTCTTCTTCTTCTTCTTCTTCTTCTTCTTATTATTATTATTATTATTATTATTATTATTATTATTATTATTATTATTATTATTATTATTATTATTATTATTATTATTAATTATAGCAATCCTTGTAGAAATAGTAAAGTTATTGTTGCCACCATTTGCTGGTGTAATGTATCTTCCTCTTACTTCCATTCTTGAAATCCCGTCTTGTACAAGAAGTTCATGAGGTCAGAGAGTAAACACTTGTGGTATGTAGATTAATATAATCTACTTTGTGTAAAGCTGTGCCTCAAATACTGATAAGTTTCACTTTTCATTGTTGATTTTTGCGTATAAATTATTTATAGTCATGGTGAGCAAAAAGAGTTTGTGGAACGCAATGCCCCTGGTGTTGGCAAATTCCTGTTCGACCTTTCACATTTAAGCATGGCATTGACCTTCGCCTCTGCACCTCGACATTACCACTTGATCGTGAATCCAAAATATGAAGCTTATTACCTCAACATTTGACACTGTAGCGCTTTAACAAAAGTGTCTTGAAATGCCATAGAGAGTGACAGGCAAACAGACCACCTGCTTCGGTTGGCAGGCATGGTTCATAACTATTAAAATGTGATGGTTATTTTCCTGAATGTACCAATACGGCGTAATAGTCTTTGGACGAAGCCGATCTATAACTAAACGCCTACAATTAATTACCTACCTATATTTCGATACCCTTGCCCATTTCTCTATTTTCTTCATAAGGTGAATTTTTCGTTTTATAATAGGTAACTAAAATAAATTCATATATTAAACTTTTTTCATATTTGTTAGTCATAAATTTGCTTTGCTTTGAATTTCAGAAATTTTTATGAAAACCATTCAGCAGTTACTGACCACGTCTCTCTCTCATCCTCCTCTTTCTCTGTCCCATTCTTCTTCCTCTCTCTCTCTCTTCCCTCTTCTGTCTCGCCGCAAGAGCTATTACCTATAGCTTTTCCAATCTCATCACACGAAGTGCAGGCAAAGTACAAATTCATATGAAAGAAAGGTAATCCATCGATTCGGCTGATTGAACTCTAGAGGGGTTGGAATTAACGGAAATACGTCCAACTATACTCTCTCTCTCTCTCTCTCGTGTCTCTCTTCTCATCTCTCTTTCTTCTCTCGTCTCTCTCTCTCTCTCTCTCTCTCCAGGTCAATAATATAAAGCTAAGTAATACGAACAAATGTGTATATGTTGAATATCAGACCGTTTTTCCTCTTGTTTTTTTCTTACTTTTAAAGGATAAGGGAGGTTTGTATGTTCACGTTTTCGTGTTTGTAAAATTCAGCACGGAATGAATTCCTAGGGTGTTGCCCATCTGAGTTTAAATGACTGAAATTTAAACCACTGGAACTTCTCAAGTACCTGTGGCATAGTTCTTATATATTTTGTAATTAAAGTAATGGACAAAACACGAGGAACATCTTATTCATGAAAACGGTTCCTGTCTATTTTCCTCGTTTTTTTGTCTTTTATTTATTTATTCCATCGTGAAGGTTATGCAGGATCATGAATGATATTTCCTTTTGTACCCGAAGGTCTACAGATGCAATATTTTAACTTTAGACACGGTTGGAACAACTCAGTAAGAATATCAGACGTTGGAGGCAAGCAGATTTTAATTATCCCGCAACCCTACAAACACATGTTGGGTTCTCCATTCCAAGTGAATACTCTTGCTTAGACACTAATGAAATTTTTTTAAAGTATGATAGTGGAATCGAAGACTCAAGCAGAATATTGATATTTGCAAGTGATGAAGCGCTGAGACATTTAAAAGTGTACAAGACTTGGGCGGCAGACGGAACATTTAAATGCTGTTCTAGTACATTTTTTCAATTATATATAGTGCACGTACAGATCGATAATTTCAATGTCCCACGATTGTTTGCATTGCTGTCAAACAAAAGCCAAAACACATATCATAGACTTTTTGCAAAAATAAGTGAATTGCTGCAGGACGAAGGCCCAGATTGCATACTTACGGATTTTGAAAAAGCAGCGCATAATGGATTTCTTGAATCTTTTCCAGCCTCAAATTTAGCGTGCTGCTTGTTTCATTTAGGGCAAAATGTGTACAAGCATATAGTTCAAGAGGTTTTAGCCTTAAAATGCGCTGTTTTGTTGCCCTTGCCTTCTTACCGGTAGATGATGTTGTCGATGGCTACGAGGAACTTGTAGATGATGATGATATGCCACAGTCGGTAGTTTTCCTATTTTGAGAATAATTACATAGGACCCCTTAGAGGAAGAGGAGAAAGGAGGCGACGTCTTGAACCACCATATCCATTAACTATTTGGAATGTTTGGGATAGATGCATGTCTGGGATTGCTAAAACTACAAATAATTTAGAAGCCTACCACAGCGCACCAAAAGACACAGTGAATATGAGTTATCCAAATATTTGGAAGCTCATAGATGTTTTGAAATGTGAGGAAAGGTTTGCTAGTTCCAAACTGCAGAAATTTATCCAAGGAGATGAGCCAATGCAAAAGAAAAAATATAGCGACATGAATTTGCGTATAAAAAATGTCATGGAGAGATATGATCCCAACCAAAAACTTACCTTTCTGAAAACAATCGCACACAATCTTAAATTTTAGAAATTAAATGCTTAACCAATATTTTTAAGAATTTTATTGTAACTTGTCTACTATTTTCATTATATATTATCTTGTACTATAAATTTGACTGAAAATAAACACTACACTTTTTTTTGTATTTATATTGTAACTTCCCCTTTCCTAAAAAGATACAATATTAGAAGCAAAGTTTCTAAAAATTACTTTCAAACTAAAATTGTCGTTAGACAATTCTTTTTTTAATGAGAAAAGTTTTAAAAAGTACTTTTGAACTAAAATTGTCGTTAGACAATTCTTTTTTTTTAAGGAGCAAAGTTTTAAAAAGTACTATTGAACTAAAATTGTCATTAGACAATTTCTTTTTTGAGGAAGCAAAAAGGGTCCAATATGTAAGACAAAAAAAAAAGGAGTGTCGAGAATGCGAAAATAAATAATTGAACTCGACGATTTGCCCAACGACGAATTGACTTGGGGACAAATTGAGCAACGATCAATTAAGCAACGACGAATTGACCGGACACCATTTATATAATCTTTCTCCCAAGCTATGTAAAACCTCAATTCCAACCCCCGCCCCCCACCCCCTTTTTTTTTACTGGGATTTTTAGTTTTCCTTAAACAGTGACACAAAGCTTCATTTTTAGTAGTTCAACATATCACCTTACTGTCGTTGGAATTTTATTCTAAAGCATATAAATCCTCTGATCTAGTCTTCTATTTACCACGATTTTGTCATTTTTGCTACCCAAACAGCGAAGCAGATCTCCTTCGAAATAGTTCACATTTTCAATTTGAATTTGATGTTGGTCCTGATTTAGAAGAGCATCAGAAATACCAAATATATTTTTAGTCGCTTATTGAAAGCTCGAGGCTATCATGAGATATATCCTTTCACTTCTCCCGAGTGACGTTTTCCTGATCTAAAAATTCTCTCGTTTCTCATCCGATTAATGAATATCGCAGGAGTGAAATTTATACTTTAGCAGTGATGACCTCTACTGTGGGAATTCCTGATTATGCTTTCAATAAATCAGTCGTCGTTAAGTTGTAATAAATATTATAATAATCTTGATGAAAATTTAGATGATAACCAAAGTCCTGAGAAACTCTTGTAAAATTTGGATTATGTTAAGAGAGAAAATATATTGCAGTTTCACAGTGTAATTTTGATTATCAATATTATAATTATTAACATTACTCTTGTTCTCTCGTTCATTCAATTAGTAACTACGAGAAAAAAGGACGAGAAATAACGGCATTTTATGCAAATTCCTAACTAATATTGTTTATCTTAATTTTGTATGTATTTATTTATTTACGTAATATTTCATTTATTCGTTCATTTATACTTTTATGAAAACTGTGATTACCGAACACTGGGCTCTGTTACCCAACTCTATCTGTGCATCATAGAAAAAAAAAGTTTTATTCTTAACATATTCTTAGATTACAGAATATCAGACCCGGCTGAATTACCTTATAAACTAAACCCATCAAGTGATATAATCACAAAATGCCTCCGTAAGGGATAAACTATTCTTTTGTAGAAAGATAATTTTAGCCATAATGATTATATCAAAGTTTAGTCGTTTTCGTATTTTCCACGAGGGAAGGCGTAAACCTGGAATATATTAAATTTCAGCTTAAGTAGAGCAGCGGGATTAGAATATAAAGTGCTCTTTAAGCTTTAAGCAAGGTGGGACATAAAGTTTTGATAAATCTTCAATAAAGTTGCAGAATCGCTTCTCGTCTGTAGGCTTAAACTCGTCCAAGTTGCATCTTGTCTTCCAATTATCTGAGAATTTATTCCAAGAGTTTTTCCTTTCCTTTTTCCTGGCAACAGAAACTTGAAGGGAATCGTCGAAGTTTTAAGACACCGGATCGATAGACAAGAGAGACATGAGACAATAAACTACGACGATATGAAAAAAAAACGATGAGAGATGAAATCAATTTGTCGAGATTTCCGGAGGAAATGTAAAGGCGAGTGATATTTTTCCAGAGACATCGGGATTTCCAAATTGTTTCAAAAGTAACCTTGTGTTCTGTTAGAGGTAAAAATATCTCTCGTTGTTATTCTGTAAAAATCTCTCTCTCTCTCTCTCTCTCTCTCTCTCTCTCTCTCTCTCTCTCTCTCTCTCTCTCTCTCTCTCTCTCTCCATTCTGTTGTCTCAATATATTCAATAACGCCGGAGTCTCGGACCGAACGTGAAATTAAGTGAAAGATGGAATTCCTCGTATAATGTCTTCCAGTGGAGGAATATTAGAACAAATGGTGACAGGAAGGGGTTTAAGAAAAAGAGAAATTGGAATAAATTCGGGGATGAGATAGAGGAAGATTGAAGTGTCAAGGCAGTTAAGGCGAAAGAAGGAATATTATGAGGAAAATGAAGTCGAAAGAATAGCAAAGGAGGATAAGAAGATGAAAGATGGGCGAACATAAGCTTGGGATGGGTTGATGGGACGGGGAATAAAGGGAAAATGTAGCGGGATCTTGAATTATGGATCACCCAGTTAGGAATGTAAGGAATTTAATGTCATGAAATAAAAGAGGCTATATAGCTGAAATTTACGAACTCGAATTATAGATTGGTGAATGAACGGCTTTTTGCATGTCTATAATTCTATAATGTCTATAGTAATATTGTTAAAAGGGGAAGTCTTCTAAATAAAAAATTGGACGTTTTTATTATTGGTAAATCACTTATACGTTAGGTTAGGTTAAGTTAAGTTAGGAAATTGTGGGCAAGAGAGTTAAAGTAAATTTAGTAATATATAAAGTCAGAAAATCAGTGGAAAAATGGATGTATTGTATTCGTGTTGCCTTTAAAACCTTTTTTTTCATAGCTTTTGTTTGTTTGCTTTTAACATGCTGGCTCTCACTTCTGCTTCTTTTATTTCTATATCTAAACATCAAGCTGTAAAAGAAAGCTTGACTATACTGTTACGGAACTTTCATATGAAAAATTAACTATATCCACTCGTTATAAAAACCATAGTAAAAACAATAGCGAGAACATTTTTAAGACTTTTAGACATTCTATTATTGCTGTGATAAGTACACGCTTAACCTTTCTATCAGGGAAGTAAAGATGGGAAACTCCGTATGAGTGATTATTATTATTATTATTATTATTATTATTATTATTATTATTATTATTATTATTATTATTATTATTATTATTCTATCCAAAAACATGAGTCTCTATAATGGAAAAACAAATATGTAGTGATGTACCCAAATGAATTATCGAGCAAACTCTCGATAGCTCTCTTTTGTATATCTTAAAATAAGATTGAAACAATAGTCATCACGGGATTTGTTTCCCTATTATTATTATTATTATTGCTACTATTATTATTATCATTATTATTAGACAAATAGGTGGATGGCCATCTCATTACCCAACCGACTGACTGTTTGAGTATCTTCATATTTTTCTTAAGAGTCCTATTCTATTTCAAACTAAAGTGCTATGTATCTTCAGGTTTGTGAAAGTTATTCAAAGTCAAAATTTATTAGAAAGAAAAAAATTAGATGAATGGGTTGAAAATTTAACGAAGTCATATGTTTAATGGTGTAGTAATCTATCTTCTATAAAATAAAATCCGAGTGGATCTTTTTTGTTTGTTCGCCCCTGCGTGGGGGTAGGATACATAGGGGATCG
Source organism: Macrobrachium nipponense (assembly GCF_015104395.2). Classification (NCBI taxonomy): domain Eukaryota; kingdom Metazoa; phylum Arthropoda; class Malacostraca; order Decapoda; family Palaemonidae; genus Macrobrachium; species Macrobrachium nipponense. The sequence continues at coordinate 55,174,218 of NC_087212.1, read as the reverse complement.
GGAGGGTAGGGGAGACGTGTCGTATCCACCCTCCTCCTGCAAACTTGTTTGTCCGCCCCAGGTGGAGGCGGGATAGGTAGGGGATCGAGAGGATAGAGGAGACACGGCAGGCAGTGCCGGGTTCCAGCACAACGTATCAAGCTTGTATCATAATAATGTTAAATGGAGGCTAGGAAAAACAATAACGTTCTTAGAATACTTTTCAAGTACTTAAACTTGATAATTATTATAAATACTATGAAGCCATTAAAGTGCATTCACTGGGACAATGAGGATAATAGTTCTTGTAAAGTTTAAGGGTTTTAAACTCCTCCTAACAAGTGTTATTACACAGAAAAAGGGTTGTGTATATACTCATGCTCCGTAGTGGTAAGGTTATCAAATATATTATGATTATTATTTCATTAGATGAAACCTATTCACATGGAACAAGCACGCAGGGGCCATTGACTTGAAATTCAAACAGCCAAAGAATGTTTGTCTCAACCTCCCACCAAAGACAGACCTCACACTGCACCAGTAACTGATCTTGATACAGAGCCAGTGATATTTCATTACCGTGGGGGAGGCGCAAACCCACAACATCTGTATGGCATGCCACGACACTAACCACTATACCAGTGGACCAGCTAAAACTAACATGAAACGTGACCCATGTGTGAGAGAGCTCAATTACAAATGTACCGGCAATGGAAATTAAAACAACCCACCGAGTCCTTTTGCTGGACAGGGTTTATATTAGTTTTATCTTGAATAGTTATCACTACAGTGCCATAAGAGAACTTTGAGAGGTTTGACCCCCTTAACCTGGTAGTATTACATTTCAAAATGCGATTTATTCAGGGTCACGTTCAGGATGCGAATAAGAGCGATTTTAACAGTATGCAATTCCATGGTTATGGAATCTATTAGGAAACAAGGGAAAGATAATATAAAAATAGTCTTTTTTTTAAATAAAAGAGAAAATAAATTCCATATGTGTTGATACGTTTGAGTGCGGTCAGGTGATTTAAAATTCCTGGCCATACCCTTTATTAAAACTTTTATCAAGTATGAATTTATACTCCCTCTCCTGTTAGTGTTGCTATTTTCCATTTTATATCCCACACGCTCTTCCTTCCATGCTACGTCTCGCACTTGGTGCAGTGTGTGTGGGTCATTATTTAGCTTTTTAATGAAGGCAGTACAGTTGAATACACTAGGGGTCAAGGTTCACGATTGTGGCATTAAAAGTGGCAGCCGTTTAGAAAAGGATTTCACTTTACCTAGTAAGAAAGCCAGTACCATAACTGTAGCAGGTGAACATCTTAAAATTTGGATTAGTCTAAGTATGAATGATAATCCTATAAGATTAAGGTCATTTTTCTGCAAAAGAAAAAGAAATTCAGATTCTTCATCTATTTCATTGTTCTCTCTCGTCTCTTTTAAAGACTGGTTCTCAAAACGATTCCGCAATTTCATACAAAAAGTTTTGAGAAGATTCCCCTACTATGACTATTGTTTCTTTGAATCTTAGACTCGGAAATTTTCATCGTTCTCTTAAAGTATCCTATGAGTCTGTTATTTGTCTTCAGTGTATGTTATTTTCTATTTTTTCCCAAATCCACTGTGCATCTCTCTCTCTCTCTCTTCTCTCTCTCTCTCTCTCTCTCTCTCTCTCTCTCTCTGTGTGTGTGTGTGTGTGTGTGTGTGTGTGTGTGTGCTAAAAGGCCAGGAAATATGCATTACAGAATAGGAAGTAATCTTGATGACTCCTGATGGGGTTCCAACGTGGTGGTGAAGAGATATTCCGTTGTTATGAGAGGCCCATTACTTAGCGAATGCTTTCAACACCATTTCTTTGACCTTTGCAGAATACAAAGAGTAAAATAGGAAAAGTTTTAAGCAGTTTTGTTTTTTCGTGGAAAAAGCAAGAATGAATAAATGTGTATATATAAATGTATATACATGTGTGTATATATACGTATACGCCATACGCCTTTTGCCGTGAGAGGGTAGGCGTCATAAAATTTTATCATTCCATTCTTCAAGAAGCATCTATAGGATTACCTGATGACCGCACCTTTTGCTAATCAAGTGTTGACCAGACGAACACCGATCAAATTACCAGACGCACAGAAAACTTGTCACTGTCGTACTATATATATATATATATATATATATATATATATATATATATATATATATATATATATATATATTTTGTGTGTGTGTGTTAAGATGGTTGTTTTCGTTACATTGCCCATTTTATATTTCACCACATCCCACACCACCCGCTTTCTATTGGGGCTGAACTTGGACTTTGGGGCATTGGGAGTGTCACTATTCATCTCAGCGACTTCAAAAACTATGGATTAGATACTAATATCCATCGTTTTCGGTTATATTTTGCATTTCAACCCCGTTTCCCACCCCGTTCCCATAAACCCCCCTTTGTTATTATATATATATATATATATATACATATATATATATATATATATATATATATATATATTTTGTGTGTGTGTGTGTGTGTGTGTGTTTAAGATGGTTGTTTTCGTTACATTGCCCATTTTATATTTCACCACATCCCACACCACCCCGCTTTCTATTGGGGCTGAACTTGGACTTAGGGGCATTGGGAGTGTCACTATTCATCTCAGCAACTTCAAAAACTATGGATTAGACACTAATATCCATCGTTTTCGGTTATATTTGCATTTCACCCCTTTCCCACCCCGTTCCCATAACCCCCCGTTTTTGTTATCATATATATACTATATATATATCTATATATACTACTATATATATATATAGATATATAATATATATATGTATATATGAATTTTATATGAATATATATATATATATATATATATATATATATATATATATATATATATGTATGTATGTGTGTGGGTATAGAATGTTTAATGCACTAACTCACAAAAGTGTGTTGGTATAGCTGGCCGTGAAATGTGTACATACTAAGATTTATTCGAATGCAAGAATATTCCTGTACTGTAATTCTTAAACTTTGAATTGTTCAGCCTTGCTCCATTTTTGAAATATTTTATTTTTCAAATTCTTTCGGCAGTGGGGGTCCCTTATCTAATAATCGCTGAATAACATCATTGAATAGAACAGTGAACCCGGAAAGTTTATCGTACCCCTAATTAAAACAATAGCGTAAATAATTCAAAACTAAATTGATGAAAGCCTAAATTTCACAGTTTCATGGTAGGACAGGCCAATCCACGCGAGAACCAGCGTTTTAGATAATGGAACGAGAGATAGGCATTCGGTAATTACGCTGCGCCCGGCTACAATCCGTTCCGCTCACTCTCCTATGAAACAAGCCTCTCTCGACTGTGGAAAATTATGGTTAAAGATTTTCTTTTTCATCCCTTCGATTGAATTTTCGATCAGTTCTTTTTATTTATTAAGCTGGAAAGAATATAATTATTTTTATCATTTCCATTTAAATTGATTAGCTTTTGTTTACTATTCATAAGGATTTATTCAGATTAGTGCATTTAAAAGTGGAAATAGCACTTTTCCCTTATTTCACTATTATTTATGAAAGATTTCTAGAATCCTTTTCGGTGCTATCATCTCCGAAGCTCATGCAAAGGCTCCAGTTAGGAATAGCTGTCTGCACCCCGCCCACCCCTCCCCTCCCCTCCCGCCCTTCCTTCCCCTATCCCTCTGCAGAGCTGGAAGATCATCCAGACATCATACTCATCCTCCAACTGCCTACCACACCGCCAAACATCCACGCAACCCAGCAAAACCATAGAGTGCGCCAGAATAGCTTCCCACCAGGCACTCATTGCAAGTCTCGTCTGCTTTGCCTCGTAATTTGTTGATCAGTAAATTCCAGCCGCTGTTTCCGATTATTCCATGGTCGGGAAACTAGATGCAAAATTATTGGTTGTTAAATTCAGATAAGTTTATAGGTCAGTCGGTCAAGGTAAAACAAAAATCCGATATAAGCTTATAAGCAAAGTATTTCAGAACATTCAATCAGGGAAACAAACATTATATTCATTTTCGCGTATGCGCTTGGTTTCTGTTTATCTGTTCTGTTTACCTCGAATAGAAATGCATGTGTGAATCTATAGCACTCCACACCCACAGCGACCGGGCGAAATTTGTAAATAGAATGTCGAAGCTAGAGTGAGGCTGGAATTCACTGACTATATGATACATAACAATATAGATAAGAGAATAAATTGACGTAACATTTATGATGGTATTTGAAAGATCTTCCAAATAGCAGAATAATAACTAGCAGACGAGCCTGCATGTAGCGTAGATGTATAAAATAAAGGCAATCTTGAATTCTTGGGTAACGAACAGCAGAACATTAAGAAATAATATGGATTTACATTATGTAACCTGCTATAATAATAATTATTGTTGAAAATGTTCAGTGTAAATGTCAATTTTTCATATGGTAACGCTGTAAAAAATTCCTTAAAGAAATTGTCTTGCAAAAGTAGCATCATTGTTCATAGAATTGCCTGTATAAACTGTATTCATTTTATTTGGACCATTTCAGTAAGGAATCAAGTTTTAGAACAAACCAGCATCAATATTCAGTTAACACTGGCCATATGAATAATGTGTTTTTTTTTTTTTTTTGTAGAGAAAAATCTCATTCTGGTATTAATATTATATTAAGCAAAAATAATTTCCAGAAATCTCAGAGAAGATGTATTATTATAACTAACAAAGGAAAATTATATTACTTTAAGCTCAGTTGTATACACTGTGAACCCCTTTCTGCACAAGATGTTCAGATGAGATCCAGAGAGAAACTAAAGAATCTAAGTACATACTAATCGTTGTTGGTGTCCTTTGCCTCGCCTTGTTTTATCCAAATACCTGAGTTGATCCTAAATTTTTTCCTTACCTTAATAGCTCTCTCATGAATTAACTACTGTATGCATTAAAATGGTAATATCCCCCTTGAATTTTAGCTGTTGTTCGCAAAACCTATCCGTCATTGTAATCTTTTGTTGTATTGCACATATATAATATATCTATATATATATTATATATTAATAAAAAATAATATTATTCTATCTATATATATATCTATTATATATATATGTATATATATATATACATACATACATACATACACACACATACACACACACACACACATATATATATATATATATAATTACAATTTCTGTAAAAACATTAGTTTTAAATTAAGAGCTAGTAGGAATTAAGTAAATGGTTCCGTGAACTAGATAATTTAATTAGTATATATACATAACGTTATTCTTAACTCATGCAACGCGAAGATCAACATATTTTGCACTGAACGAGATAACTAAATTTTCGGAACTAGTCAGTTTTGCGGTGGAATATTTCTAAAATATTTTAAGCCGAGGGTGGTTCTAGTTCTATTTATATCTTCTAATGACAATGTATTTTTCTCAAATTAGGCCTTTTCCTGTTAGAAGGACTGGCTCACCGGAAGTTATTAACTCCACGTTAGAAGATGAGGTTGTTAACCTTTTGTTCTTGTCCTTCTTGTGTGCAGCCCAAATTAGTCAACTACCACTAAGTACCTATACTACTGCTTTCCATGGGATCGATCTCGGGCCTTCTGCGGAAGAGGCAAATGAGACAAGCTGTATACAGAGAGAGAAAGAGAGGGAGAAAGTACCATCACTTCGACTTTCATAGGAAAATGACTTTTTGGGCAAATTTACGTCCCCTTCCGTTGATTGGAAATCGGTAATTACTCTTTCCATACTGAAGTAAGCGACCCGCATTAATAATTAAAAAGAGGCTTCTTTTGAGAGATAACGTGAAACGTCCCGAGAAGAATACAGGAAGGGCTCTTCGAAAGCGTTTCACTTACAAAAGAGAGTTGTTTGATTGTTGAACGGTTGTGGACAATGCATCAATAAAATGAGATATGCCATGTAGAGACCAATATTATATGAAGATGATCTTGAAGAATGAAATCAGTTGGAAGCCCTTATAATCTCTCTCTCTCTCTCTCTCTCTCTCTCTCTCTCTCTCTCTCTCTCTCTCTCTCTCTCTCTCCTGGGTCTTCGTCGCTCACCTTCACAAATACATACACACAAAGAATGTAAGGCCTCTCCCATTCCCAAACAAATGAGCAAACTAAGGCTCTCTCTCTCTCTCTCTCTCTCTCTCTCTCTCTCTCTCTCTCAAACGCAGACCGAGGTTCGAGATATTTCAATCCAGATTGTTTAACGCCTGCACACGTAGCGTTTCCCCTTTAAGGATCAACATTTCAACACTTATTCATCAAAAGAATTCACATGAATCTCACACACCTCACTGTTATTTCTTCCCCTCTTCCTCCCTTTTTCTTTATTTAATCTTCCTCCCCTGACTCACTCACTCCTCCTCTCCCTGTACCTTTAATCATGTCACACAGACATTTGACAAAATGCTTTTAGTTTTTAGGGCATTTCCATATAAAACCTAAACTTTAGAAAATATTAAAATTCATGACATCTGTTGTTATTTGTACAATCTTATTTTTTCTTACTTCCCTCGTCTTCATTGCATTATTCTCTTCTTTCCCCTTAATTTCCAGCAATTCCAGCAACACCACAATAATTTCAGCACTGCGCTTCCATAATGCTGTAGCAACACAATGACAACTCCAAGAGGTACCTGTATCATATACCTGCAATAACATTCCCAAGACACCAACGGTATTTCTTCCATATAGCTACTGAGACATTACCTCAACCCAGAAGTACGTTTTCCATATATATATATGTATATATATATATATATATATATATATATATATATATATATATATATATAGAGAGAGAGAGAGAGAGAGAGAGAGAGAGAGAGAGAGAGAGAGAGACCTTACCTTACATCTTGTTCGGGTTGCCCCAGGTCCCTCAGAGAGAGAGAGAGAGATATAGATATATATATATAACATATATATATATAGACTCGAGAGAGATATATGATAGAGATATATATAGATATAGTTATACATATATTATATATATATATATATATATATATATCTATATATATATATATCTAGTATAATATAAATCTCTCTCTCTCTCTCTCTTCTAAATCTCTCTCTCTCTATATATATATATATATATATATATATATATATATTATATATATATAATATATATATATATATATTTTATATATTCTATAATAAAGTTATATATATATATTATAATATATATATATATAAAGAGCAATAAAGGATATATATATATATTATATATATATATAAATATATATATATATAATATATTATATTATATATGCGGCAGTAACACCACAACCTCAGCAACACTGCCATAACCCCACCAGAATGTCTTTCATAAAACTACAACAACACCACCACAACCTTAGAGGTTCAGCAACACCAAAACAAAAATCAATGGTACATCCTCCATAAAACTGCAGCAACACTAGTGCAGTTCCAGTGGTACCTCTTCCATATATCTGCAGCAATACCACCACAACCCCAGCAGTACCTCTTCCATAAATTTGCAGCAACACCACCATAACCCCAGCAGTACCTCTTCCATAAAGCTGAAGCAACTCCACCATAAAGCTATCGTAACACCACAACAACTCCAGCAGTATTTGTTCCACATACCTGCAGAAACAGCACTTCAACCCCAGTGGTACCTCTTCCATATGTCTGCAGCAACACCAACGTAACCCCAGAAGCACAACTTCCATAATGCTACAGCAACTCCGCCACAACTCCATGAGTACTACTACCACAAGCCCTAGCAACATCACCTTAACCCCAGCAGTGCCTGTTCCATAGAGATGCAGCAACTCCACCACAACCCCAACGGTATCTATTCCATAGGAATGCAGCAACATACATCACCACAACCCCAGCAAGACCACTACTACAAGCCCTAGCAAAACCATAACCTCAGTGGTATATCTTCCATTAAGCGGCAGAAACACTACCTCAACTCCATGGGTATCTGTTCCATAGAGCTGAAAAAACACCATCTCAGCCCCAGGGGTATCTCATCCATAGAACTGTGGCAACACCACCACAACCCCAATGGTATCTTTTCCATAAAGCGGCAAAAACATCTCCTCAACCCCAGCAATACCACTTCCATAAAGCTACAACAGCACCACCCTAACTCCAGCATAACTGTTACCACAAACCAAGCAACACCAGCAATACCACTAACATAAGCCCCATCCACAGCTGTACCTCTTCTATAGAGCTGCAGCAACACCACCACAACCCCAGGGGTACCTCTTCCTTAAAGCTGTGGAAACACCACCATATCCCCAGCTGTAGGTCTTCTATACAGCTGCAGCAACAGCACCACAACCCCAGCAATACCACTTCTACAAGCCAAGCAATACAACCGCCTCCAGCAATAACGCCACATTCATCTCCAGCAACACCAGCACTAGATGCACCAACTCGCAATCACCAACACCTCCACTATTCCCTCCTCTTCTTCTTCCTCCTCCTCCTCCTCCTCCTCCTCCTCCTCCTCCTTGTTTTACGGCAGAAACAATTCCGAAGAACTTGGCGATTATGAAGTAACTTTTAAAATGAAGTTGAAAAGTATTAGTAGTTGGCGATGTCCTTTTGAGAGGAGAGTGAGATTCAGGAAAGGCAAGTTTTCTCATAAAGGCCTATTGTAGTCGTGGGGCACTTCTCTTTTGACCCTCCCTTTCTCTTCTCCTTCCTCCCTTCCAACCTTCTTTCCTCTACCTCCATTGCTTCTTTTGATGTATCTCCCCCGTATTGCTTTTTTTTTTCTTTAAGATAATTGTCTGTATTTGAATATGTGAGTGAATATTTATTTTCTCACACACATACACACATACGCTCAAGACTATAACAGTTAATTTATATCTGTAACATTCATATGAAAGATTGTCATTTAACAAATGTGCGTTTTCCAGTGAGCATCGAAGTAGTTCATCAAAATGTTACAGTGTAAGTGCGTGGCTTCGATGCTTAGAATGTAGGATCCCAAGAGCAGAATGGCGTTTCTGTTTCTTTATATATGAGTGAAAAAAACGTCTTTTAGAACGTTGTATTGATTTTTTAAATGTGTGTTAATAACACCATACCAGGTATTCAGGTTCTCATATGGAATAACAAAAATAGATCTGTGTGATTTCTTTCTATATTAAGGATTTGCGTTTAGCATACCATTTTAGTACTATACACCTTATTTTACAGCATAAAAAATATACAAAATAAAAATTGCAGATTTTTTTTTACAACATAATAAATATAAGTTAGGTTACATTTGAATTAACAATGTGAAAGTTTGGAATAACCAGTTGACGTTTCCTTACCTTTATGGGGTATCATATTGTATGTATATATATGTATGAATATTTATCACATCACCGTGATTCATATAAATCATTCGAGCTACAAATGTCCTTTAATATCTAATTCGCTCTACCTCGGAATTGATATATTTTCATATATGTACCGAGGGGGAATTTTTTAGTCGATAATAATTTCGTACCCCCATGGGATCGAACCACCGTCCAGTTGGACGGGGAACGAAATCAGGATCGGACAGTGACGCTACCGAAACGGCTATCAGAGAGGCTAAAGGTTTATATCGATTTTGACCATTACAAATCAACGCCGATCTCGTTGTATTTGTAATTAGAATCGATATGAAACCCCCTCCACCATGCTAGCCGATTTGAGCGTTTGACCCAAGCAGCCTTGTTATGAATATTTATCACATCACCGTGATTCATATAAATCATTCGAGTTACAAATGTCCTTTAATATCTAATTCGCTCTACCTCGGAATTGATATATTTTCATATATGTACCGAGGGGGAATTTTTTAGTCAATAATAATATCGTACCCCCATGGGATCGAACCACCGTCCAGTTGGACGGGGAATGAAATCAGGATCGGACAGTGACGCTACCGAAACGGCTATCAGAGAGGCTAAAGGTTTATATCAATCCTGACCATTACAAATCAACGCCGATCTCGTTGTATTTGTCATTAGAATCGATGGTTCGATCCCATGGTGATACGAAATTATTATCGACTAAAAAATTCCCTCTCAGTACATATATGAAAATATATCAATTCCGAGGTAGAGCGAATTAGATATTAAAGGACATTTGTAGCTCGAATGATTTATATGAATCACGGTGATGTGATAAATATTCATAACAAGGCTGCGTGGGTCAAACTCTCGAATCGGCTAGCATGGTGGAGGGGGTTTCATATCGATTCTAATTACAAATACAACGAGATCGGCGTTGATTTGTAATGGTCAGAATCGATATAAACCTTTAGCCTCTCTGATAGCCGTTTCGGTAGCGTCACTGTCCGATCCTGATTTCGTTCCCCGTCCAACTGGACGGTGGTTCGATCCCATGGTGGTACAAAATTATTATCGACTAAAAAATTCCCCCTCGGTACATATATGAAAATATATCAATTCCGAGGTAGAGCGAATTAGATATTAAAGGACATTTGTAGCTCGAATGATTTATATGAATCACGGTGATGTGATAAACATTCATAACAAGGCTGCATGGGTCAAACACTCAAATCGGCTAGCATGGTGGAGGGGGTTTCATATCGATTCTAATTACAAATACAACGAGATCGGCGTTGATTTGTAATGGTCAGAATCGATATAAACCTTTAGCCTCTCTGATAGCCGTTTCAGTAGCGTCACTGTCCGATCCTGATTTTGTTCCCCGTCCAACTGGACGGTGTTTCGATCCTATGGGGGTACGAAATTATTATCGACTAAAAAATTCCCCCTCGGTACATATATGAAAATATATCAATTCCGAGGTAGAGCGAATTGGATATTAAAGGACATTTGTAGCTCGAATGATATATATGTATATGTATATATATATATATATATATATATATATATATATATATATATATATATGTATGTATATATATATATATATATACATTATATATATATATATATATATATATATTATATTATATATATATATATATATATATATATATATATATATATATATATATATATATATATATATATATATATATTATATATATATTATATATATATATAGTATATCATCTAAACAGCGAATAGAAAAATATTATCATCTGTACAACGAATGAAAAATTAAAGTAAGTTGTGTATTTATTCTCCGATGAAATTGTTCAAATATGTAAAATTAGCACGTATGAACAATTAATTATGTTTACGTGAAAACAAGGTAAATTTTATCCAGAAAGGATATCCAGAACCATTGCCATCGACTAGATCCAAACCGGAATGGAAAAGAGAGTGTAAAAAGAGACGAAACGAAAAGAACGGTTATAAACGGCTCGTTTATAGAGACTACATCCTCCGAGATTCTCTCTCACAGAATTAAATTGTTTTGACATGGAAATGTTACCACCTCGAGAGCCTCACCCCTTCCTCAGAGTCCCCATTATGACCCGTGGCTCTTTAACGGAAAATGTTTTTGTTGACACGACTGATGAGGGAGACGGGTTATTTTCACCGTGTAAGGAGGATTCGGCGTGTTTTCGTGTGGGGGAGGTGAAAGTTTAGGGGGGAGTTTCTTCATAAAATCTTATTTTCTTATGATTCATTACTTTGTATTTATCGTATATATCCTCTCTCTCTCTCTCTCTCTCTCTCTCTCTCTCTCTCTTTCGGGTAATATATATATATATATATATATATATATATATATATATATATATATATATATATGATGAGAGCTGAGGTGGGGGAATCCAACACATTATTGCTTCAGTTGTTGTAAATTTGTCAAAGCATTTACCAGTTTACCCAACTGACATAGCATATTACAAAGATTGCCTGTTGGTGTGTGTGCGTTTTTTTTTTTTTTTTTTTTTTTTTGTACGGTTATGGTGAATTAATCTGTTAATGTTCACACCCAGTGCATCGTTAGGTGATTTCATATAGAATTTTAAGCAAATTTAATTCATTAACCCTCCTTCGGCCTCACTGGTATTGATTGTTGAATAGTGTTTTTGTTTATCGACAATTATGCCCTGTATTTCTGCATTTAGTTTTCCAGATACACCTGTAATTTAATTTCATGTTTACTCTTCTAGGTTCACGATGGATTGTTTAGCTGGCTTTTTAACGCGTCATATTATTGTATTGTCAATATCGACCTTTATTGTAGCAGGTTTCTTTCGTTTAAAACTAACAAACAATTTAAAAAAAAGTCCATTGTACAATGCGTGAGTTCACCGGGAGTAAATTTTAGCGTTATGTTCTGTCAACAAAGATTACTTCCAATTTGTCCTGTAATATAAAAAGCATTTCTATTTTTCATGACCCAGACCATTAACTATTAAGTGCTGTACAAATACAGTTTATGTATTTGTTCGAAAATAATGTTTGTTTACCTCCCAGGGAGGAATTTTTTATGTAAATATGCATAATTTTTGGGAGGGTGTAATTGAAAGCGTACGAGTAATTATCATTTTAATTACACTTTTGATATTTGATAGAGTTCCCCCTTGAAAGAGATTTTGTAATTACAATTTAACGATGGAAAGATTGGTTTGTTGATTTTCAGATATTTGGTGAAATAACATGATATGGCAGGGCTCACGTGCAATTGTGTCGTTTCTGTGTTACAGGGGATATTATGCAACTTTTTGTGGATGTGACTTGTATTTATTTACAACAAGCATGTTTGCGGTTAATTAAATATTGGGTATACGCTTGATTATGTACACAGCCTTTATTTTGGTTCTTTCTGATAATCCCATGTAGACACATAATTCGCATTTGTTTGAAAATTTCACAATTATGTCATTTTTGAACTGTGATGATAAAGAACGAAAAAAGAGGTGGGTATTTACAAAGAGAAAATGAACGCATAGTCGTCCACTATTTTCATAGAGAAGCTCACACATCGCAAACGAATTCTGAGTAACGTCACCCATGAAGTAAGGAGAAATGATGAACTAATCCTTTTTCTTATAATTGTTGATTTTTTACACAGTTAAAGACAGTTAAAAACACCTGTTCACATTTTTATATGCCCACATTCTCTTGGATTCTTGTCGACTTGATCATCAAATTAAACTTGTTCCCATTGTGTTGATCAATATTCAAGCAGCATTTACACGGAACCCGGTTTCAGAAAGTAGTAGGAAAGACTATTTTGATAGTTAGCAGTAAAAATCTCCCTCTGTAAACTGATGTCAAGGATGGCGTTCTATAATCAGTGAAGTGAGACGTTTAACGTAGGTTCAGCTGTGTCATCACAAATACGTTCTTCTAAAATGCTTTTTAAACAAGGTAAGCTTCTATACACAGGCCTCAATTGATGTTGACTGGACGGGAAAAAACCACCGCGACAGACATCTTTTTTTTTTTTTTTCTAAAAGCACTGATATTTAAATTTGACTACTAAATTGTTCCTTATCTTTCACACTAGGGTTTGTATTCCCGCATTGTTTGTTCCCTTGATGTTCAAACGTCGCCATAGAAAGCAGTTTCATTGGCTTCGTGATTCTTCTCCATAGTGTGGATGACAAGTAGTATTTGAGTTCAGGAAACAGGTAGACATCACGTGTCACCTTTGTTATATGGACAGGATCTTGTAGTTTACTTCAGATTTTCTTCACTTTTTTATACATGCAATTTTACGTAATAATGTTAATTAGTCTATCAAGAAAACACCCTCAGAATCTCAAAAATAAGGAGTTAATCACCAAGCCTACAGTCGACCTACTAAATCCCCAAGCTCATACTGCGGGATAATTGGTTACCTACCGTTGATGGAGTGTCCCAAGTATGTGGATAAGAGAAGCTAGTTCTTTAATTCTTGACGTTGATTATGATACGTCACGAGATTTTAAAAGATTCCAAGATTTCATATTTAATCATTTTTGTCTGTTTCTAAATTATTAGGCATTGTTTATCACAGTTACATCTTTAAGTTATTCTTATAATATCGGTACTGAATCAACTAGCATTTTCAGTGCCAGATCATCAGACCCAGCTTTCATAAATCAAATCAAACCTTTGAAATGTAAAACGTTCGGCTAAGTAGAGTAGCAAAACATTTGCTCTAAATTTTTATTTTAAACATTATTGCTCTGTAGGCAATTAACCGCACTTTGAACAGTAACGCTATAAATGCTTACACTTTGAACAAGTACTCTGTAGTAATTAATTGCACTTTGAACAGTAACACTATGAATGGTTATACTTTGAACAGTTACTATGAATTTGCGCTGTGAATTACGAACGGTTAAATTCTCAGCCTAAAAACCCTTTTCCTTGTTTAGGGGATTATTTTGAATTATTTATTAGTATCGGTTATAAATTTCTACTTATATTACAGGCGTCATAGATTCTACATTTTATCTTTATGATTAAATAAATTGCAAAAACTCTCTAAGGAGGTAGCCTCCTGTCTTGTTCCTAGGTGAATTATGGATCGTCATTATCATCTATCCTTTGAACCATTTCCTTCATGGCCATATCAGTTATCATCATAAAACCCCTCTTCATTTTTTTCACCCGGGTTTCCCTTCGTCCTCCACATCCTCTATGCCCTTTGTTCTCCTAAACATAAATTTACAAATATCCCCCAAAACGGAACTAACTGGTCTGAATGGTTTATCGTTGAAGAGGAAACGACCTTCAGATCCCTTGAGAAAATCACATTCTTTTAACAGAATCATCTTCGTTCCATGAAACTAAATCTCTGACGTAATCCAAATAATGACTCGCAAATAAAAAAATATTTTTTCAACGGCTGATGAGGAAATGCTGGGTTTTTTGCGTTCGCCGAGAGCCATTTCGTCGAGTTTTCTTTAAAAACATATTACGAAAATGTTGAAAAACACTTGATTTTTACTCAGAGTAATGGTGAAATTCACTGTAGAAACCTTCCTCTCTCTCTCTCTCTCTCTCTCTCTCTCTCTCTCTCTCTCTCTCTGTCTGGCTGGATGTGTCCTGTAATACCAGTCCAAACCTAATTTCGATGGACGTGAGCTCTGGGAGATTGAATTTTTTCAGGATAAACTTGTGGCTCTGACAAGTTTGTCGCCGAAGTTTATCGACCTGAACAACGAAATATAAACGGGATTGCGGGGAAATCACTTCATTACGGCATGTCGCTGGAATAGTTCCGTTTTTGCTTTTCCTCTTGAATATTGTCCATGCTCATTTTACCTGGTTGGCAAAATCTTTAAATTTGTTATTTAAGGCCATTAACAAAAATAATAGTTAGAAACAATAAAACCGAAACAAGAAGGAAATAAGTAAAAAAATCCTTGGAAGTTTCCTTGGCGCAATTGAGTTTCTTGTACAGCGTATAATGCTGTATGAAACTCTCAGCCACGGCCCATGATACCTCTACGGCCAGTGGTGGGATGTGTTGTTGAACCTTTAGCGGTGTCACACGCACGATCATGGCTACAGGACTGCAATTTAGTATGTTTGATGATTGGAGGGTGGATGATCAACATACTAATTTGCAGCCCTCGAGCATCAGTAGTTTGTAAGATTTGGGGGTGGACAGGAAAAGTGCGGACGGACAGACAAATAGCCATAAAAACTAAAAAGGTGGTGACTACCACCAGAACATTAAAAGATCATATTCTGAAAGAGGAATGTTATGAGAATCGAGGGAAATGTAAACCAGAGGGTCCTCTTTTGGTAAACGGCCCTTTATCTATAATTGATGATAGGGCATACTCATTCCGCTGCCATTTGTGGTGGTTGCTTTGTCCCCTTTGTCCTGAGTGAACCCCCACCAACAGGAATTTGCAAGAGGACGTTTTCTCTCTCACGCTAAGGTTGAATATAGTAGTTATTCTTTCCCCAAAAGAAAAATGACTAGGGTGGAATGCTTTTATGCTTATGTGATTTCTTTAAAATATAGCATTGTGCGTAATTTCGTTGAATACAGTGTAATCAATCATTCACAAAATTTAGTGTCTTCGTTTTTAATAGGTATTATTGTTGTCCTTAATAGCAATAACATTATTTGCTGATAGAGCCGATCAGGGTTTAATTAAAGTTATTAAGCACTTATGTAAATTCTGTGATTTATTTCAAGACTGGGAATTTGATTAAAGTTGGTTATTTTCAGTTTTCTAGTAGATAATTCAGTATCACGCCTATGACCTTTGTTATTGTGACACTAATTTACTGACCCCTCTCAATCAGCCAGTAACCTTAAACTATAAATCATCTCGGGCGAAGCTGCTGGATGGAGAAGAGGAAGTAAGAGTAGATTCGTCTTTTCAAGGCTATCACTGATAACAAGGAAAACATAAGCAAGAAAACAGTGTCCAGTTTGGCATGACGTGATTGACTGTTGAAGACAGAAGAGCTC
Source organism: Macrobrachium nipponense (assembly GCF_015104395.2). Taxonomy (NCBI): domain Eukaryota; kingdom Metazoa; phylum Arthropoda; class Malacostraca; order Decapoda; family Palaemonidae; genus Macrobrachium; species Macrobrachium nipponense. The sequence goes on along the minus strand of NC_087212.1, from coordinate 55,157,843 downwards.
CCTATTAATTACTCCTGGGCATTTTAATTCAAACGGTAGCAAAATCTCATCCCGTCATCTCTGAATGTATTCCGAAATTCATTTCCGGAGCTTGATGATGTTCCATATATTCCGAGGAATACTAGATCCACTTTGTCCCAGTGGTGGATATCGTGAAAGAGTAGTAATCCGTATTCTCCGTGTAGAGATTAATGGAATTTTTGGATCGTTGTCGCAATTATCAGTACGACGAATAATTCTTTGTTAAATAATTTCCCAGATATAAAGAGGAAGGAATGTACCATTTTCAGGAATCCGTACAGCCAAAGCCCATGGCAGCTCTGAACTTAGATCTTAAGGTTATCCTCCTCTTCCTCGATGCAAGAGATTGGGAAAGGAGAGAGAGAGAGAGAGAGAGAGAGAGAGAGAGAGAGAGAGAGAGAGAGAGGAAAGAATATTCCAGAAGATATATACATACATACACACACACACACACACTACACACACACATATATATATATATATATATATATATATATATATATATATATATATATATATACATATCTTTGTGCCACCATTGAAGGCTGTCGACACCGTGGAAATTTCCATCTTGCGACAAGGAAAACATTCAGGTATTATTTCATCAAACACACATTTGGCTTAAGTTCCCGTCTGTGGTTCGTTTAGCCCTGAGTTCCTGAGCTCGGGGCTAGGTGGAGCTGCTGTGGCTGCTGCCGGAAAATGATGAATTGTAGAAAAGATGTGCTGGCGCTCGAGAGCGCCCTCGTTTCCCATTTGCCTGGAAGCAAGGAGACTGAATGGTGGTGGTAGGAAGGGGGGCGGGGGTTGGAAGATAGGAAGGAACCTCTTTCCTTACTAAAGGAGAGAGAATTTGCGGGGGGGTGGGCTGTTGCTGTTGGGAAGTGAGAAGATAGCAAACCTTCCATTTTCTCATTAAGAAGCTACAGAGACAGAGAGGGGAAGGGGTTCTAGCAGAGAGAGAGAGAGAGAGAGAGAAATGGGTGGGGGTGGGAGTGAAATCCTGACGAGCGGGATAACAGTGTTTAATTTCCTAATTGGGTCAAATCATCGTCACACCTTTTTGTTCCTAAATTTTTTGCCTGGAATTCCACCAGGAGATTCATGCGGGGGTTCGAATGAAGTTGCAAATCTCGTTTCGTCTCTCAAAGAGACAAAAGAATCACCGGAGAGTTGAAAAATTAGAAGAAATTAGGAGGTTAGGGTCCGCCTGTGAACACTTGTGTATTTTTTGCGAGAAAATACCAATTTCCTATGGTATTTGTGTGATCATTACTTTCCATTTTTTATGCAAATATACACTGATGCTATAGTGTTTCATACTCTTATACGATGTTTATATATAATGTACGTGATTTATGAAACATGGTTTTTCCTTGGTACAGTTCGCATAATTAAAAACTGAAAAACACAACGAAGTTTCTTCGGCGCAATCGATTTTTCTGTACAGCGTATAATCAAGGCACCGAAAAAATCTACCTTTCGGTGGTCTCGGTATAATGTTGTATGAACCGCGGCCCATTTAGCTCTCAGCCGGCGTGGTGGCCTGGTTGTTGCGTTGTCAGACGCACGATCATGGCTAAATTTAACTTAAAATAAAATAAAAACTATTGAGGCTACAGGGGTGCAATTTGTTATGTTTGATGATTTGAGGGTGGATGATCAACATACACATTTACAGCCCTCTAGCCTCAGTAGTTTCTAAGATCTGAAGGCGGACAGAAAAAGTGCGGATGGACAGAGAAAGCCATATAGATAATTTCCTTTTACAGAAAACAAAAGTATTTTTCTTTTTCAAAATTTGATATTGCTTTATATATATATATGATTGATATATATATATATACACACACACATTATATATATATATATATACATACTTACATATATATATATATATATATATATATAAATATATGTGTGTATATATCTATATATATATATATATATATATATATATATATATATGTCTATATATGTGTGTTTGTATATGTCTTAAGCTTCTTCATATAAGGAGCAATGAGGTGAAGTGTGCTGCGATGTATATTAAAAATGTCTTTAATATAAAGGAAGGTAAATGCTCAGATGCAAACCTTTGCATATTGTATTTTTTCATATTTCCTATGCTCTGTTCATGTACAAATTACTTGTATTGTTTCATTTTATTAAAACAGCAAAGTTACAACCTGTTTAACCTGCTCTTTTAGAGAAAAAATAAAAAGATTTTCAGTTCGTCTGTAGCAAGAGAGAGAGAGAGAGAGAGAGAGAGAGAGAGAGAGCGAATATAAATGCGTATAGCCCAGAATTTTTCCTGCACAACTCGTAAGGGAGAGCGAGACATACTCGAAACTGCAACTTAACGACTTGTAAATGTTTGCATTTAGCGTCTGCCCTTCAAGTGTATCTTTCAAGAGAAGCGACTTTTTCTTCTGTTTATCTTTCAGGTTTCTGCGTTTAGGCTTTTCCTAGTGTTTTGCACTTCTGAATTTTTGTCCTGCACATAATAATGTGATGTGCTGGCCTTCTCTCTTTTTCATTTTGCATATATATATATATATATATATATATATATATATATATATATATATATATATATATATATACATACTAATAATAATGTGATGTGCTGGCCTTCTCTCTTTTTCATTTTGACTTCATACTACTCATGATATATATATATATATATAATATATATATATATATATATATATATATATATATATAATATATATATATATATTATATCATATCTAATAGAGGTAGCTCATAAAAACACCAAAAGGGAGATTTTACAGTTTTATTTCGAAGACAACTGACTACCTCAACGGTTAGGTAATAGATTAAGAGGTATAACAGTGCTTTTTATACAGGCGAAGGAATGTTCCAGAAGTCGGCTGCTACGTCACCCCTGTTGAAAGCTTCACCCCCTTTTTGAAGTTTCTTCTTAATCTTGTTTACCTCTGGTTGGAGGAAGGTTTTATCAGTCTGTTCTCGGTAATTGATCAGTTATACGGTAAGTCAAAAGGTGCTGCGTTCACTAGGTTAAATAAGGATTCAGATGGGGTAAAGCTGACGTTACATTTTACCATAGAAACCGCATTTCAAAGAGGTTACGTGTACTCCTGTTTTTTCCAGCAGAACAAACATTAATTTTCTGTCACCTAGCCCCGACTAAATACAAATGAAAATATAACATGAAATAAGAAAGACAGTGGGGACACGATGGAAGTGATTGGCAAAATTGTTACTGAAAGGACAGACAAATCAGAAGGCATCTTTTTTATTTTTATGACAAAGCTGACTTCTTGTATTTGATGTTCAAAACTCAATTAACGATAGTTTCGTTACAGTGAGTTACCGATGGTTATACTTTATGGGATAATATTTATACTTGATGTGATATATTAGTATAAAAATTAAGAGAGTCATGAGGTTTACACAAGGCTTCTTATCCCATCCAACGTCTTACGGACAAGTCACGTGCTGCAAAAAAAAAAAAAAAAAAAAAAACGTTAACATCAAAATCAACTAACCAACTGAGGTATCATTACCATCATGGTGATGGTAATGATACATGTGAGATCTTTTTTATAAAATATAAATATGTTCCGTTTATCATTGCAATAAAATGTATTTCATATATTTGGATATTTTCTATGCAGATATGAAAATCCTAGTCTTGGCGGCTGGCGCCCTGTAAGCATTCCTTTTCACACTAAAGGGGTGTTTTCGATAAAGATTAGAAAAATAAAATGACAGTGAATAGTTTATCAGTTGTTTTCAAATTTTTGGCAAGGGTTTTAGCCACTGTGTATATACTATTTTGCAAATCGTAGGAAATACGAGAATTTACTTAATGTTTACGTAAATTCCAAGGTTGTCGATTTGTCTTCCTCTCCCCCTTCCGAGGAAGTTCCCACTACGGTAGAGATTCGGATTGGATGCCTCCCGGATGTTAATAACTATATAACCGCTCGGCCTTTTAACTTCAAGTTCCTCGTAGGTGAAATATTTTAAGGACTTAACAGTAAAAGGTGGCCTGCGAAAGATGAAGAATAACAAACTTCCACCGAAACACTTTTTACCATTCGTGTGAACAAAGTCTTAGAATCGCCGAATTATATTTATTTTCATTCCTTTCCGTCGACTCCGACCAATAACCGTAAATGAAACAAATGTTACAAATGTAAGTAAAACTTATCTTTGTGCATGAATCATTGGCAGGGTTGTTATATTAGAAATCGCCGAAATATACAATTCAGAAATTGTTTTTTTATTGGTCAATAAAAATTCGTGCCTTGAAATGCTCTCATGCGGGCTTAATCTGTACATGCTTAGTCCTCTTCCTGCTCTCCGTCTTATCTTCCTACCCACGAATGAAGGCTGCATTATCTTGTCTTGAAGTGAATGTGAAATTCCGAAAATTCATTGCGTAGCGGTTGGCTGTTGGGAATCCTTCATTGTGAATTTAATTAATTCAGGAGCATAATCCAGCCACTGTCTAAGACGCCTTCCTGTTCATCACTTCATTAACTCTGAGAAGAGAGCCGTTCGGTGCACATGTTGTTCAAGGCTCCTCCTCCTCCTCCTCCTCTTCCTCCTCCTCCTCCTCCTCCTACTCCTCCTCCTCTTCCTCCTCTCCTCCTCCTCCTTCCTCTTTAGTAGGATACATCTACAGTCGATCAAGAAAGCGTCCTGATCTCAAGGACTTCTTCCGCTCCCCTTGGATCATCGATAGTGAATGGTGTTCTTGTTCGTATCACGAAGCTGCAAGCTGTAATAACAAGTTGAACATGTGCTTTGTTCTCAAGAGTTCAGAGGGTTATTTTCTTCCCTCTTTTGTCAGTTTATTTCCTTTCATTTACGCTCACTCGTAAGATCAAGCCCCACCTATTTCATGACCGAATTTTTGTGTCACATCTTGTTCTTCCAATTCACGTTGGCGTCTATTTCCAGCTTTCTCTCTCTCTCTCTCTCTCTCTCTCTCTCTCTCTCTCTCTCTCTCTGTCTCTCTCTCTCACACACAGTGTTTGCAAAGGTTTCCATGGTTTTCTTTATCTCGTATCTTGCTGACTTTTCATTCCTGCAGTAACGGCACCGGCAATCTTTCACCTGTGTTTACCTCTCTCATCGTCTCTCTCTCTCTCTCTCTCTCTCTCTCTCTCTCTCTCTCTCTCTCACTCTCATTCCTCTGAGATGGGTGTTAGTCAGCATTTTAAATTCTACTGTCGAAGGAATGATAAAAGGCAGTTTATATATTTTTTCCTCTCTTCCATTTCCCAATTATAACGCCTGCTGCTGGTGAAGTGGGCACCACTTAGGGAATATATATATATATATATATATATATATATATATATATATATATATATTATGTATATGTATGTATGTATGTATGTATGTATGTATGTATGTATGTATGTATGTATGTATGTATAATACTGCTGTATTTTCTAGAACGCCGCTAACTGGTCTTTTTATATTTAGCAAAAAATATCGTAAAACAGTAGATACTGATCACCAATATAGGTTTTTCGGCTGTTCGTTCCGAAATCGAACTTTTCTTTGTATTTAATGCAGTAATTATTTTAATCACATGCCTTATGATATACAACCATCTTTTGTTGCGTCCAATCACTAATAAATAGAAGACACTCATTTTAGTATACGAAAAATTTATCGAAGGTGAAGTGAATCGGCGAGAAAGATTGAGATATTATTAAATATGATGTGGTGAAAGCCTTAAGAGGGATGAAAAGGTTGGTTACATGGCTTCATAAGACAAGTATAAAGAGCCGGATACAGAATGTTTATAAAAGATTATGTCAAGGGATTTCCCCAAACGGGATAGGAGAATTGATCGTGACAGTCCTGTAGGCATTACTCCAGGTTCATTACAACGTCCCTTCTACCCTTAGCGGCAGCCCCTCTCATTCCTTTTATTGTACCTCCGTTCCTAGTATGTTTCTTTCATCCTACTCTGCACCCTCTCGTAACAATTGTTTCATAGTGCAACTGTGAAGAATTCATCCTGTTACACCTTTCAAATCTTTTTACTCTTAACTTCCGTTTCACCGCTTAAGGACCTCATTATGTTCCAGCGCTTTGCCTTTGCCCAAATTTTAGATTCCGTTTCATTTATATTCCATTCCAGCGTCACAGGACGTATTTATTAGTAGACTTCAGGGTGCACACTTACGAAATGGGCCTCGTGAAATTTGTGCAGCTTGTAATGCTGTCAAAACTTTTTTCAAGTGTCGTAATTGGCATCAATGCGTGACATGATCATGGTTACGTAAAACTTATAGGCTTCGTTCATGTAGAGAGAACTTTGTTTTGACTCTCTCAAGCTTCCAGTCGTAAAGTAGACTGTTCTTTACTGAGACAAACAAACACACGGACACAGAAAGAACTTACGGAGGTACCCTTTCCTCCAATAAACGAAACTGCTGGATGGGCGGAATGGATTTTAACGAATATTATGGGTCCCGTCCGCAAAGGTATGTGAATCCTAAGCCTAATATCTTCATTGAAATTCAGGTCCTACTAAAAGTTTTCGTCTCGAGTTCGGTTATGTTACAGTAGACTTGTCAGAGTTTATTAGGAAGCTTATTCAACTTGACAGAGTTGCTCAAGATTCAATCTATATTAGATCTCTCCGTTTACTCTGCCTGGCAATCTTTTAGTGCTTAAATACTGCTGATGGTTTTTGCTGCTACTGTTGTAGTTACAGCTGTATAATCTTTCCGCTCAGAGAGAGAGAGAGAGAGAGAGAGAGGGAGAGAGAGAGAGAGAGAGGAGAGAGAGAGAGAGAGAGAGAGAGAGAGAGAGAGAGAGAGAGAGAACAACTGCTTATTCTCAGACATTAAGTTTACTGTCTTCCGTTGGCATTTGTAAATATCTGAAAAAATCTTATTTCTATCATTTTGAATTTTTTTAAAGCACGATGTTTTACTAGTCCATATCACAATTCCTAGAGGTATCTAACTGTTCACATAAATGACTTTATATTACTGTTTTATTCTTTTTAGACTACTGTTTATTGCTATAGTATGACTACTCACTGCATTCTTCTATCACTGTGCCTTGTTACTAATTATGTATTCATTTAATCATGTTTCAACCTGGTCTCTTAAAAGCCTCGGGCTTTATTCCACAAGGTTGTCGAAGTCGTTACGTTAGCAAAAGATTTAAATCCCTGGTCGACTATTAGTTTTGCTTAGCGTCCTTCTGTGAGAAGAAATGGTAAAACATTATGTCATTTCGTATCGGATTTTTGGAAAGTCGAAATTCCGAAACTGGCACTATTCGTAATTTCAGTCTCATTAGTCTCCATTTCAATTGCACTTTTCAGAGATGAAAGTTTTAAAATTCTCTCTCCTCTACTCTCTCCCTCCTCTTCTCTCTCTCTTTCTTCTCTCTCTCTCTCTCTCTCTCTCTCTCTCTCTCTCTCTCTCTCTCTCTCTCTTCGGTCTAGGATTCCTCTTTCCTCTCATTTTACTTTGAAAGATATTAGCAGCGCTGATTAATGTCTTTGAATAATAATTCATAAAAAGAAGTTCCAATTAAACTTTACTCCATTTTTATTTTTCTTTAATCTCTCTTTTTTTTCCTTCGCTACTTTCCAGAACTTATCATAAGAGTTGAGTTTTGCATTTTAATACTCTTAGGTCTGAGTATATTTTATTATCATTTTGTTCATGTTAAAAATTCCTTACTTATTTTTTTAAGTAGGAAAAACCTAATCAGTTATTGCCTCTTTCTTTCGTTATTATAACTTTAATTTTAGATTTCCAAAAGCAATACATTAAAAAGATTAAAAAGCATTAAAATTTACGTTGCTTATAAGCATTGCCATGAGGCTCATGCATCTAATTATAGTCCCAGTCAAAGCTTGAAAATATTTCACGTCTACATAAGTAGTTAGATTGGTGCATTGGAGCGAGATTCAGTATTTCATAGTTAGAAGAATATACTTTAAGCATTGTAAATGCTATTGTCATAGAAAAAAATGCTGATTTTATATTCTGGATAGTTGTGGTCTTTGGACAAACCGTCCTTTCTAAATCCTCTCTTTAAGTTGATAGAAGTTTTTTTTTTTTCATACGGTATCTGGTTCATCCCAGGTGCTCACGCAACCAACGTCCTCATACCTTGAGCCGCATCATAGGCTCCCAGTGCCTTGAGTTTAAAAAATCTAGTTTTATATTGATAGCGGTCACTGTTTGTTTGTTATTGTATGGATCTTTATAGTTTTACTTCAGGCTGCTTCATTGCACCTGTATTTCCATGTTTACACTTTAAATTTGTAATTGTAGCGATTACTGATTAATTCATGTCCTTTTGCCTTTCTTTAGAACATCAGCATATTATGACTAAAGTAAGGGGTAATTATTATTGCAGTATCTTTACCTTATTCAGACTCACAACCCGAGGAACCTAACGAAACTTGAGGTCTATGTTATTACTGTTAAAAACGTTCTTTTTGTGAAGAATTGTCACGATAGACCACTGAATCGACACTATGATTTAACGTATTCATAATGTTCTGCGATATATTATGTTGGCATTTTCATCGATTCCACCTAGAAGGAGGAGAAGATGCACATAAAGAAGATTATCATTTTGTAGTTTCTAAGTTCCAGTGCCATTTTGGAAAGAGGTTTATCCTGAGAAGAGGTAAATTATCTGTAGGTATAATTTTTTCTGTTCTCTGTCTCCTTTGTCTGTATGATTATACAGATTAAACTTGCTGCCTTTATAGGATGCCAAGACCGCTTAACCTATTTAACAGTCAAAGCTCTCTCTCTCTCTCTCTCTCTCTCTCTCTCTCTCTCTCTCTCTCTCTCTCTCTCTCTCTCTCTCTCTGGCTGTCCACGATGTTGCATATTTCAGAATATCCGAAAAAGTCTCAGTTAATAAATTACTTTCGAATCTAATTCCAAATTTTTTTTTCATTCATATTTCTCTGTATGATGCTGCGTCATAGTTTCGCGAGTTAGTGCAATCTTGTGGAATTAAGAGACTTTTCGTGTACGAAGTGTGGACTGGGTGATGTTTACAGATAAGGCATTTTGCAGAGACTGGTGAACAGGATTGGAAGTGGCTGGAAGTGAAGCTTAAAAGACCTGCAAAATCAAATTTGACACTATTGAAGCTAAAATATGATACTAGCAACACTTTACGAGAAGTTTTCTGATTATGCACAAGATAGAAGGGACTCTTAAAAATTAAATATGACACTTGCAAATGAAAAGGGAGGGTCCTCTACATAAAGGATTCTGCCAATATAATTGAATATTATTGAGAATCTGTTATAAGGCAATTGAAAACCAGGGATACGAAGCAATGAGTCCCGCTGCGGATGGCGTTCTGAGAAGTGTGAAGGATGTTGGCAGGATGAGAGAAGCGGTGAGGTACAGAAAAGTCGAAGCAGGGAATAGGAGTGCCTATGAGAGCAAAATATGAATTGCATGAAGAAATTGCTGAATCTGGTCTCCTCTTCGAAGTAAAATGTGAATGCTGAATAGGAAGGAAAGAGGAAAATAAAAGACCGTACAGATAACTCTTTTTACATGGTGCATGTGGAATTAAAGGGTTGAAAAGGTTATAAATGTGAAGATTCCTTGAAGGTTGGCCAAAAGTTTACCACAGAGGAAAAGATGAATCGGAGCGTTACATTAACCGACTAAAGGAATAAAGGTTGGAATTTTTGACGGGATTTTGGAGGGAGGGACCGAAAAACTGTTGGGTAGAGGATATGAAAGAGGCTTCAGAAGGGGTGGGTCTTGCTACCCAGGAAGTCCAAGAGCGCGTGATGAGAGATGAGTGGTGCGGTGTTAAAAGGATGGACGTGGCAGTGGCTGTGTGTTGGCCCCCCATTGATTTATTTCTTATTACAGTATGTTATTTGTATACACCCCATATATATATATATATATATATATATATATATATATATACATACGTATAAACATATCTATACATTCAGAACCCAAAAGATGCTTGGAAGAGTGACAAAAAGTTTTTGTTTTCTATGACATGGTTATGGCATTGGAGTTTTTATATAAATTATATATATATATATATATGTATATATTATATATATAGATACAGACCAATACCTATATATTCCACATATATATGTATATATCTATATTTATATAAATAACTCCAATGCTATACCCCAGTGTCATAGAAAACAAAAAACTTTTTGTCACTCCCTGGAAGCATTCTTTTGGGTTCTGAATGGGATGAGTTTTTTGATGAATGTGATGAATGCTTTCACTTCGGTGTTTTCTGTGAATAGGAGGGGATATACAAGTTAGAGAGAGAGAGAGAGAGAGAGAGAGAGAGAGAGAGAGAGAGAGCGAGAGAGAGAGAGAGAAGAGAGAGAGAGAGAGAGAGAGTTTTCTGCTGTAGATGGACAGCTGGTATTCAAACTCTTCCCCGTCTCATCTGAACACCATCCATCATCATGATTAAGCCCTCTACCCTTTAGTCACCCTTTACAGTCCTTCATCGAACCCCCTCCCTCCCTCCCTCCCTCCTTCCTCCCATCCCTTCCCTCCCGTTTCCATCTCTTTCCCGTCCATAGTCAGACTATTTCCCTCTTTCTCCAGAATTGAAATGATGAAACCGGCTGGCTTCGAGAATAGTTCCTTCGCCGGTGATTGAGGCTCGGAGGATCGACAGGAGAAAAAGGTAGATTGAAGAAGGGAGCAATATTCAATGGGGTAGAAGGTATGGGATGGGGGAATAGATATAAGATGAGGAGGAGGAGGAGGAGGAGGAGGAGGAGGGGAGGAGGCGGAAGAGGCAGTGGTTGCGATCGAGCTATAGAACAAATAAGCGTACGGATGAGATGAGAGTCAGAGGTCCCTGACGCTTGTGACGCAGGTAGCAGTAGCTGATATATTATTCACTTTATTTATTTATTTATTTATTTATTTGCGTTTATTTTTATTTATTTATTTCTTTGCGTATTTATTTGTTTATATAATTTTTTGGTTTATGGTGCGGGGAGAGAGCCGGATAGTAGAGTTTACCTTGTAACGAATAGGTTATTAGAGTAAAGGGAGTACATGTTACAGATATTGAGAGATCTGCTGAATTTGGAAGATTTATATACAGGGAAGATTTCCCTTTGTGTCAGACAGCTAAACATTTCCTATCTATGATTGTTATGCATAGCATTCATTTTCATAATGCTCATCATAGATATCTCCAACTACTTTGTACGTTTTGTATTGCATGTCTATTGCCTAATGTTTAGAAGAATTTAACTGTTATCCTATTTTAACATAGGTGTAACGCTAAAAAGATGTAGTGATGGATATAATGTGATATTCTTTCAATTTATATTTAGGAATGATTGAATGAACGACAATATGTTCTTTATTTCTATTGGCAGTTACGAAGATATAGGTAATGCAAATGCGCAACTTTGCAGTTGTTGAATTACTATAAGATATTTATTCATTGTAATAATAGGCCAGGCCATTATTTATTGCTATATTTGTCATATGATTGATATGATGTGCAAGCTACTTGTCAGTTGCTGTTTATCTCTTTTTTTATTTTATTTCTTTCTTTATTTATTTTTTTAGCTAATCAGCGGCGAAAACAAGAAATGTTGCTATTTGAATGAGATAAAGAAATGGCTAAATACAGTAATAATCTTACATATATTAACTCATACATATGGTTTTGCATACACACACATACACACACACACACACACACACACACACACACACACACATATATATATATATATATATGTATATATATATACATATATACATATTACATATATGTATATATATATATGTATATATAAAGTGTGTGTGTATTATATTATATTATATTACATTATATTATATTATATTGAGATAAGAACAATTATAACGGTCTCTTAGTAAAAGAACTTAATAAGATAGAAAGAAAGTATATAAAGTTCAGTTTATTTTTCCATTTTCCAAGTTTCGCCCGGAGTCCTATTCCCACTTTCTTTTAAGATCCGTGTAAAGTTCTCCTAGGACCTGATCAACTATTGAGGAATCTGCATCAAATAAAGGGGCCTCAGTGAGTATCAGTTGTTGATGAAAAACTTCAATCTGGTGTCCTTTCATTGGATTCAGTAAAATTCATTCTATTTTATATCCTCAAAGATTGGCCTTGGAGGTTTTCCTGAATGGTTTGGAATGGATTGCAAAAAAACCTTTACCTATTCCCTTTTAAATACCAAAGCACGCTGTGTTTATGGATTAATTTTGAATTAAGCAAATTCAGGAAGTTTTGTTTCGGAATTATATAAAGTTGACGGTACAATATTTATCTTTCTCCAGAATTTTTGAGAACAAACATCTTACTCGGTTATGTAATATAACTTAAGTGTGCGTTATACTACCTTGAGGCTCAGATAGAGAGGGCCTTTCGTGAAGCCAGGAATATTTATATATATATATATATATATATATATATATATATATATATTACTCGGTATTTTGGGAGTTTTCTAGAAATGCACTTGAAGTTTGTAACTTTGAAAGGTACAAGCACCTTCTCTCCTAATGGCTGCAAAATGTCGTTCTGCTTGATGTCGAGTATAGACTGTTTAAGTCTGCCTGCCTAGAGCCAGAACGCAATTTGCGTTTAGTTTGCAGATGCCGGGGTAAATTTGTCTCCGCCGTATAGCAGTTAAATATGATCCTCATCTAAGTATCGTCAAATCATGAATGTTTGACTAACAATTCCATTTTAATGGTTCCACAACGATTCCCAGATCTGATACGCTTTCATGTTCTACGTGCTTCCCGTAGAAACACATGAAAATGAATGGTATGTTAATATATTTCGTAAAATATCAGGAAAATAAATTTCAACGCAAACACGACTGGCAAATTTTATGAAGCGAAAATAAAGGTTTTCCACATCTTCTCCGACCAAGGATAAAAGAAGAATGAAAGCAGAAATTTCCAAAAACACTGAGTACTCTGGAGCTGCGTCCTGCATTCCCGCTGTCCTGAATAAAACTAAAAGAAAGAAAGTGTCCCTTGGCGTTCGCTTAGATAAAAAGGGTAAAAAGAAAAAAACAGAAATGAAAGCAACCTAAAGATCCATTCCATGTCAAGTAAGTTTTATTCAGGAAGACTATTTTCTCTTTTGAAGATTTTTATAGCTGAGGAAAATGTAGCTCTCTCGCCTGAGGACTTGATCGTTGAGGATTGTTCAAGGAATGTGAGTAATGTAAAGATTTTACCTCCCATACAGTGAGGCCATGGTTTTATTTCGGTTCTGGCACAAAGGCGTATATACATATATGAATATAAATATGCGTAGACACAAAGCGGCAGTCTTTAGATGCAGTAGTTTTGAAGAGATAAAAAACACCAGAAACGCTGCCTTTCACTCTTAGCTGCTGGTTAAAATGTGAACGCTTTGACTAATATGCAATTCACAGAAATAGTGAGACAACTCTACATATATATATAGTTATATACATTCATATATGTGTGTGTGGATGTGTGTCTGCGCATGTGCATTTTCAGTAAAAAGCCGCCAAACGCATCAATATAGCATCTCATCAGTAATGCATCCATCCCCCGCGACAAATACTGCTCTTATTCTCTTAATCTAGCCAGCGCTTTCATGCACGTGACCTACGCTTTTTATTGACCTGTGAAATAAGATACAGCCTTATACACATGGTGCAACACTTGTTGCAGTTATTCGCTCTCCTGATGCACCAAAGGAAGTTACTAGTTGCTAGCTGGCCTAAATAGAGTTTGAGAGTTGATCTGCATGTTGTTTAATCAATGGGGAGCGAAACCGAGCTCCAGGAAATTAAGTCTCAACCGTTAGCCAATTTCAATCTGAGCTCTCATTCCACGGGTTTCACTGAATTGGTAACACAGTATTCAATGATTCTGGACAACTGGCGAAACTGGGCATTTATTCGGCTTCAGACTTTTCATTTGGCACTTCAGTGGTGTCAGAAAAACTAAATTGTTTAAGAAACTTCCTGTTTCTGTAAACAAGGTGGTTCTAGTGTCCCTTGCTTTTGGTTTTTTCCAGGGATGAAATACTGTTCTAGCTGGATGCACGTAGCTTCTTACGGTCGTTATCGACAAGACAGAGATCCTTGAAATGTCGATTACCTTTATCCTTTTTAAAAAAAAATATCAACCATGATTTAGATTTTCATCGAAATATGCAAATGCTTGGTCACCCTCCATGAACTATTTTTCATCTGAGATTTACTATAACTTTTATTTAGGACGAGGGGAGTAATTATGCCTTGCTCATTTCCTGAGGGTTGCTGTTCACCTTAACTGGAAAAATTGTCTTGGATGTCGGTACCAGTTGTTTAACTTAAAGTTCTTTCATCACTTGCCCCCCACCTTTTTTTTTTTTCTTTCTTTTACGAGCGTTCCGTTCCGTTGAAACTTGCCTACTTAGTTATGGCATTCTGGCTTGTTTCGTTTGCCTATCCTCTTGTGTTCAATGATATTAATAACTATGGATTCGGCTACGTATTTTGATTGTCAGCGTTATCATAGTTAACCATGACCAAAGAAGTCATTCCACTGAGAATGACGGCACAGCCCGCAAATGAGCAATATTTCAGAGATTAGTTATATAGCGTCTGGATATTTACGTCCCCCGGTGTGATGTATGATGTAATATATAAAGGGACTTTCTCTTTTGCTTTATGAGGGGATGCGCAAAAACTTCGGCCGATATTTCATGGCGTGTGAGTGTAATGTGCGCGAAAGTTTGACTATAATTTTGAAACGATTTTTTTCTTCTCTGCGTTTATCATCTGCATTCATATTTTTCTTTTTATATAAATATATAGATAGATGCACCGCGAAGTTCAGTTCTCCGTTATTTTTAGTACATTAAAGTTACATCGAGGGCTGCAAATATCGTTCGTTTTATCTCAGTTTATTCAGTCATTAGACATTTAAGTTTTATTTTTATTTATTTTTTTAGGCTGTCCACCCAGGGCACTGGGGTATTTTCCGCTATTTAGCGCTAAAGACAATGAAAACAGGGAGTTGGAGTGGTTGAACAGCGAGATTAAGATCCGGAAAATGAGATGAAGTAAAAGATCTGAAGGAGGTACAGGCAGAGACCTCTACAAATGCACTAGGAAGCAAAACAGAGGTTGGACAGCAAGACTGAAGAAAAGAAGCAGGAATGAAAGTAATGTAAAAGGCCAAAAAGTGAGCGCAGCTAGGGACCGATGGGGTACTACGAATGCTGTAAAGCAATACCTACAGTACACAACGTGTGGTGCACTGACGGCACTAAACCCGCTCGTGGAAATTTCCGTTTCTTACGTAAGATCTAATAATAATCATAAAGAAAACACCGTTTGGGACAGCCTATGATAGTTAGAAATGTTATCCAGTGGTCTGTTTATACTGTTTGCTAAACATAACAGCCTTGCATTGAAATCGGTCACTCTCACCTGGAAGTAGATGAATGAATATAGTATTTGGATGGTGAATTACAGGTCAGCGGTTCAAGTCTCTAAAGGGGAGTTTTGTCTTTTCAGTAACAATCTTCTTGTGTCTTTATTTATCTACTGCTTTGCTGGAGGAATCACGAGGTCGTACAAGTAATTTCGAAGAATGACGATATCTCCTCTTAACCTTATCATCATAAGTGGAGCAATGGAAATCATTAGTCAGAAAGGAGCGAATGTAACTCCTTCCGAAAACTCTAAAAAGTTTTCCGAATAACAAATGCGAAATAACGCAAGATCTTCTGTTATGTTTTCCTCGGTGTTATATGATTTTATTCTAAGTACTGTTTACACGAAGAGTTCGCTAAAATTCTTGGAAAACGACATCGGGTTTTGCTGTAGAAATTCTCGAAAGAAGCCAAAAGACGTTCGTGGGAAAGTCGTTTTATAGCTTGTTTATTTTTCTGACGCCAGACCGGTTCCAAGTTGGTATAAATGGAATATTTCATTCGGTTGGAAAACCCGTTTGACTTGCTTTTGTGAGCCTTAAAATTTCATCAGTCTGGAATGGGAAAGAATTTTCAGCTCTGAAATCCTTATTGCAAAACTTTCCAAGAAAGTGACTTTGATTTGATTTGAAATATAAACCCGGTAAAGAATATTAAAAAAAATCGATTGTGCTTAGTCCCACTATAAATATTAATGAAGCTTTAAAAAAAATCCTTCATATTTGTTCCGGTTCTGGATCCAACATTCCGTAATTAGTCGGTACGTTTAAGATGTGAAGCTTATAATACCAAAGAGATCATGGTTTAGATATCTTTCCCGAGACATAAACAGAAGATAAATCGAGATCATCTACAATACTAGTATTGTTGAAATTTACAAGAAACCAATTTTTTGGTATTTCTAGATCTTGTCAGTTTCTGTTGTATATAAAGGCGGCACAGTATTTTAATCCTTGCTACAATCGACAAAAGCACCAGTTTGAAGATCAGTTCAACTGATGATTAAAGTAAAATCCGTGGTTGTACCCGAGGCACTCTACTTCTGGCGCACTTGCATACTGAGCTCGTTCGTCCAATGCCCATTTTGTCCCAACAAGAGTTTTCCTTATCTTTATTTTCTCTTCCTCTTCTTCCTTATCATAGCTGGCAACTGTCAAATGAAGACTGACGCTGATACTTAATTCCGCATCCACGCTTGAGTGCACAGAGTGGGAATCCGTGTTTATTTTATATCTTTTAACTATAGGAGAGAAAAAGCTGTATGCTAATGATGGTTTAGGTTTTAAAAGGAGTTTCTCTCCGTCAGGCTCCTGCCTCTTAGAATGGCAGACGTAATTTAGAGTTCTTTTCACTGGGGGTTCGCATGAATAAACGAGAATGGGGACAGGACGTATCTTGGGAGGTGGATTATTCAGTGGTCCCGCTCAAACAGACAGGCTGACAGACAGACGGACAGAGGGAAAAGTCCGAGTAGGGAAATTAAAGGAGGAGAAGAAAATGATAACACGACGAAGGAGGACGGACAAAGGGATTTGCCGAGACGGCAAGGCTTCAAGGATGCAGTAAGCAGAGAAAGAACGTTTTCAAGGATGCTTGCAGCAGAGGGAGGACATTTACAGTCATTACGTCCAGGCGCGCTTTATGCCGTCTCTGTATTTCCCGCTGCTAAAGAAACAAAAGAAAGTTGGATTTGAGCAGAGGAGACGAGGACATCCGTGGAGGCACACCTGCCAGTGAAAACGGTACTAATTAACTCACGAATATAGCTCGGCGTCGGCGGTTAATTACATATTCATAAGAAGTTCGACGTAGCCATCACGTAGAAAAATAGTTACTAATATGGTGTAGAGGACGTGGTCGGAGAATGGGGACGGGGGGGGGTTAAACCGAGAGAAAGGAAATTAAACTTAGATACTCTCCATTATACTAATTGGTGTGTTTACTTGTCTTTTATTTAACTCTATATATATTATATGTATATATATATATATATATTATATATATATATATATATATATATGTATTTATATATATATGTATATACATATATGTGTGTGTGTGTGTATGTATGTATACATATATATAGTATATATATATATATGTATATATATATATGTATGTATGTATATATGTACATATATATATATATATATATATATATATATATATATATATATATATATATATATATATATATATATATACATATATATGTGATTGGTAAAAATGTTCTGTTACAACAGAATTCCATTTAATAAAAGGAGCCCATAAAAACACCAAAATATAGAAAGTAAGTTCTATATTTCAGAGACTAATGTCTCTCTCTTCAGGTAGGTAATGAATGAGAAAAGTTACAGAAAAGGCAGTATTTATACCAAGAGATCCATCCACAGGTAGACGTTTTGCTAAGTCATCCCCGCTTATAATTCCTCTTTAATCTTCTTAAGCATTGGTTGAAGGAAGATTATATCTATGATATCTGAATCCCAGGCAACCTTTGATATGTTTATTGCCTGTCTTCGTTTAATCAAGGATGACTCTATCATCTGACTTTTTTTATCGACATTTGTCACATATAATTTATAGCTGCAAATGTCGGCACAGAAGCCAGACGATAGTCAACTTTGATTAAATAAAGACAGGTATTGAACATCTCAAATGGTGCCTGGGATTCAGATATCATAGATACAATCTTCCTTCAACCAGCGCTTAAGGCATTAAAGAGGATTTTTCAGCGTGGGTGACTTAGTAGAACATGCTACCTGTGGATGGATTTCTTGGTATAAATACCACCTTTTCTGTAACTTTTCTCCTTCATTACCCACCTGAAGAGAGAGACAGCAGTCTCTGAAATATAATACTTACTTTCTATATTTTGCCATTTTCTTGGGCTCCTTTTATTAGATATATATATATATATATATATATATATTATGTATATATATATACATACATATATAATATATATATATATATATAGATATATATAATACCTATATAATAACATTACAATTATATATATATATATATATATATATTTCTATCATTAAAAGCTGGTCGTTTGATCGTACAAATAGGAACCTATGAGGTAATAGTACTAAAAAATGTTGCTTATTTAAATGTACCTTCCATTACTGACAGCAATCAAGATGTCAGAGAATGGAAACGAACTAGGGTTTTTAACGTATGTCTGGATGAGAGGAAGACTCCAAAGAAATTTGGAAGTAATAATTGTTCCATGGTAGAAAAGTAAAGATAAAAGAGGCGACTAAGAATTATATACAGAGTAAGAACTACACCGTATACAAAAAGTGTATATAGCAGAATGCAGATTGAGAAAGTAAGACTTATGACAGGAGACTAATTGGGGAAGAGATGTGTGGGCTTAGGCAAGGAAGAGACAATATAGAAGAAAAGCTGTCGTGGTATATGTACACCGAAAAATTATAGCAAGATAGTGCAGTGGTTTATGAGGGGGTTATATTATAGAAGACAAGTTGTTGAGGGCCATTTAATATTTCTATAATGGAATCTAAGCATGTGTTAGAATAGGTAAATGGAAGATTGACTGGTTTAGTGCAGGTCTGAGACAAGGGCTTGCTAATCTCCATGGCTGTTTAGTTTCTCCATGTCTGGAGTGATGTCAGAAGTCAATAGTGACTGTGGATTACTGCAAAATATCTCTAGGAGCAGGTTTTACTGTTCATTCACAGTGTTCTAACGATTTTGTCTAGTTTTCTTTTAAACTTTTCCACACTGTTGCTGTTTACAACTTCTGGTGGCAGTTTATTCCATGTGTCACATATCTTGTATGTAAAGAAGATCCCACAATGGGATGTGTTGTATCTCTTCAGTTCTAGTTTCCATCCATTATTTCTTGTCTGGTTTTCGTTTAACGTAAATAGGTTACTGTAGCTGAAATAGTTCTGTGTGGATAGGGAGCAGAAACTAGTGAAAGGGCTGAAAGTCTGTAAAAGGAGACAGTTGAGATTAAATCAGAGCAAGAGTAATGTTATAAGTACGGTAAACTGAACCATTAAGACTGAACAATGAATAGTAATGCACTTTGTTGACGGATGGAAGTGGATGATTTGTAAATATATTTGGGAGCAAATATGATGGATGACGATAGGATGCGAAAGGAATGAGTCACAGAATATGTGCTTTAAAAGACTGGAAATGGTGCATATGAATCAAGTGGAAACTTATGAAGGTTTCGTTGACCCAACTCATGGTTATGGAACTCAAGTGTGAAACTTGGATGCACATTAAGGAAAGAAAATTAAAGTTGTATAGATGAACTATTTGCATAGTATATTCGACAGTGCAGTAGTTCCAGGAAATTGATTTTCAGTAATATCCTTTGTATCATTAGATATCGCACATCAACAATACTGAATAACTTGCCCAACTGTTTACAGAAACAATGACTCGGGTCGCACTGAAAGAGATATGTGCAAGGATTGGTAATGTAGCTCGTTTTGATGATCTTTATTATGTGAATATGGTTTCAGTAAGATTCGGACTATGTCAGAAGTAAGGGTCGTGGGTACAAAGACCGCGAATAGGTCACGAGGCCTAAAAGTTGTAATGTAGGACATTATTGATGGGTTAGAAAGCAATTTTGTTTTACAAAACCGAAGGCTTTGCCCGTTTGCTCAGAGCGCACAGTTAGAATTTTGTAGTGTATTTCAAGGCTTGATACTTAGATAATTACTTACAAAACTTATGGGTTTAATATTTTTTAGTACCAAGTTCGTCGATACTGTACAAAAAGTAACCCATCGTTACTTTTTTCCACATTTCATTTTACATTAGCGATTGATCCTGGGAGGCTGAACTTAAATTTGTCCCTGATAAATGGTTCCATCAAAACCTACAACTCTTGCTGTTGTTACGCTAATAAAGGGCGAGGCTTTGTTAGCCAAACTTTGCGTAGCGTCCAACTGTGAAGTAAAGTCAATAACAACACATAGGTCTTTCTAGCTAGAGACACAATGCGGACTATGAAAGCATGAAAGAAAATTTGAAAGGTTGTATACAAGTTAGTGTTGAAGAAACAGGTTCCCACCAAAGGATTTTAAGCCCAGCACAAAGTTGGAGAAGTTGATTTAAACCTAATTATGCTCATAGAGCAAATCTAATTTTCTCGGCTGCATCTTACGATGTGCACGAGCAAATTTTGCATTGTCATCTTGTTAATATGAGCGCATCAATCCTTTCACAAATCGTTATTACGCTCAGAGTACTGAGAAAGTTGGATATTCGCAAGATTTGGCGGCCAGGAAATGTATTCATTTTGCTGGTGGATCCCAAATTTTATGACAGGGTGATTGGGGCATCGTGAGTGCTTCTGGGAACTCTCTCCCTATAATGTTTGACTTGAAAAAATGAAGAAAAAATTATTTTTCGAGTTATTCACGCAATCAGTTTGAAAGTTACATTTTTCATTGATGGTCTTGAGGCTAAATAAACTTGAAGAGAGAGAGAGAGAGAGAAAGCCAGAGGTGAAAAGGAATCAGAAATAACTAACTCTACATCTAGATCCTAATGTCAGGAGCAATCTCCAAAAATCAGCTAAATAATTTCATCTTCAATTCATATTCAGAGTTCCGTTAGGATCATCTGTGTTTCAATTTCATTTCATTCTTCTCGCTTCTCTGCTTTTTCTTGAGAATGCTTGAAGTAAGTTTACGCCAAATCATTTTTTTCAACGGAATTGTTCATATCGTGAGATTTCATTATAACAGAAGTGTTTTCCGAGAAAACAATATTCGCATTGCCTTTTCGTTTGTATTGAACCTTTGTTTAGAATTGCCCAGTATTTCATATCGACAATTTTCTCCCTCAGCGGTCACGTAAAATAAGGCCTAGAATCGTTCTTTTTATTCTAATGTTCTTGATTCTCTTTTATTATTTTTCTGAAAAACAGATTTTCCTCTATTGTGTCAGATGATAGTTGTCTATAATAAATCAGGATGGAAATACTTTTACACTTACGATGTTTCTTTCAATGAATGAAGGTAAGCAGAACACCTTAAAAATCTGTGGTTTGAAATAAAGGTTGGAAGGAAAAATGTAATTAAATATGATATTTATTACATAAATAAGCCTTTAAAATGACGTAGTACCGTAGTTACAAACAATTGGTAGGAGAACAAGGCAATTCACGTAGATCGTAGGGCGTTTCCTTCGTTCTGCTTCGCTCGCTGTCTTACAATTGAGCAACTGAGGTTTACAATAGTATCAGGAAGGAAATAAAAGGGCCGATACACCGAAACCAAACACCATCCCAAGTGTTAACAAGGTGAATTTATGAATAAGCTAGAGTTACTAGTCCGAGAGCTAAATCACCTGAAAGGACAAGAGAATACGATGTATAAAACATATTGACCACAAAAAACTATAACGAATCTTCATAAGAAAAAATGACAGACAGGAAAACTTGAATAGGCAACACAAGGCAATGAGAGTTCGCAATGATAACCTTAAAAATAAGCCCTATATATTCTTGGTACTCACCATTGTCGAACCATGCACAAAGGCGTTGCAGATGGATTTTGGCAGAATTTTCTCAAGAGGATGACGTAGACCAGGGATCCCAATAAAAAGCCTTTAGCCTAAGACAGGCATGTCGGACGAATCAAAATTGTAGGAACCTTCCCAGGTGAGTGAGGTCTCTGCTCTCTTCTCTTTGTCTCTCTCTCTGAGACTCTCTCCGAGTCGTGCTGCCTGGCTCCTCGTCGCCGTTTTCGCTCGAGTAAAGCATATGGAAGGAGGAGGAGTTAGCAAACTACCCATCTTTAAAGACTGGACGGCAGGAAAGACAGTTTGATGGTACCAAGAGTAGGGCAATTGAAATACCAAGTTCTTAATAATTACTAGTCTTTCCTGTCGCCATGTGAGAATATGAAATGTCTTGTACAGTCCAGGGGCGAAGATGGAATTTTTTCAGAAATGAAAAAATTCCATCCTGAAACATATGTAACTGGAAAATTGTAAGAAAAAATACATTTAAGAAATGTAAAAATAATTAAATTAAATACAAGAAAATACAAATACTGAATAAAGATTAAAGCATCTGTCTTGTCCTTTCTTGGCTTAATATAGCAGCCTTTCTTTTGGGCCTTAAGGACGAAGTAACAGAATTACAAATATCAGGAGTAGCTGAATTGGTACTTCCTGTGTTTTCTAGTATTGGAATAATATTATTTACATGCAACCTTGATGTCTGGCCTGTTTTTCCCTTCTTAATAACAGCATGGGTAACTTCACCCAAATCATTCTTAAAAACTTCTAGAATTATGCCTAGAGGATAATTATTCCTTTTGGTATGTTCCTCCTTAATTAATACAACATCGCCAACCTTTAGTAATTTATGAGTAACGGGACGATACCGCCCCTTTCTGTCAACTGCTTGTTGAATCAGAGTACCTAGAAATTCATTATGATAGGTCTCTATTAATGTCTGCCTAATTTTACACAACTTTAGGTAATTCTGAGAAATAGCTGGATTATCAGGGTCAAATTCTGGATCTTCAACTGAAAGAGGTTGAAGATTAGGGATAAGGTTTAGAGAAGTCAATTCATAGCCTCGCACGAGCTGTTCCGGCGTAATTGGTTCGGGCACGTGGTCAGTCTCAGCACGAACAGCTTCTTTGAAGGCTATAGGTCGTCGATTAATGAGATGCACAATATTACAGACAAGAAATTCAAAGTCTACAAACGTCAATACAAAATTCTTAATTGCTCCAAACATTAATCTTTTTACCATTTTTACACAGACTTCTACTAATGATCCCAATTGACTGCAGCCTTTGAAATATTGCTGAAAGGAGAGAGGTTTTACCTTATTTTCCTGATCTGAAGGAAGTTATGGTATTAGCTCCTGCCACCAACTGAGTTCCAAGATCACTAATACAAAGTTGAGGAATCCCGTACTCAAAGCAGTGTAGCTGAAATGCTCTTAAAAATTCTGCAACATTCAAACTCCTACAAATTTTGAGGTTAACTGCCCTAGACCAAGTACAGGTGATACATAGTAACCAAACCTTACGGGTCTCTTTTCCATCCTTCGTATTGAAGGGTCCTAAATAGTCCATAAATATGTTAGAAAAAGGAACCGTAGGAGGATCTGCTCTGAAGTCTCTGTAAAAGTTCTGATTTAACCTTATATAACGATTATTAAACCTACGACAATGAACACACTGTTTAAGAGCCCTTTTCACAACTGAGAAATGTTTAGGGATGTAATAATGCTTTCTGAGCTCCGTTAATACAGAATAACATCCTGAATGTAATAATTTGAGGTGTGCATCCCAAATAATTAGTTTGGTCAAATGACTGTCTGGGTGCAATAATAAAGGGTAATTTCCACTTAAGCCATAATTCCATTTTTTGAATTTACTCTTAACTCTCAGAAGACCCTGTGAATCTAAAAATAAATTAAATTGCGTTATAATAGGAGGAATGTCTTTTCTGGAATTAAGACCATGCTGTAGGTAAGAATATACCTCAGGATAATGCTTCCTTTGTTCAGTGTTTAACAAGTAATTTATAGCCTGGGCAAAGTAATTAGCGACTGGTGAGCAAGCAATTTTCGCTTTCAGCTTCCACTTGTGCACCACTAAGAAAATTCTGCGAAAAATCAATACAAGTCTCCTGAAATTGGAATAATTATTAATATCAATCAGATTGTTAGCAACTTCAATAACCCGAGCTGTGGAAGGAGTTGCTTGAACCTCAGTGGGCATCACAAATGCTGGTATAGTAGTTGACAATTCTGGAACTTCATTTATACTTAAATCTGGTCCTGAAAAAAAGCAAGAATTTTGCAACTGGTTGTATGACACACATCTGGTGATTATGTCCGCAGGATTGTTTTTTCCTGAAATAAAGCAAAATTTTATAGGAACAGTTTCACACATTCTTTGTATATTATGAAGTCTGTTTACGACAAATGGAGAATGTTTATTTAATTTGTCCAATTTCAAAGCAGCAGAGTTCAGCCAATGTAAGGCACACAGAGAATCAGTATATACGTAAATATTATTAACCTGCAAGGGTTTTAAGCAAGCAGATCCAGACAAATCTTTGTAAATATCAAGAGCACACTCAACACTTAAATGTATTGCGTTAAGTTCCAGAGAGGGCATGGATTTACTCTTTGAGTTGCTTATTTACAAGTCGGTTTTTGGCATGTATAAAGCTTAAGCGATTGGATTCAATATGCTGTAAATAGAGTACACAACCAAATATTTCCTTACTTGCATCTGAAAAAATATAAATATCATAACTGCCATCTCGTGGACCAACACATCTAGCAATTTTTAAAGGAGGAGCTCTGTTGGTTTGCCTGCAAATATTAATCCATTCTCTCTGCAATTCTTACGTTAATGGTTGATCCCAATGTAAATTCTTATGACGCTGTAATTGATGCATGAACAATCTACAGCGGTTAAACAATGGCATATTAAAACCAAACAGGTCAAACTGTGAAGCAATTGTTTGTAAGAGAGACCTTTTAGTATTAGCATTGGGATCAAGAAAAATTGGTTTAGTGAAAATTTCGTCGGAACATCGGTCCCAGTTTAAACCAAACAACTTGTTACGTAAAGGCGTAGCTGCCTCGGCTTCGCGGTCCACTTCATCCTGTAAAATTGAGTCATTAGTTACAACCTGCTGAACGTCAAATTTATAGGGATTGAATATATTCGAAAGCTGTTTATACGACCACTCTAACTCCTCTGAAGTATTGGCAGTAATAGCCCCATTGTCCATATAAATCATGGAATAGATAGATTTCTTTAAATTTGCTATTCGAGAATCCTCTGAAGGTGTAACACAAGTATGAATATAATGAAATCATTAATAAAAAGGGACTACATCTAAGGCCAAAAGGTAATCTTACATTCTTGAAAGCCAATAAGGAAAAGTCATCTTGACTCACATTTTTGTACCAAAAAAATAACAACTTAGACTGATCAGTTTCTGTTAAGGATAACATATTAAAGGCTTTCTTAAGGTCAAATATGAGTAACTTTGGTCAAATCTAAGCTGTAAAAAAGGAAGAGGACAATTTTTGGTTTAACGTAGGCCCTGAATACATGCACTGGTTATGTGACAATGATATACTATTAGAAGAATCCCTAAGGTTAGACAAAAATACAATCCTACATTTGGTACTATCCTTATCCAGTTTAAAGATAGGCATGTGTGGTAAAAAAGAATGTTGAGGGTTCTCACTTTTAAACACCTCTAAATCATAAATGGGTTCAATTATGCCTGCCTTCAATTGCTCCTTAATTGTTTGGTCAACGAGCTGCAAACGTTCTGGATGTCGTTTAAGTCTCTTGAGATTAGACCTTAATATCAACTTAGATAGATTTTCATTCTTTGAAAGTAAATGAGAAACTTTCCCATTCCACAACAAGGGAACGATAATACGTCCATCAGACTCCTACGACGAAGGGGGGTTTGATGGTAAATTCGACCAACTGGTTGTTAAGTTCAATACTTTCATCATTGTAGAAATTCTGATCGTAATTTAAGTAATAATTACATTCAGACTCTAAAAGTTGATCAGTGGCCTGTTGCAGTGGTTTCTCCATAAGCATACCTTTTTCATTTATTACAGAAAATGAACAGTTTACCTCAAAGTTAGTATTAATGTCATCATCGGCAAAAATATCAACTTTAGAGTTCAGCAAAAAGGAACTACTCTGGATATGAATAGCAGAACTACACTCAAATGGGTTACTAACAGCCGAGGTTTGCACTCTCGTATCAGCTAAATTATCAATATTCTTAATCATTAAGGAACTACTCTGGATATGAATAGCAGAACTACACTCAAATGGGTTACTAACAGCCGAGGTTTGCACTCTCGTATCAGCTAAATTATCAATATTCTTAATCATTAAATCAATGCTACCAGACAGCAAAATACCTGCATGACACTCAGTATACATCGATGAATTTATTCCTCCAAAAACTGTATCTGTCTGCAA
Organism: Macrobrachium nipponense; assembly: GCF_015104395.2. Lineage (NCBI taxonomy): Eukaryota > Metazoa > Arthropoda > Malacostraca > Decapoda > Palaemonidae > Macrobrachium > Macrobrachium nipponense. The sequence continues at coordinate 55,131,327 of NC_087212.1, read as the reverse complement.
TACAATAAGCGAAGTCTGTACCTAAAATGAGCTGAACATTATCAATTTCATGAGAAAATTTATGAAGGAATTGATCAGCTAGTTTAACACCTTGTGCCTGAAATTTATCAACTAATCTACCAAGCAGAGGTAATTTCAATGCTACATTAATGTTTGGTACAACAAAGCAATAAATTATAAAGGATTTATCTCCGATCGTAACAGGAACTTCAACAATTTCAGTAAAATACTCCTTGTTGCCATTAAACCCATTAACTGTTAGCTTTACTTTAGAGTTAATGATTTTAAGATTATTCTCCTCCGCCAATTTCTTAGTGACAAACGTGCTCTGCGAACCACTGTCCTTCAGTCCTCTGTAAACAGTCCCCCCAACTTAATGAAAGGTGGGTAAAATGGAATCACCATGACAAGTAGGAAGGACGGCAACACCGCTGCTTATTTGAGGAGAAGTTTCCACCTTGGATTTGCCGTTATTAATATTGTTAGAGTTTCTGCCTGGTGACGGACTCCTATCACACAGGTAAGTCATATGCCAGCTGTTACAATTTGAACAGCGTCTCTTGAATTTAAAACGGCACTTACCGGAAACATGGTTAAACTGGCCGCATTTTAAACATCCATTTCTAGATTTTAAAATATGCACTTTATCTGTAGGAGAAAGAAAATTAGGGCACTTATGAATAAAGTGAAATTTATCAGTATTTCCAACCGCAGAACACAAGGAACACTGAGGCGAAGACTTGTCTTTATCATAGGTTACTGCTTCCGCAGCCATGCTGGTAGCTCTCTCTTTACGGAGAGGGAGTGTTAATGTCTTGACAGGTGAAGCTTTACATTTCACGCTTTCAACACCTTTCCCGTCACTTTCGTACCTTTCACAAGCTGCAAAGAAATGTGAAATAATGTCATTTAAGGAAGGAAGAGTCTTTCCTGTAATATTAATAAGATGACGCTGAAAGCGACCATTTAAGCCGTGCCAAGCAAAATATCTGACAAATTCATCCGCTTCAATGTTAAAAGTCTTGACTGCTTCGCATACTGATCGGAGGATGGAAATAAATGTGAAGGGATCATCACCCTCTCTTAAACTTAACTCCGTAATTTTCCTAATTGCATTGTTTTTACAAACCTCCTTAGAAGCAAAGGCGGAAATCAATAGTTCTTTGGCATCTACATAACGCTGTTTATCAGCTTCCAGAGAACTTAATAAAGTCTTTGCTCGACCGTCTACCTGTTGCTTCAGCAATAAAAGTAAATCTCTGTCTGGATACTGAAATGCATTAGTTGTAGCCTCAAACTCTGCTATAAATTTCAAGAAATCTTCTCCTTCTTTGCTAGTAAACTTAGGAAGAGGAGCTGTTGGCTGTTTCAGTAAACTGCGGGCCACGTCGGGAATATTATTAGAATCATTCTTACTCCTTGAAATCTCAAGTAATGGTAGACAATGCTCAATTTTGTCTAGATAATCCTGGCAACTTGTTAATTCTGGCTCTAACTCTGCTTCATCACATATGTCAGGAAATTTCTTCAAGAGGATTTGATCATCTATCTCTGACAACTTGTTTCTATAATTAACAAGAAGACCTTTAATTGCTAACTTTTCTTCTTGTGTAAGGGCAGAATAGGTGTCAGACCTATTGAATTGTTCGGTGACTTTTCTTCGAATGACTTTTCGTTGTCCGATCAGTACCTGTAAGTTAGCCATTATAACAAAAGTATAACAAATGCAAACCAATAAAATGTTAATTTTCTGAAAAGAAAAATTAAATTTATTTCAATAAAATGTTAATATCCTGGAAAGGAAAATATCAATGTCCTACAAATAGAAATATGAGAGACTATTGGGAGCCCCAGTCGTGGTCAATTCTCTACTGGATCATCTGCACCATCATTAAGCACCTTTCTTCGTGTTGCCCCACGTTGGGCGCCATAAGCAGAACACCTTAAAAATCTGTGGTTTGAAATAAAGGTTGGAAGGAAAAATGTAATTAAATATGATATTTATTACATAAATAAGCCTTTAAAATGACGTAGTACCGTAGTTACAAACAATTGGTAGGAGAACAAGGCAATTCACGTAGATCGTAGGGAGTTTCCTTCGTTCTGCTTCGCTCGCTGTCTTACAATTGAGCAACTGAGGTTTACAATAGTATCAGGAAGGAAATAAAAGGGCCGATACACCGAAACCAAACACCATCCCAAGTGTTAACAAGGTGAATTTATGAATAAGCTAGAGTTACTAGTCCGAGAGCTAAATCACCTGAAAGGACAAGAGAATACGATGTATAAAACATATTGACCACAAAAAACTATAACGAATCTTCATAAGAAAAAATGACAGACAGGAAAACTTGAATAGGCAACACAAGGCAATGAGAGTTCGCAATGATAACCTTAAAAATAAGCCCTATATATTCTTGGTACTCACCATTGTCGAACCATGCACAAAGGCGTTGCAGATGGATTTTGGCAGAATTTTCTCAAGAGGATGACGTAGACCAGGGATCCCAATAAAAAGCCTTTAGCCTAAGACAGGCATGTCGGACGAATCAAAATTGTAGGAACCTTCCCAGGTGAGTGAGGTCTCTGCTCTCTCTTCTCTTTGTCTCTCTCTCTGAGACTCTCTCCGAGTCGTGCTGCCTGGCTCCTCGTCGCCGTTTTCGCTCGAGTAAAGCATATGGAAGGAGGAGGAGTTAGCAAACTACCCATCTTTAAAGACTGGACGGCAGGAAAGACAGTTTGATGGTACCAAGAGTAGGGCAATTGAAATACCAAGTTCTTAATAATTACTAGTCTTTCCTGTCGCCATGTGAGAATATGAAATGTCTTGTACAGAAGGATTCGTCGGTGTGTCTAGATTCCCGAGGAAAACATCTTTGATTTTACAAATTATTTATTTTTAGTTTCATTACATTTTTTGTGATATGTAACTACACAGAGCACTTCCCCTATCTCTCATCCGTACTTCTTGCCTACACTCTTTCAATGAAAAGCTTCCTTTACCTCTTAACATTTATTTACTACTTCATTTACTAATACTTCCTCTTGCACTTTTCTGTGGAGTACCACTATTTTCGATGTTTATTCCAAACAAGTTTTACATTCAAGTTACCAGGCATATTGACAATTTCTTCGCATTCAGCTTAGATTATCGCTACAATAAAATTTTCGTTCTGTCTTCAGTATTTTCCATACCTGGATGAAGAGCATTATTAAAAGGTACTTCGTTTTATGCACTTTTAAGTTTGATCTATAACTACATCATTCAACCCTTACGGCTACCTATTCAACTAACTGGTGATCAGTTCTTGATCAGTCATCGTCCTTTTGCACCATTTTTTTCTGCATTCATTTTCATTAACAGTTCCTGGTTTAAGGGTATTAATGATCGGGCTATGCAGCTACGTGGCCATTTGATATCTACTGCACAAAACACCATGATGTGCACAATACACCATGATGTGTAGTGAAAGAGCACATGGTGCTGCCCCACCAATTTGTTATGCAGTTTATCGATTTTTCTCTCTTTTCTTTCCTAACTAAAGCTGTTATCCCTCTGTTCTCCAACCTTGTAGGAAGCTACACTTTATCCCTCGTAACTGAAAACCAACGTACGCAATACAGGGATTATTATTATTATCATTATTATTATTTTTATTATTTTTTTTTTTTTTTTGCTCTATCACAGTCCTCCAATTCGACTGGGTGGTATTTATAGTGTGGGGTTCCGGGTTGCATCCTGCCTCCTTAGGAGTCCATCACTTTTCTTACTATGTGTGCCGTTTCTAGGATCATACTCTTCTGCATGAGTCCTGGAGCTACTTGAGCCTCTAGTTTTTCTAGATTCCTTTTCAGGGATCTTGGGATCGTGCCTAGTGCTCCTATGATTATGGGTACGATTTCCACTGGCATATCCCATATCCTTCTTATTTCTATTTTCAGATCTTGATACTTATCCATTTTTTCCCTCTCTCTCTCCATCTCTGGTGTCCCATGGTATTGCGACATCAATGAGTGATACTTTCTTCTTGACTTTGTCAATCAACGTCACGTCTGGTCTGTTTGCACGTATCACCCTATCCGTTCTGACACCATAGTCCCAGAGGATCTTTGCCTGATCGTTTTCTATCACTCCCTCAGGTTGGTGCTCGTACCACTTATTACTGCAAGGTAGCTGATGTTTCTTGCACAGGCTCCAGTGGAGGGCTTTTGCCACTGAATCATGCCTCTTTTTGTACTGGTTCTGTGCAAGTGCCGGGCATTCGCTTGCTATGTGGTTTATGGTTTCATTTTTCGTATTGCACTTCCTACATATGGGAGAGATGTTATTTCCGTCTATCGTTCTTTGAACATATCTGGTTCTTAGGGCCTGATCTTGTGCCGCTGTTATCATTCCTTCAGTTTCCTTCTTTAGCTCTCCTCTCTGTAGCCATTGCCATGTGTCATCGCTGGCTAGTTCTTTAGTCTGTCTCATCTATTGTCCGTGCATTGTTATTATTATTATTATTATTATTATTATTATTATTATTATTATTATTATTATTATTATTATTATGTTACATATGAAAATACCAGCAACGTCAGACGCCAATTTTCTCTAACAGACGCACTACAGTACTTTAAGAATGTGTTAGTGTCCTTGACTCTGGCACTTCATAGGGCTGCTTTATTTTTACTAGCGTCTTCTCAACGGATATACATGTGTATAAAAGACATACATTACATTTGTGACTGATGACTGAGCGTATAATGAGTTGTGACTTTTTTTATCAGATTAATTCTTTATTGAAAACCATTTGTGTACACAGGGTTTTTACCCATTATTTTTACTTGTTTGCCCCTTTACATTTACGTACAGTCTTAGTGATAAATTTCAGAACAGCAAAAGGAGACGAGTGTCTGAATATTCTCTTTTAAATAAAAAATAAGAAAAGTTCATCATTGGGATTGCTTTTTCTTTCAGGAGTAGTTTTTTTTTTATGTAAACGGCATTGTGGCTCGCATCCATTTCGAAATATGATGAGCTGAGTTCACACGCCACCCGTTGCTTGCAACAGCGCCTCAGCGCCGATAAACTACAGACATAAACGCAGACGTGTCTCGCAAGTTGAATAGTCTTGTCACGGGGAAGCTGTCATTACCTCGGTCGCCATGACAACCTACCCACGATCGTGTCAACAGATTGTGCTTGCCGCCACCCACCTACGCCCATTTCCTAGCCCTTCTCACGCGTGATATGCACTGAGTACAGGACTCATGGTGGCTTTTAATAGCAATATATATTTCTTTCTTTAAATGAGCCGTTGTCTTTCTAGGGGCTGGCTCTCCAGAAAAGACACAAGTCAGCTATCACTGTCATGAGCACACTTGCTGAATCATGGATGAGAACCCTGTGTAGGACACATCTGCAATATCAGCCTCTTCAGATTTCTACACAGACTGCCCACCAACAGAGATTTAAACACACACACACACACACACACACACACACACACACACACATTCTTTTGCTTTCTTTTCTGTTACCTTCTTCAATACCTTTACCCATCCTTCCCTATATCTTTCTCTCCTCCTTCGTCCTAATACCTCCAATCTTTAAACGTTTTACTAGCACGCCGTTTCTCTCTCTCTCTCACACACACATACACACACACAATATATACATACATAGATATATATATATACGTATAATGTATGTATAGATATATATTATATATGTGTGTGTGTGTGAATAGAAACTAGTCCAATAATATTGAGTCCACTGTACCACAGGAATGAATTACATAAAAGGGAGTTACGCACGCGCGCGCACACACACACACACACACACACACACACTATATATATATATATATATATATATATATATATACATATATATATATATATATAATCAGTGTGTATGTGTGTTGGTAAACAGTTACAGTTCGGAAGCACTAGGACGAAAGAGAGGGAAGGCTTGATAGATGGATTATAAAAGTTATTATAAAAGAAGGGCCTCATCATCCAAGGACCGAGATAGAATTGGTGTGTTAGACTGTTTGTATGGCGATTATTTTTGCATAATATTTAATTATATAAACAATTGGTTGTTTATGTAATCATTTGATATAAAAGTATTTTGTTTAGTATCTTGAGATTTTAGTGTTGTGTTTAAATGGCTGCAGTGAGCTTTAGCCGTCAAATATTTACGTGACAGCACGATTGTTTACTTGACCTACGGTCAACGTGCAACTGCTATCATCATTCAGAACGGGGAATCCATTAGTCAATGAATATTCACAACATGGCTGAGCTAGAGTTGTGTCTTGTTATTACATGTCATACAAAATGTCTCAACCGCTGAAGACAACTAACTCAACAGACAATAACGGGCGAAATACCTGATAATTGTAGAAAATCTTCGTAAGCTTTAATACAGCTGCAATAAGAAAGGCAAATAAAAGAAGAATACCTAAATTAACCTTACTTGAGGCCTAGGTTTATTTGCTTCATCTCTTATTTCAAAATGACAAGAAATCGTTCCCGTGAAGGGTTTTATCATTGCTTATTTTAACTCTCAACATTTTTCTGTCATTGGGGATTTACATGAGAATATATACCAAATTCTTTTTTTCTTTTATTTAATTACGCAATTTAAAACAGAATATTTTTTACTCATAATTAGTATTGGGCTTTAATTTTGGTTTTGGTCTAGTTTGTCGGCAATAATGTAATTTCATTTTTTGTTCTTATTCAGTTATTCAATTTTACCGGCTGTATAATGCCTCTATGTGATAGCAATTTTCTTTTACAGCCAGTAGATTTAGGAATAAATTTGGCATGGACGATGATATTATATTAAATTACGTGGTTGTCGGGAAGAATTTTGTTGTCGTTTGGGAATCGCGATATTTACTACATCAGTATTTTGGGCTTATTTTGCGTCCATAATTTTTATTTGCTTATCTTTTTTTTTTCTTTTCAAGCATTTGTTTTCAGTACAAATATCTCTCAACTTCCTTTTTCATGCTACGCTGCCACGAGGCTGTAAACCATACATGTCTGCGAATAACACTAATAGCTTTTCTTGGCCATTTTTGCAAAGTTAATTGGCTGCTTGTTGACTGCAGAGGCTTTGCTAAGACGCTTCAACTCAAAATAACTGAAACTAAGGCAAAATAGAGCCAGCTGTCTTGCTGTAAGGTTGTGGTGGGTGTTTGGGGGGAAGTGTTGTTATGTGTGTATGTGTGTGTTTATGCATGTTTCGTTTGAAGGGGATGGGGGAGGAGCGTCAGTTTAAAATAAGAGTGTAAAACGGACAGACTAGATAAGAGAAATGAGCATGGGGAATCTGTGCTATCCCAAGTTTGCCGTTCATTACCTGAGCATAGAGGTTCATGTACTTTTGTTTAGTTTCTTTGTTTGCTTCTTTGTGTGTTGCTTTATCTGTTTGTTTCCAGCATTGCACAAATATTACTGTGTTGGTTCTTACAAAAAGATTGCCCAAACTTGGGTTCCCGGTGTAGCATTTGATATGCACTCCCCAGTCATTGTTATATGTATGATTCGCACTCCCCAGTCATTATCATACGTGAAATATAAACTCCCCTGGAATTATTTGCACTCCCCCAGTCATTATTATACATGTAATTCCCACTCCCCTCCCACTCGTTAATGCTATACAGTATTATGTACTCTGCATCCTATAGTTACTTTCATACATAGGGTTTAGACATAATTGTATACGTGTTTATATGTCATATTTAGTGCTTGGCATGACATGGTATTGCTAGGCTTGCTTGGCTTGGCTTTTATAGTTCTTGGCATGGCATGCTTTGGCTTTCCTTGGCTTTTAGAGTGTTTGGCATGACTTGGCTTGGTTTGGGTTATCTTTTAGGGTGCTAGGCATGGCATGGCTGGGCTTGGCTGGGCTTGGCTTGGCTTTGCTTGTCTGTTAGAGTATTTGGCATGGCATGACTTGGCATTGTCTGCCTTTTAGATCAGCTAGTATGGCTTGGCTTGGACATAACCTACCTTTGCTTTATTTGCCTTTTAGAGTGCTTGGCATGGTATAGCTTGGCTTGGCTTGGCTTGGCTTTTAGAGTTCTTGGCATGGCATGACTTAGCTTGGCTTGGCTTGGTTTTGCTGGCTTGGCTTGACTTTTAGATGTTTGGCATGGCTTGGCTTGGCCTTGTATGGATTTTAGAGTGTTTGGCATGACATGGCTTGGTATACATTGGCTTGCCTTGGTTTTTAGAGTGCTTGGCATGGTGTGGCTTGGCTTGGCTTTTAGAGTTCTTGGCATATGATGGCTTGGCTTGGCTTGCCTTTGCTTTGTTTTGCTTTGCTTGGCTTAGAGTGCTTGCCAGGCATGGTTTGCTTTTCTTGGCTTTGCTTGGCTTTTAGAGTGCATGGTATGGCATGGTTTGACTTGGCTTGGCTAAGCTTGGCTTTTAGCGTTCTTGGCATGACGTAGCTTGGCTTGGCTTTGCTTTGCTTGCCTTTTAAAGTGCTTGGCATGTACTTTTTGAGTGTTTGGCATGGCATGGCATGGCTTGGCTTGGCTTCTAGAGTGCTTGGCATGGCATGGTTTGGCTTGGCTTCTTGGCTTTGCTTATAGAGTTCTTGACATATCATGGCTTGGCTTGGCTTTTAGAGTTCTTGGTATGGCATAGCTTGGCTTGGCTTGGCTATCCTTGGCTTTGCTTGCCTTTTAAAGTGCTTGGCATGGTATGGTTTGGCTTTGCTTGCCTTTTAGAATGCTTGGCATGGCGTGGCTTGGCTTGGCTTGGCTTGGCTTATCTTTTAGAGTGTTTGGCATGGCATGGTTGGGCTTGGCTTGACTTAGCTTGGCTTTTAGAGTGTTTGGAATGGCATGGCTTGGCTTGGCTTTTAGAGTGCTTGGCATGGTATAGCTTGGCTTGGCTTTTAGTTCTTGGCATACCATGGCTTGGCTTGGCTTGGCTTGGCTTGGCTTGGCTTTTAGAGTTCTTGGCATTTCTTGGCTTGGCTTTTAGTGTTCTTGGCATAGTTTAGCTTGGTTGGCTTGGCTTTTAGAGTTCTTGGCATATCATGGCTTTTCTTGGCTTGGCTTTTAGTGTTCATGGCTTGGCTTGGCTTTTAGAGTGCTTCATATGGCATGGTTTGGCTTTGCTTGGCCTTTAGAGTGCTTGGCATGGAATAGTTTGGCTTGGCTTGGCTTGGCTTGGCGTGGCTTTGCTTTGAGTTCTTGGCATGGGTGTCTTGACTTGGCTTGGCATGGCTTGACTTAGCTTGGCATGATTTGGCTTGGCTTGGCTTTTAGAGTTCTCGGCATACTTACAATTCACATATAAACTAGGGAAGTGCTTGTTATACAGAGGGAGTGTATAATATGGAATGGGGGAGTGAAAATCATAGGTTTAATAACGAATGGGGAGTTCCTTTTATACGTATAATAATGACTGGGGAGTCCAATTTCAAGGGAGTGCAAATTATATGTGACACCGTCACTTGTCATAAGTGATTAGAGTTTGGGAGAGATGGTAAGGGAGCCTTTGATGAGAAGGAATCTTTCAGATAGTGGGTTTGCAGCTTTGCGCAGGTTGAAAACGTGATTCCTAGGAACAGTGTTGCAGAAATTGCACAATATTTGTTTATGCTCCCGGTACGACCACCGCAGAGGCTCTTATGGTGCGCCATGTCGAGCATGAAAGAAAGAAAGAAAGATATAAAGATGTTTAAGACTGAATTTTGAATGATACGAAAGAGTTTTGACATAAAACACGGACAATATGTGAATGAAAATAGTTGTAGTACACAATGTGCATTACCTTAACATAAAACCCGTCATTTGTATTTTTACAACCTATTATTATTCTCAGGGCTAAAATGATATTTCCATCGAAATGCCTTCTTGGCGTCATCTACCTTGAGAAATAACGCCATCAAGCCATAATAATCCGATACAAATGACGCCCTTCTATCACCGCCTTCAGCTTGCCATTTCCATGCCATTTACAATTCCAGGCACGGCTGGTCATAGCTCCTCGGCCCTCTCTCTCTCTCTCTCTCTCTCTCTCTCTCTGTGAGCGCGTCTGTGAGTGAGTGTGTGTGTGTGTGTGTGTGCGTGTGTGTGTCTGTGCTTCTCCCCCTACCTCATCTTTCCAGGATTTTCCAGTCAGTAGGTTCCACGTCAGGGTTCCGAGATTCCAGACTCCAGTCTCCTGCCAATACCGATATTCTTCTTCTTCCTCCTCATCCTTTTCCTCCTCGTGGTCTCTCTTCTCCTCTTCCTCATAGTTCCCAATTCCATATTTTCCTTTTTTCGGGTTTTTTCATTTCCCACTCCCATTCATACTACACAAAGGT
>NC_087212.1:55080994-55115994 GCF_015104395.2 Macrobrachium nipponense | reverse complement strand
GATATGGAATAATTATATTATATGTCATTTAGCCTCGGAGCCATTTATTTCATCATGACTTTTATCGTAATTCCCATGTTAATTGATCCTGCCCGTGAAATAGCATCCAGTCCTTCAGGTGATATTCGGCAGCATTTTGTGGGTAAATCTCCTTTGCTTAAATCTGTCAAAACTCTTCGAGGAGTTTTAAGCTGTTTATGGCAGAGGTACTTCAGAAGTTATAAGTGGAAACTTCAGGGAAGATTCCGACTCCCATAAACATGCCTTCACGTTGCCGCCTAAGACTTTTCATCATCATCTTCTTCTTCTTCTTCTTCTTCCTCGTCGTTCTTGAAAACATGTGTTAATTGAATTTCAGTGTCATATATATATATATATATATATATATGTGTGTGTGTGTGTGTGTGTGTATGTGTGTGTGTGTGTGCATGAATGTAACACTGTTCGTTGTCTTGTCAAAGTCAAAGCTATATGAAGAAAGGAGATAAAACACAGAAGAAGCGAGTGTTTACAAGGTAGAGGCAGATGGTGCAGTGTGTGTAAGGGGCTTGACTCGTCATTGATAAGCGATCTGTTTAGGTATAGGAAGAGGCTAGAGTTGTGCAAATTTTCGTCACAGGGGATTCATCTACGATTCAGCAGTTCAAGTATGAATGCAACGCTGATCGTTTTCTTGTTGTCATCATGGTAACCAACCATCCTCACACAGTATGAGAGAGAATGTGGATTAATGCTGATCTTTTATATATAAGTATATATAAATGTATATGTATATATATATGTGTGTGTATTATATATATTATATGTAAATATATATATATATACTATATATATATATATATATATATATATATATATATATATATATATATATATATATATATATATATATATATATAGTCGTTCAGCGGAGAAATTATATCAGAATCTTCAGAGGGTGTCCATGATACCAGTTGTAAAATGATGAAGTTTATTATGAAACGTTTCGCACATAAAACATCTGTTCATCATCAGTCTGCAAAGAGCAATAAGACAATTAAATAACATATAAAGCCATAAAACACAAACAGAACTCACATGAATTAAAATTAAAATAGTCTTAAAATTAATAAAAAAAAAAAGAAAAGTACAAAGTAAAAACAGTAAAAAGAGAGAGAACACCGAAAACACTAACCGTCCATGAGGAGAGAAGATGGAATGACCTGTCGTCAAAAGCAGGTGACGACGTTAACTATGCCAGGTGTAGAGTGGCTGAAGAAGTATTACCATTCAACGAAGGAACAAGTTTCTTAATATATAATGACTCGAGGGTAGTTAAGTGATCAGGATGTTTGACATGATCTATTATTGTGAACTGTTCTTTCTGAAGCTCAATTTTGCAATTAAAAGCATGGTTCCTGATATTAGAAAATTCAGGTTGCTTTATTCTTTGTCCTGTTCGGAAACTAAAGCCTAAATGACTGCAATATCGAACCCTCAGCAACCTTCGAGTTGATCCAACGTAAGAACCTGGACATCCAGGGCATGTAAATTTATATATGACGTTGGATCTCATGAAGGGCTGAAGGCGATCTTTGAAATTAAAAAAGGAACCTATGGTACAAGGATTGTTTGATATTAATTTGACCTTGAGACACGGAATTTCTTGTTCAATGATTTGTTTTAAACTGGATATGAATTTCAGATCAGAAATATGAGGAATAGTAGCATAAAATAACCTTTTTGGAACATCAAAATTAGGAGATAAAGGCTGAAAAACTTCGAAAGTATCTGGTTGACAATTTTCAAAACTACGTCTTGTGGAAAAGAATTGGACTTAAAAAAACTCAGCAAAAATGAAATCTCGTCATGAAAAATTTTCCAAGAAGATGGTAAATAGGGCCCTAAAGTATTCATCTTCTTGGAAAATTTTTCATGACGAGATTTCATTTTTGCTGAGTTTTTTTAAGTCCAATTCTTTTCCACAAGACGTAGTTTTGAAAATTGTCAACCAGATACTTTCGAAGTTTTTTCAGCCTTTATCTCCTAATTTTGATGTTCCAAAAAGGTTATTTTATGCTACTATTCCTCATATTTCTGATCTGAAATTCATATCCAGTTTAAAACAAATCATTGAACAAGAAATTCCGTGTCTCAAGGTCAAATTAATATCAAACAATCCTTGTACCATAGGTTCCTTTTTTAATTTCAAAGATCGCCTTCAGCCCTTCATGAGATCCAACGTCATATATAAATTTACATGCCCTGGATGTCCAGGTTCTTACGTTGGATCAACTCGAAGGTTGCTGAGGGTTCGATATTGCAGTCATTTAGGCTTTAGTTTCCGAACAGGACAAAGAATAAAGCAACCTGAATTTTCTAATATCAGGAACCATGCTTTTAATTGCAAAATTGAGCTTCAGAAAGAACAGTTCACAATAATAGATCATGTCAAACATCCTGATCACTTACTACCCTCGAGTCATTATATATTAAGAAACTTGTTCCTTCGTTGAATGGTAATACTTCTTCAGCCACTCTACACCTGGCATAGTTAACGTCGTCACCTGCTTTTGACGACAGGTCATTCCATCTTCTCTCCTCATGGACGGTTAGTGTTTTCGGCGTTCTCTCTCTTTTTACTGTTTTTACTTTGTACTTTTCTTTTTTTTTTTTTTATTAATTTTAAGACTATTTTAATTCGTGTGGGTTCTGTTTGTGTTTTATGGCTTTATATGTTATTTAATTGTCTTATTGCTCTTTGCAGACTGATGATGCACAGATGTTTTATGTGCGAAACGTTTCATAATAAACTTCATCATTTTACAACTGGTATCATGGACACCCTCTGAAGATTCTTATATAATTTCTCCGCTGAACGACTACATATCTCCTGATATGATACTGAAACTTTTCTTCGTCCTCCTGTTCGCTTTCCGTCTTCGACTACAGGGAACTCACCACTTTGCGCAACTACTCAAGCACCGTTATCCGCCCATTACCATCGCTACCTCAAGAAAACTGGAAAAGACGACTCTTCGACTCGAAAAGGCCAAGGCAGATTTTGATTTTCTCCAATACTGCCAACTGAATGATGTCACTCCGAGATTCGTCCGCTTCAGATTGTATAAATCTGCTCTGTATAATACTGAGTTCTACAAGGATGCACTTAGAACCCTGCTTAAGAACGAAATTGAATGTAAAATCCGCTCTATTAACCTGTTAACTGTTACCACAGAACAACTTAAGAATGTTTTGTTTAATGATTTGTCCATGGTTGATCGTCTGCTTTATCAGAGATTGTTTTGTAGATTTATTAATAACTATATCTCTGAGGTATTTTCTAGACACCAGAAAAAACTGCTGAATCTCTGTGTTGTTATTCCCGATTTCCATTCTAGAAATAAATGTATTTTTAACTTTTCCAGTTATGTTTTATCGAAGAGAGAAGAATTCTTATTATCTTTTGGGTTAGACTTTTGCTTACCCTCATATAGACCTAACTATGCCAGGTTTTTCTTACCTCTTGAAACTATGTTTCAAAGATTGATAAAATTTGAATTTAACCAAGATATCGGTAAGCTCCAACAGAAAATATCTAATTTGGCTCACAAAACGTACTTGAATTTAAGAACTAGTTGGACACCATTTTTTAGATCGTCAGATCTGAAAATACTGTTGAAGTTAAAGGAACAAGAAAACATAATTTTGTGTAAACCAGATAAGGGCAAGGGGGTAGTTATTATGAATAAGACTGATTACATATAAAAAATGGAAACTATTCTCTCCGACAATTCCAAGTTTGTTTCCCACGGTGAACCTACTTTTTTAGATATATACAAAAGAGAGGATAAAATTAATAGATTCTTGAGAAAAATAAAAAATGATAGTATAATAAATGAAAATACCTATCAACAGCTGTTTGTGACTGACTCCTCTTTCAGCATTCTTTATGGTTTACCGAAAATTCACAAGCCTGACCTACCTCTAAGACCAATCATGGCTGCTTACAATAGTCCATCTTTTTCCATCTCAAAATTTCTGGCAGGACTTTTATCCGAATTTTGTAACGGTGAATTTTCCTTAAAAAATGGATATGAATTTCAACAATTAATTTCTAGACAGGATGGAGACTATTTTATGGCTAGTTTTGATGTGGAATCTCTTTTCACAAATGTTCCACTCAATGAAACCATTAGCATTATTTTAAACAAAATTTTTTCCAACGATGATACTATTTTTTATGGTTTTAATCGGGCTACTTTTAAACAATTACTTGATCTTGCTGTGCAAGATTCTATGTTCATTTTTAACAATCGGCTCTATTCGCAGGTCGATGGAGTCGCCATGGGGTCTCCTTTAGGCCCTATCTTTGCTAACTTTTTTATGTCAGACTTGGAGTCGAAGTTTTTAAATGGTTGTAGTTCTAATTTTAGACCATCTTTTTATCGTAGATACGTTGATGATACCTTCGCGTTATTCCAACATCCTTGGCAATGTTCCTCATTTTTAGAATTCATTAATAACGCTCACCCGAATATTAAGTTTACAGTAGAGGTTGAAAAAGAAGGTACTTTACCTTATTTAGATTTGAGAATCACTAGAAATAATTCAGAATTTGCCACGTCAGTCTACAGAAAACGGACCTATACAGGACTCACTAATAATTTTTATAGTTCCTGTCAACATTCTTTTAAATTAAACACCATCCACACATTGGTAAATAGGGCCCTAAAGTATTCATCTTCTTGGAAAATTTTTCATGACGAGATTTCATTTTTGCTGAGTTTTTTTAAGTCCAATTCTTTTCCACAAGACGTAGTTTTGAAAATTGTCAACCAGATACTTTCGAAGTTTTTTCAGCCTTTATCTCCTAATTTTGATGTTCCAAAAAGGTTATTTTATGCTACTATTCCTCATATTTCTGATCTGAAATTCATATCCAGTTTAAAACAAATCATTGAACAAGAAATTCCGTGTCTCAAGGTCAAATTAATATCAAACAATCCTTGTACCATAGGTTCCTTTTTTAATTTCAAAGATCGCCTTCAGCCCTTCATGAGATCCAACGTCATATATAAATTTACATGCCCTGGATGTCCAGGTTCTTACGTTGGATCAACTCGAAGGTTGCTGAGGGTTCGATATTGCAGTCATTTAGGCTTTAGTTTCCGAACAGGACAAAGAATAAAGCAACCTGAATTTTCTAATATCAGGAACCATGCTTTTAATTGCAAAATTGAGCTTCAGAAAGAACAGTTCACAATAATAGATCATGTCAAACATCCTGATCACTTAACTACCCTCGAGTCATTATATATTAAGAAACTTGTTCCTTCGTTGAATGGTAATACTTCTTCAGCCACTCTACACCTGGCATAGTTAACGTCGTCACCTGCTTTTGACGACAGGTCATTCCATCTTCTCTCCTCATGGACGGTTAGTGTTTTCGGTGTTCTCTCTCTTTTTACTGTTTTTACTTTGTACTTTTCTTTTTTTTTTATTAATTTTAAGACTATTTTAATTCATGTGGGTTCTGTTTGTGTTTTATGGCTTTATATGTTATTTAATTGTCTTATTGCTCTTTGCAGACTGATGATGCACAGATGTTTTATGTGCGAAACGTTTCATAATAAACTTCATCATTTTACAACTGGTATCATGGACACCCTCTGAAGATTCTTATATATATATATATATATATATATATATATATATATATATATATATATATATATAATATATATATATATATATATAATATATATATAAAGTCTCGGCATTAATCCACTTCCTTTGTCATACTGTGTGAGGATGGATAGTTACCATGATGACGACAAGACAACGATCAGCATTGCATTCATACTTGAACTGCTGAATCGTAGATGAATCCCCTGTGACGAAAATTTGCACAACTCTAGCCTCTTCCTATACCTAAACAGATCGCTTATCAATGACGAGTCAAGCCCCTTACACACACTGCACCATCAGCTTCTACCTTGTAAATACTCTCGCTTCTTCTGTGTTTTAGCCCCTTTCTTCATATAGCTTTGACTTTTTTCTGGGTTTATAAACTTGATTTGTTCATGACACGAGTGCCTTTGTTTTCGTTTAGACTGATACGTCGGACATTAGCGCCGATTCGTCTTTAGAAACAGCATTCAGTGAAAGCGTTCATTCTTTTGCTCTCCGTTGCACCAGCAGCTGCTGCCTTTCCTTCTTGCAATACTACTGTGTTCGCCGTCTTTGGTATCTTCCTGCCGAAGCCCAGCTGTCAGGCAGTAGCCTCCTGGAATTTTTCTGAAATTCTCAAGACCATTTTTTTTTTCGGTTTATCTGTGACTGAGGACATACTTTTCCACTTCTGCTCTTAATTTAAATATAATAGACATCTGATTTCCTGCCATAGCTTAAGTAGATTTCATCTTGCCGTAGACAGATTGGCTCAGCCTCTATAAGAGTGCTCACACTTCTGTTAGGCTTGTCCTACAAATTTCTAATTATAACTAATAGAGCAGATTTCATGCTTTGTTTAATCCAAACTAATAACCATTCCTACTTTCTATAAAGATCTACGGACTACAAACTCCATGTTGTTCTGTCCACTTTGACACCTTTATCCGTTGGACTTTTACCACTTTGACATTGGTCAGTCTGATCTTTTTCTCATTACTCCAAGTCCTTCAGAGGGTGAAATCGCCGCCGCTAGTAGGAACAACCTGATCATTGTCTTCTATCTTAGAATTCCAGTGAGATCAATAACAAAATGTTCCGTCAATAACTCATTCCTGAAGAGAGAGAGAGAGAGAGAGAGAGAGAGAGAGAGAGAGAGAGAGAGAGAGAGAGAGAGAGATGTAAGCCTATATGAAAGGGTTGATAGATTGGGGAAAGTAGTTGTTGGGAGAGCTCTCCACGTCTGACGGTGGAAGTATAGAAATGGTTTCCAAACCGAGGAATGTGAGGATTGCTCATCTTCACAAGAGGTTTATGAGGATGGTCTTTTCTTCACATAACATTTTTTCCCCGTCCAAAGCATGACCGTCATCGTTTCTGTTGTGTAACGTAAGGACTTTTTCTGTTGTGTGACGTACAGAGTTAAACCGACTTTTTTTTTTAAATGTGAACATCATTTAGCCTGTTACTCGTATGTTACAGATCTTACTGACAGAATGAGCGAAAGGGTTATTTCATACTTTCATACGCTGCAAATCATTACTGATTCTTCACTGCAGGTTCTTAGAGTGATGAGGCCACAGTCTAACTTCCTTTTATTTTAATTCTCGACTTGCAAAAGTACTTTAAAAGTTGATCTTTTCATAACTAGTCTTACTAGATTTGAATTTAGGCATGACATAATCAAGCATTTTACATATTAGATTTATGGATTTTGAGAATGCATTCCTTTCACAAGTGTACGGCAATAACATTATAAACCAGTCATTTAAAACTTTTGTAGATATGAGAAACTAGTGTTAGAAAATCACATTAAACATTAACTTATTCTATCAGCTGAAATCAGTGGAAAAAACCATTAGTTTTTTGATTGATTTATTATACATAAAGAAGCAAAAGTGCATCAATTGCATTTATATAGAAAGCAGACCATTAAAAGTAAAGATAAGGCAAGGAGAAAATTTAAAAAAGGAAAAATCCACCGAGGAAAATTTATCTTCCATCAAAGATCCTGTGTCTCAGACACGATTAATTATCAAGGGATCATTTATTTCTCGGTAATTCAGGCAAGACCTCATTTATCTCTACCGGTCTTGGCAAGGTTTGTGTGTTGGAGGCAAAGATTAAGTAAGTGCTCTCCCTCTTTCGCTCTCCATTTTTTGGTCCCTCTCTTATCTTCAATATCATGTGTAGTAAGTGATTGATTTATTAATTTTTTATTTGTTGGGAGTCGTCAGAATGATCATTTCAGTTATTCTTTATATCTAACGCCCATTCTTTTATGAAATAAATCCCCCAAGTGTTGAATCATTTGAGTTGAGAAAAAAGGTATATGTATACATACATACATCACACACACACCACACACACATATATATATATATATATATATATATATATATATATATATATAGAGAGAGAGAGAGAGAGAGAGAGAGAGACGAGAGAGAGAGAGAGAGAGAGAGAGAGGAGGAGAGGGAGAGAGATCACACACACACACATATATATATATATATATATATATATATATATATATATATATATATATATATATATATATGTATATGCATGTATGTCTATAGATATATATAATCATACCTCGCAGGAGTATCAGTGTAGCTGATTTTTTTATGACCACGTTAGACCACCTTGTCTGTAACATTGCTAGTTTCCATAGTTATTTTTGGAACGTGGTCTGTGATGTGATTTCAACCATAATTCTACTGTAATGTGTGTGATATGCCATATAAAATGGTTTTATTTTAGCTGAAATCTTAATCTTTTATGTTCATAAATAGAGTTAAATTACTTGTTCACAGCTTTTCACATATAGGAAAATCCGAGTATTGAATACAAAAACCAAACAGAGAGAGAGAGAGAGAGAAATAATGGAAAGATGTAAAGAGATTGCAGCCGTTTCGTACCACGTTTTCTCGTGAAAAGCAGAAATTAAACACGACAGCATTCTGGAAACTAAAAGGGAAATGAAGAATCCTCCGACGAATTATGCGGATTTTATGCGCGAAAAAAAAAATGAAATTCAAATGTGATTTGGCGTGTCCCCGGGGATGGGAAGATTGAATGGCGCAGTTGGGGGAAGATGGATGCAAATACCATGATATCTGTTAACGATTTGCAAATTGAACGGATCGCATTAACATGCGGCAAAAGTGGTTGTTGAGCAAATACCCGAGCTAGCAAATAACTCCATTGTGTACAGGTAAAACGAAGGCCGGTCATGAGAGAATGTGCGGACGATTGGCAAACAATCCCTACCAAATATTAGTCGTTCCAACAGGCAAACATTATTGGACCGGAGTCAATGGCTGGATGATGTTTTGTGCGTTTTCTTTGGCTGTTTGATATTGCTTCTGTCATGCTTTAGGCCTAATGTGAAGGGGAAGGATGTCTGCTTTCGTCTGCAGAGAGTAATTGATAACATGGCTACTTGCCAGCGCGGTTATTTGTCCCTTTTTTCATAAGCCTAGAAGAGGGAAACATAACAGTTATTGTAAAGGTTTGCTGTTAATAGAAAAAAGGTTACAGGGTTACAGTAGTTAGGGAAGATGGATGTATGGAAAGTCTTCCAAAGCAAGGGCAGTTTAGAGAAATCAGTGTTAGACGTAGAAGAGTCACACTACCTCCGCCGAGTCTGTTCGACAGAGCTTGGGAAAATAACGAAGTTTCTCAAAACAATTTTTTAAGCGAGCTTATTTTCCGTATTTTTTCTATGCGTAATTAGAAGGTTTATGAGGACAAATTGCAGAATTATTCCTCAAGGAAATTATCATCTTTTTATTGCAAATGGCCCTAATGCATATCATGATGTTGATAGTTGACGATAACGTACATTGACATCAGTGGTGAACATATATTGATATCAGAGCCCCAATTATAGCATACTTTGCACTTAAAGTGTCCATCAATGACGTTTACTTCCATTATATAAATAATTACTGTATTCGTTGATTTAGTTATTTCAACATGTACTAAGCAGAATGAAATTAGAGGAAGGAAGAGCGAAAATAATGAGATTCGACTACTTATAGTGCAAAGTAAGTTACACTTGGGGATGGCTAGACGCAGCTGACGAAATGAAATACCTAGGATTAAGGCAAGATTAATACTCATGTTCTGAAAGACAAAAGCATTTTTGTATTTGATCTTTGTACAGATTACAAGTGCCCCCCCCCCTCTCTCTCTCTCTCTCTCTCTCTCTCTCTCTCTCTCTCTCTCTCTCTCTCTCTCTCAATACTGAGAGAAGAATGTAAGACATTATCGTTTACTGTACGTCACCTGAGGTAGATCATCACGGGAATAAGTAATCGAATAAGATTCTTTTTCAGTAATCCTTATATATTTGATTAGATTAACGGAAACACAAAGTTTTTCATGGCCTCTAGTCCGCTACATCTCGATCATTCAAGCCAAGGGCAGAGTCACTATTCTAGTCTAAGAGTTTCATTGAAGGTCATGAAGGTCGGGTGTTCACCATATGGTCAGTTTTGCTCCATCTGAACAATATACCTTGAGAGACAAATCGGCAACAGTTTAATAGATGAAATGTAAATTTAAGTCACAAGATTTTTTCCTTTCACTTTCAGAATTCCTGTAGAAACTCTGAGAAATTAGATTATTGTAAATATTTGAAATAAGTTTTCATTTCACAAATTCCGTCTTATCAAAATTTCCTGCCGGTCTCCCGTAATGGAATCAAGAATAATTGTCGCGACTTTATTCATGAGAGTTCAATAAATATTCCATCAAGCCATTATCCGATGACCCGAGCTAAACTGCCAAACCTATTACTGGGAAGAATTAAAGGCGAACAAAAGATGCGATTTTCAATATACTTTTGCAAAATTCATTTGGGATGAAGGGATCCCCACCCCCAGCCCCGACCGACCCCTCCCCAACAAACCTCCCACCACACACACACACACACACACACACATACAAGCACATAACCTCTTTTCAACCCCCATCCTATTCCAGTACCCCTCCCGGCCCCATTACTCCTCTCCTATACGGCGAGTATCAGTGTGGCTAAGGAAGCTAAAAATTCTCTCTCTCTCTCTCTCTCTCTCTCTCTCTCTCTGTGGACACTTGGAACAAAAACATAAGTGAAACTGACTCAATGATTCTTCATTTTCCACTAATTTCTATATGTTCAATGATTGGCCGGGTTGTTTCCGATGAATTATTTATTGGTAGCTTTGTTAATGTACACACACATATATATATATATATATATATATATATATATATATATATGTGTGTGTGTGTGTGTGTGTGTGTGTGTGTGTGTGTGTGGCTCCGAAGAAAAACAATACCACGGTCAGTGCTCCGTGCATACATTAACTGGTGAATCACAAATGCAGAAAGCATATGGACAAAGCTTTTACAATATCAGCCAATTCCAAGCAGCGCGTCGTAACCTGTTCACCTCTGTCTTGTAAGCGCTTTCACCAGTTGGATATTAAGGTCCTTCCCTGCTAGTACTTCTTCCAAGCTATCCCTTCAGCAGTTTCTCCGTCTTCTCTCCTCACTCTCACAACATTTCCTTGTTGTACACTTATTTCGTCAACCTACCTCCGTTCTTTCCACGTAACCGAAGCATCTCACACACACTTAGATCCCCTCTTTCATCCATGCTAACCTTATACATCAATGTATGTGGGCATGTGTGTGTGTATGGCACTGGATTCGTATTCTCAGTGTTAGGTATTGATTTCGGACTTCTTTTCATCAGTGGCTACAGCTATAAATGAGTACAAGCGTCAGATGGGATCATTATATATATATATATATATATATATATATATATATTATATATATATATATATATAGTATATATATATATGTATATATGTGTGTGTGTGTTTGTGTAAATACATACATGAATATGTATGTATGAATATGTATGAGCGTACGCACATATTTCAGTTAAAATTGTTTACTATTTCCACTGGAGGCACTTTCGTGAATGAACTTTCTTGTCCTTTACCACCAAGATTCCCTTTTGTGTCAAAGTAAGAAGACATTCTTTTTTTTTAAATAAATCACAACCATCACTTAGAGCAGTTGACATTATTTTCTAAATAATTTCTTGTCTTTTGATGATTTTCTTAACTATCAAGAAGACGAGTTTCGATGGGAAAGAACCAGCATCCTGTTACTTCTCTGAATGAAGTCTTGAATTTCAAAATCAATGAAAACACATGATTGCGCAGACTCCCCATCCTTTCACCGTCTTCCTCGAGCTTGAGGAAAAAATAAGTCTGTGATGAATTAATGTTTCCAGACCAAGTTAATTAGTCGGTTGTTTGTCATGAAGGCGTATGTCGCAATACTAAAGGGAAAGAGAAGTCATTAAAAAGAGGACCAATATCACGTGAGTCCTTACCCCCAACCCCTGACCCTGATACTCACACCCACACCCCTACCCCCACCACCCGTCTCCTTTGTCGCTGATTCTTTTGGCGAATGGTTCTTTGCGAGTGACAGCTGATTCTGAGTGGGCAGAGAGCTCTAGACCAAAGGATATATATAGAGCAAGGGAGTTCATGTAAGTGCTATAAACGAAAGGAGTCATTCAGAAGAGTGAAGACTGGCTAGGGCTCCTAGCAACATCGCCTTTAAGTAATTATAGAATAATGGGTCCTCATATTCCTCAGGTGTTATTATCCTCTTAGGGTACCATCTTGATGACACTGTTGGCAGAATGTCTTCAAGGAATGGTTCCAAACCTCGCCCTTGGCCCTCCACTCGAGATGTTTGCTGGAATCTGCAAAGGTGAACGGGATGGGGGATAATGCCTTGACGACGTGGAAAGTGATATCCATTGGTTTGTGTACCGAATTACGAGAACTCCTTACTTATCCAGCCCCAGCACCCCGACTTTCCTGTCACACCTATCATCTAGCCGTCGGATTCCCTCCCCCCTCCCACTGACCTCGAGATTCGTTGATTTTGGTCAGCTTACCTAAGGGAAGAAAGGAAGGTATTTGTTTAGGCTTCCTCGAAATGGAAAGTAAATAAGCAGGCGCCATGATAAATAAGCTACCTTTTTTTCAAAATAGGTAGGTCGGATAATGATATTAGACGGGTCATGACAGCTATACTTGAATTTAGATATATATACGGGTACATGCATGTATCAACACTTAGTACTGTAACCAATGAGCCAGGTATTACTAACTTGCAATATACACATATAGAGTAATATACGTATATGAGCTTATATGTGTGTATATATATATATATATATATATATATATATATATATGTGTGTGTGTGTGTGTTTGTATTGAATTCAGCAGCATTACATACTCACAGAGACTATAATATTACTTAGACTTTGAATCTGTCCGTATTTCTTTGTTTTCTCTTAAGGTAAGCTTCTCAAAAATAAAGAAAGATTATCGAGTTTGGTTCCATTTACTTCTTATAGCCGACGGACAGTTTACTCGTTTGTCAGCTGCGTCTTCAGAACTAAATTACAAAGACTGTTATTGCTTTTTTTTATTAAGCTGGCGTTACGCCAGCCCAGGCTCTTGCTCATAGAGCAACCTGCAAGTGTCATTCAATAATTTGACTTGAAAAAATTATTAAAATGGCTATAAATAATGCTGTAAAAAGTGGTAATATCGTCATGAAATGAAAAATTCAACACTGGATTACAAACCGCTTTAAACCCTCAGGTGCCTGTCAGTATGAGAGAGTGATTAATAGTAGCGAGTCCTGGCGAGTCGATGTCCAGTAAGGAAATATGAAAAAGCGGAACAAATCTGCGGAGACTCCATCCCGTATTTAACTTACTCTGGAAGGAAATGAAAAAGATCGATCTTTAGGAGTGGGGATTGATGGAGGGAAAAGAAAAAATATCTCGTCTGGGAATAAGCGGGTTTTCCGCCATAAATGAAGGGAAGACGTGCAATTCTGTTTGTCTCGAGGAGAAGTGTGTGCTGTCCGAGTATTTAATGGTGCTTGGCCGTTTGCCCCTTCATGAAAGACTCTATAATTATGCTGTTTTTATCCCCCTTCAGCAGGCAATCAAGAGAGGGGTAACACTTAATTGAAAGGTACAGTGATAGCTGACGGATTCGGTCGTTAGACGTTGGGAGGCAGAAACAGGGAACGGAAAGACATTAATAAGAGGAACAAGGTGATTTCCAATCAAAGCGATTGACAATTGCCGAAGTGCTGCTTACCGAGAGATCGTCGGAGTCGGAAGTAAAGTCAGGAATACCATAATTTTGTCCAGCTTTATCTCGACGAACTGAGACATAAAACCCCTCCCCCTCGCGACGGTCTACCCCAGTTATTCCTTTGATGGCTTCCATAAAGTGACACATGCCAGAGAGGAGTTGCATTTTTGTCACTCAGATGTTTCCCAGGCTACGCTCTCAAGGTTGACAGTGGGGTTGTATTGTAAGGCTCTGAAAACGACAACTGCTGGATTA
Source organism: Macrobrachium nipponense (assembly GCF_015104395.2). NCBI lineage: Eukaryota > Metazoa > Arthropoda > Malacostraca > Decapoda > Palaemonidae > Macrobrachium > Macrobrachium nipponense. Next base: position 55,101,877 of record NC_087212.1, on the reverse strand, counting down.
TATTGAGGTTCGGCGTGAGGGGTGGGACGAGGAGGGGAATGTGAGAGCGTTGGTTGCCAGGTTATTCTGTCTCACCTGACATGAGACTGGCGCTACTTCCACGGACTGTCTGGTCGTTTTCGGCCGTGTTGCTGGTTCACAAATTAATTGCCAAGGTACCGGTACAGTCACATCTGCTGGTGTTGGTCTTAATAGGTGCGTATTTGCTTTTAACCAGATAATATTCGTTAATCTTGCACTGCAGTGTTTGAATCATACATGATGTGTTTGTGAAAGTTCAGGCACTTGGACATGGTATGTTCCCCTTTCTTGAACTTACTCAGACAATTCTTGTTTTCATGGTTTCTACTGAAAATTCCATAAGTTAAGGGTCCTCTGCACTGGTTTTGGTGATGGCCAACGGAAGCGCATGAGAGGCTTGGGTGTATATTCCTCTGTGAAGTAGATTGCAATTCTTGGATGGCGCTTGACGTTTGTTCACTCATCGCTCTGCGTCGACAATGTATGGCATGTGTAAGTGTTTACATAATAAAAATATGGAATGTTAGTCCATATATATAAAAGACTAAAACTAAAGAGGTCAACCAGATTGCTTGCAGGAATGTGATCAGACTAGAGGCGCTAAAGATGACGTATACAATAAAGTATGTAGGCTAAGTTGACATGCTGTCACCTGTAGTCATTCAATTGTTTATAAACTTTAGTCCAAGCTCCCTGCTTGAGACAACTACCGCGACCTATAATTCAAACGGCCTACGTGATCTGTAGTGTGTCTCATTTTGATTGTATGTTTGTATGTAACTATGTCATCTGATTGTATGTTCATATGTTCGAGCTACTGTCTGTTCCTTTATGACTGGTAACCGAGATGGCAGTAGAGCAGAATAGAGTTAGCTATCGTCATTAGAAGACCTGTACCTCTTTACCTAGACTTTATCATGTAGAGAGAATAGAATTAGCCATCATCATTGGCAGAAGCGATCAAGCTATCGTCAGTAGAAGACTTGTACAATCATACCTGATCTTCACCATGTAAATTCAGAGAATATAAGTATTTTTGTACTTCGTGGTTTCTACTAGATCCTCACCTAATCACCGAATCATCATGAGTTTAACACATCGTCGTCATAACCAAAGAAGATAATACGGACTTCGTAAGTGATCTACAAACCCCAAGACACTCCAATGAATATGGAAGTGCAATACCAACCGACTTAGCGTAAGATTATCGCAAGCCTAACATTACCTCATAGGGCGCCTTATTATACAAGGCAACAACCCTAAAAGTGGTGGCAGCGTCCCAGAAGAACTCTACAACTTCTCCGAAGAAAAACCAGAATAATAAATCATGAAGTCAACGACGACGAAAGCAGCAGATTCTTCAAGCAACTTAGTATCATCGTTAAGTGAGCGTTTTCAGTTAAGAATAACTTCAAGAAACAAACCCGACGTGTCCTTTTCCTACGGCAACGCAAGCTTCGTCTCTCATTAGATTCATTCAAGAAAACATCGTTAGTGAGCGTTTCCGGCACTGCAAGAAACAAACCGAACGCGTCTGCAGCATCGGATTTTCAAGGGCTCGAATCATCCCAACAACGCGCACGGGGAAACTCAAGCCAAAAAACCAGGTCATCCGCTAAATAGAGAAGGAGGACCAAGGCCGTGTGTCGTTATCGGAACACCGTGACTTCCCACAAAAGCAAGCTAAGTACAATTTTTTATTCATTTGGAGTAACTGAGTGTTTCCTTTACAGGTCGAATTTCGTTATTCCTGTGGCTGAAGTTACGAGACATTCTTTATCTTACTTTTTTACAGAAATAATCTACATCATTGAGATTTCGCTACTGCGAGTTTTTATCTTTGAGTGTCTGTTTCCAGAAGTTCTACTGAAATATCATAATCGTATACTATGTTAATTTTTCATTTTCATTTTTGGGTGATTATTAATCCCTTACGTAACAAATCATATTAAAAAGTGAATATGCGTTTACGCAGTGGACGTCTGTATTTATACAGATGCATGGATAGGGTCGTTAAGCACCGTAGTGATTAGAAAACACACAAAAAACAAGTGGAACACCCGTACAAATCTGGATAAATTAGAGGTAACACTATTTCGGGTCATGACAATAAATGCTCCTTTGCAAAGTCCCGATCGCAGTTTTAGCCTTGAGTTTTTTTAGTTATATAAAAAAAATCTAACCTCAATGACTCAACTTAACTTTAAAAAATACGGCTGGATTGCAAGGAATAACATGTCTATAAAAAACTTTCATTAGGCTAAATGCGCTGACCAGGATCCCTCACTATTTCAAATTTTAGCAAAGAATGAAGTAAACAACAGCAAGTACACGATAACGCAGTAGAGATAACTTATTTTAATAGTAATCGCTCAATTCTTTATAGTTCGTCATTCATATGTTCGTTGCTTTATACATAACTAGCAGCAACATAATGCTAAAAACATACAATACGTTGTCGATGGTAATAAAGAGAAGGATCCTAATTATTACAAAAAGAAATAGGTATACAGTAGCCCTTTCAGAAACAAACAAATCGTGCTTAAGCACTTGGGTATTGTGTCATCCAGTCAAGCGGTCAAGGTCAGTTAAAACTGCCGAGTTTTCAAAGCAAAGCAAATTCCACACAATAAGCGACTCTAGCAGAGTGGGGAAAGGCGATGTTGGATCATACATGCCAATACCTTTTTGAATTAAAAGGAATTTTCCTATGAATATCACGACCGTATCAAGTAATCAGAGCAGGTTCTAGTAATTTTAATACAATAAGTTATTATAAGTAGTGGTGGATTAAGCCCGACTGTACGCGCCGTAAAAAATTAGAATATCTTGTTTTATTCCTTTAGTACACGTAATATCCTGTGTTTACGGACTCACCGTCTGTTGTTCTAACTTCCCTATTGAGAAGTCCGGATAAGCGAGCACTTACAGATACCTCTATAGTTATAAAAAACATTGATCTGTATCTAGTGTAATTGTAAGATCCATCTAGGGGTATACAAAATATTATAGTACCTCCTGCAAAATAAGGCGTGTTTATCAAAGGAAAATTCTATAAACCTTCAAACATATTAAAATCCGTTTGAACAAAAAAGAGACAGTTAATCAAATAATAACTTATATAGAGGAACTATACATTTGTCTCATAAATCGTAACATTGTTCAAATGACCCAACAGAATTCTCCCACAACCGCAGTCGCAGTTTGCACGCAAAATCTCGAGAAGCATGCACCCTTGAATGTCTTAGTGCGTGTAAAAAGACTTTGCTGGGAAATGAAATTTTAATCCTTCCCGACACTCTGAAATATAACGATTTCCGTGAACAAAGCCCTAGACACGGTTGACTCGCAGCAACAAGTTAAACCTAGTGATCCACAAACGTATACATATCGTGGATACGGAAGTTATAAATATCGCATTTTTTATTGTTGCTAAAATTTAATCTCGCCCAATCAGTCGTAGATGAATCTCTTATACTCTATCTAAAGTAATATCCGTAAAGTCATTCAAGCAGAGGTGATTCAGCAGAAATTTTTTTTTTTTTTTATCTTTTATCTGAATACCAGGAAGTTTCTCCACTAGCGAGTGATCTCCGGGGAAAAAAAAAAAAACGGATGTAATTTAACTCAAAATAAGGTCTAAGGACAAACATAAAGCTATATACGTACCTTCGTATAGACTCTCAATGAAATTTCAAAATAGAGATAAATGACGAAGTTGGAAAATGTTAGTAATAGGAGTCATTAGGAAATCAAATAAGCCCATATAATTTTTCCCTCAAACGCCAGAATAAATTATTTTTCACCAGCTTGGACTTACTTAAAAGCTTTTACATTACCTAAGTGATTGTACCTCATACACCGTTTTCAGCACACTCAGGGGACATTATCAATTTTTACGTATGCCTCCGGTTTACGTTGCGCCCCAATTACAATATAGTGTTTGGAGACTTTTAGGGGATACCCTACATGCCTATTGGTTGGTCTTATAATCTTTTCTAAATACCTTAGAAGTACATTCACATAAACTAGAGCTAGTGCTACAGCGACAAAGACAAATAATCTCAGAGTAAAATATCTAAATGTGAGTTTTTAAAAACCGAACATGTTTATCTAGGTTTTATGTGTCTAGTCGAGGTCTTAAAGTAGTCCATGGTAAGGTGTCGGCTATTCATAACTTCCGGTACCTATTAACGTAAAAAGGGGATACAGCACTTTTGGCGCTGTAGTGGGTATTACAATCGTATGTAAATATGTAACTCTTCAACCATGACAGCTCCTATAACAGATCTTGCGAAGAGGGCGTAGATTTATTATGGTCTGAAAAGCTTCAACAGGCGTTCGATATCTTAAAAGCGGAATAATGCAGCTCACCTAACTTAAAAATCCCTGATTTAAATAAGGAATTTTTTTTTATTGCAATAGACGCCTCAGACCAAGGGGTAAGAGGGGTATTACTTCAGTAATATGATAAACAGTTCTTCCCTATAGCTTTTTATTCACGTAAACTAAAGCCCTCTGAAAGTAAATATGCAGTAATAGGCAAGGAAGGGCTAGGTATCGTTAACCCACTAGTATATTTCAAGCTCATAATCTACGGCTATCCTGTTAAAGTCCTCACTGAGCATAAGTCACTTACCGAGTTTTTCAAAGGCTTTAATCACAGTCCAAAAGGAACTCGGTGACAAATGATCATTCAGGTCTTTGGAGCCAAGATAAGATATCTACCTGGGAAAGCAATTATCATAGCTGACGCATTATCCCGCAATCCCGCACCATACTGCAAAGAACCATTAATTAGACTAAAAGATATAGAAACATCCGTGCCTATTGTTAAAACCGTATCTAAACAAGAAAATTCCTTAACCCAAGAGATCGCGAGCATTGAATATCTGGGTCGGAGCGCAGAACTGTTACAAACTGAACAAAGCAAGAGTCAGCAGCAATAAGCAAAATAATAATCACTTCGAACGGAAACAGGGTCAGCGGCTAAGCAAAAACAATAAACACTTCGAGCAGAAACCCTAAAGCAAAAGTTTATTTAAAGTATGTGTATCAGAATAATGTAATCAAATGTAATATTATATGTAGGTCCGTGACGAGGAAAACCCGAAGAACACAACAGGTGACTAACGACCAGGTAGTAGTAATAATCTCTTTCATACCAGTCATCCTAAACTGGTTGCATTCCGTCATCCAGGGTTCCCTATTATGTCACAGAAAGCCAAATCACTATTTTACTGGCCTACAATGCTTACTGATATAAAAAAAGCACATAACTAATTGTAACACGTGTCATGAAAACACGGGACACACTAAGATACCTGTCAGTTTAAGAGCCTATCACGTGCCAACTCAACCCTTGAAAGAATATACGTAGAATTATTAACAAAGTTACGAGTCTGACAGAGCAAATAAACACTTCTTAGTGTTAATAGTTCCCCTTGACACGTTATATAGAATTAATAGCACTAAAAACAAACACCGCAATTGAGTGTGCTAGGAATATTTATGAGTGCTAAATCAGTAAACATGGAATTCAACACATGATAATCTGACTCGGGTGGTGTAAATCAATAATAATCTCCTTAACACGTTGTGTGAATTCCTATCCATTAAGAAAACCAATAATATATTTTATCACCCAGTCAATCGGTTTGGTAGAATAAGAGATAAATAAGAAAGTGTCAATGTCTTACGAGTTACAACGTGATATTGGATCCGAACTGGATTATAGCGGTTCTCGCGGTTTTAAATACCTTTATCAGTCATATCTTGTATCTATAGAATTGATACCGCAAGTAGCCTTATACGGTACGCCGCTAGAACACTTTTCCACATATTCAAGCCAACCATTAATTTATCAAATATATAAAAAAAAATATATAAATAAATAAATATAAAAAATAAAATAAATATGGATACAAGTGGAGTCAATATAATACACTCCGTAAGAAGTCGGAAGGGTTACAAATTATAATAAAAAAGGAATCACGATAAAATCAATAAGCAAAACGTAACCATAGGTTAATTAAATATCCAAATATATATGCGTAAAGATTTGAACTCTAACTTAACGCTTTAGTAACGACAAATAAGCTAAAAGTTCAAACACATATCAAAACCTACTGACATATTGTCTGTCCCGGTGATTTATATTCGTAGTAAAAAAATAAATGAATAAATAAATAAATCAATAAATAAATAAATAAATAAAATAAAATAAAATAAAAGAGATTTTAAAGTCAGGAAGTCTAGAAGTGAAAATGTTATCTATGGAATAATCCTATATGAATCTTATACAGAGCTAATAATATATATAGAATTTGTATGGAAACCTTTTCCATTAGTTTGAATAAGGAATATTTAATTTAACATAATTACATTTATTTACAATCATGCAGATTTCCAACATGAAACTAATATATTGTTCAATTTTGGTACTGTTTTTTTTCAGACATTCTTCTCATGTGGGTGGAGAATTAAAACAAAAAAAATATCATTTGATAATACTAAAGTTACGTTACTAAAGTAACGTAACTCTTAAGCTGGTGACGACGTCATCAGTCTAGAAGATGCCTGTCGCGTCTGCCGACTCATCATTGTTCTTTATAACCTCAATAAACCGCTTGCAAAGCAGATTGACTGGAGAAAGGAATGCTTAGCTCATGAACTTCACATGTGGTTCATGGGTCACGATGACATGACATATTCTTATCCATGTGTGCAATGCAATTAGTTAAGGATTGCAATCGTTTTAAAATTAATAAACAAAATAAGCAAATAGAATTTCTATAACAACAAAATGAATTAATTTTTTCTGAACCTCATAGACAATTAGAAGTATCAAGTCATGGATATGAAAAATATACTTGCAACATTAGTCTATCACAATTCAAGTAAACCACATTCATGGGAAAATGTCACATTTTCTTGGAAAACCCAAAGTTTATATAGAAATTAGTTACATAGTGGGTTCTTTCGTTTCATCTCTAGCCTATTAATAAAGTTTTTAAAATTAACCTCAGAGGATGCGCGCGAGAAAATTGAATATGAAACTTTTGTTAGGGGCACATAGGATCAGATTTTATCACAACTTAATTTCAGTTAGCATAAAGAAATACAGAATCATGATTAATATTCTCTTTGACTCTTATGTTGCCTGGCAATCTTACAAATAGCTCCGTTTTCCACTTCTTTGTCTAGTATCTTACTACCAGTAATATCGAATTTTCTTTGGGATTCGTATTGATATCTGTTTATTTTTTATAATTATGGATATTTTTAAAGTTATCATAGACCTGGATAGGTTCACTCATTGTTAATGCCATGGATAAAAAAGTTTGTACAGCTGACTCCTTTGAATTCCACAAAAATCAGCGAATTCATGTGGGTTAAGTCTGGTCTTAATGGCTTCCTCCCCCCCTGTATTTGGATGTCATCTGAATTTATTTTGCCCTTGTGACAAATATAATTTCACTTGCAGGCTGATTAATGGAACCTGGTTACAGTATCCTGCAGTACGAGAGTTTCACATCGCAAATTCAAAAAAAAAAAGAATTCGTCGCAGCGGACGACTACAGTCGAGTAACAACCACCTACAATGTGAAAGGAATAAGCACCATCATGGACTTCTTCAACCGACACCCGTATCCCGTCGTTAATCTCGTTTTAATGCGGAACGCTCCGGCGGCTGTCGGAAATCGACTACAAAAGGGACATACTTCCGACAATTACGACCCGAAAGATATTCAACTTTACTTTGCTGGCGAAGGACTCGTGCTGGGGGTGATTTTATTCATCACGAACGTATTCGTGTAGCTTAGGATGCAGAGAACAAGTATGAGCGCAAAATAGAACGTTGGACCCGCCCAGGCAAATTTTCCCCTTGTTTTAACCATTTGAAATTGGCCCTTTCATTTGGCTATAGGTGGTTGTCTGGAACTGTGCAATGGACGAAAAGTTGTTCGAACGCTAGTTAAATGTGTAGTAGTATAACCTCGGTCATGTATCCTATATAAAGTATCATGTATCCTATATATAAATGATCATAAATAACAGAATCGAAATATATTTTTTGCGTGTACGCACTAGGAATTTATATATAAATGATCATAAATAACAGAATCGAAATATATCTTTGCGTGTACGCAATAGGAATCTATTTAAAGTGTACATATATTAATCATAATTATATGAATCCATATACATATGTATAAACAAATCAGGTAGCCTATAATGAATCTGTTACTTTTTATCTTACCAATATCTGCAGTTATATGAGTTAGTATATGGATTAATGAATCAGATATATAACAGTTAGCATAAAAATCAACGAATCAATCAGCATAAACATTAATAATTTTATCAATTCATATATGAAATTTTTATCAGTTAAAATATGATTTTTATCATGTTAATCTTTGTTCCATGCGATTATCAGAGTACATTAGTATTTTCTGTAGCATATGTATCTTAATGAGATGAAGTGAAAAACTGTATCAGTATATATCACATGATCACTATTATTTACGAATATCATATGCATATTATGTCTAATATTTTATTACTTAAATCTGTATTTGTGTACACCATGAATTTTTTTTACTTATAAGTATTTTCTATTATCTATATATATTCACATAGTGTCTGTATCACACTCCTATAAGTCAAATGCAAGTCAAGCTTGAGTAATATTCAGTGGTTGGTTGTGGTAGCTGACCGAGCTAATGTAAGTGTTTACATAATAAAAATATGGAATGTTAGTCCATATATATAAAAGACTAAAACTAAAGAGGTCAACCAGATTGCTTGCAGGAATGTGATCAGACTAGAGGCGCTAAAGATGACGTATACAATAAAGTATGTAGTCTAAGTTGACAAGCTGTCACCTGTAGTCATTCAATTGTTTATAAACTTTAGTCCAAGCTCCCTGCTTGAGACAACTACCGCGACCTATAATTCAAACGGCCTACGTGATCTGTAGTGTGTCTCATTTTGATTGTATGTTCGTATGTAACTATGTCATCTGATTGTATGTTCGTATGTAACTATGTCATCTGATTGTATGTTCATATGTTCGAGCTACTGTCTGTTCCTTTATGACTGGTAACCGAGATGGCAGTAGAGCAGAATAGAGTTAGCTATCGTCATTAGAAGACCTGTACCTCTTTACCTAGGCTTTATCATGTAGAGAGAATAGAATTAGCCATCATCATTGGCAGAAGCGATCAAGCTATCGTCATTAGAAGACTTGTACAATCATACCTGATCTTCACCATGTAAATTCAGAGAATATAAGTATTTTTGTACTTCGTGGTTTCTACTAGATCCTCACCTAATCACCGAATCATCATGAGTTTAACACATCGTCGTCATAACCAAAGAAGATAATACTGACTTCGTAAGTGATCTACAAACCCCAAGACACTCCAATGAATATGGAAGTGCAATACCAACCGACTTAGAGTAAGATTATCGCAAGTCTAACATTACCTCATAGGGCGCCTTATTATACAAGGCAACAGCCCTAAAACATGGAGTTCAACTGGGAAGGAGCAGGTGATGGCCTTGTTTAACCTTTTTTTTCATTTGGATTTAATACTTTAAATCTGTGCTGGCCTTCAGGATGTCGACTGTTGATCTATCTTTATGTGTGACTGAATTGTCTTTGGCGATGCGGTGGTGTCGCAAGGGATAGTCACTTAGGATGAGGATAGGATAGGGGTGAGGACGCCAAGGGATGATGAAGATAATGTTTCGGGGAGGAGGAAGAAATGAAAGCAAAACGGGAGGTTGGGTGGGAGGATTCATTAAGTGTTGCTATATTTCTTCTGGTGCTCCTCTTCGCTGACGAAGGGCGAGCCGAGTGGGTGAAATAAAATAAAATAAAAGAGATTTTAAAGTCAGGAAGTCTAGAAGTGAAAATGTTATCTATGGAATAATCCTATATGAATCTTATACAGATCTAATAATATATATAGAATTTGTATGGAAACCTTTTCCATTAGTTTGAATAAAGAATATTTAATTTAACACAATTACATTTATTTACAATCATGCAGATTTCCAACATGAAACTCATATATTGTTCAATTTTGGTACTGTTTTTTTTTTCAGACATTCTTCTCATGTGGGTGGAGAATTAAAACAAAAAAAATATCATTTGATAATACTGAAGTCGTATTTATTACAGCAAGTAACGTAACTCTTAAGCTGGTGACGACGTCATCAGTCTAGAAGATGCCTGTCGCGTCTGCCGACTCATCATTGTTCTTTATAACCTCAATAAACCGCTTGCGAAGCAGATTGACTGGAGAAAGGAATGCTTAGCTCATGAACTTCACATGTGGTTCATGGGTCACGATGACATGACATATTCTTATCCATGTGTGCAATGCAATTAGTTAAGGATTGCAATCGTTTTAAAATTAATAAACAAAATAAGCAAATAGAATTTCTATAACAACAAAATGAATTAATTTTTTCTGAACCTCATAGACAATTAGAAGTATCAAGTCATGGATATGAAAAATTTACTTGCAACATTAGTCTATCACAATTCAAGTAAACCACATTCATGGGAAAATGTCACATTTTCTTGGAAAACCCAAAGTTTATATAGAAATTAGTTACATAGTGGGTTCTTTCGTTGCATCTCTAGCCTATTAATAAAGTTTTTAAAATTAACCTCAGAGGATGCGTACGAGAAAATTGAATATGAAACTTTTGTTAGGGGCACATAGGATCAGATTTTATCACAACTTAATTTCAGTTAGCATAGAGAAATACAGAATCATGATTAATATTCTCATTGACTCTTATGTTGCCTGGCAATCATACAAATAGCTCCGTTTTCCACTTCTTTGTCTAGTAACTTACTACCAGTAATATCGAATTTACTTTGGGATTCGTATTGATATCTGTTTATTTTTTTATAATTATGGATATTTTTACAGTTATCATAGACCTGGATAGGTTCACTCTTTGTTAATGCCATGGATAAAAAAGTTTGTACAGCTGACTCCTTTGAATTCCACAAAAATCAGCGAATTCATGTGGGTTAAGTCTGGTCTTAATGGCTTCCTCCCCCCCTGTATTTGGATGTCGTCTGAATTTATTTTGCCCTTGTGACAAATATAATTTCACTTGCAGGCTGATTAATGGAACCTGGTTACAGTATCCTGCAGTACGAGAGTTTCACATCGCAACTTTAAAAAAAAAAAAAGTTCGTCGCAGCGGACGACTACAGTCGAGTAACAACCACCTACAATGTGAAAGGAATAAGCACCATCATGGACTTCTTCAACCGACACCCGAATCCCGTCGTTAATCTCATTTTAATGCGGAACGCTCCGGCGGCTGTCGGAAATCGACTACAAAAGGGACATACTTCCGACAATTACGACCCGAAAGATATTCAACTCCACTTTGCTGGCGAAGGACTCGTGCTGGGGGTGATTTTATTCATCGCGAACGTATTCGTGTAGCTTAGGGTGCAGAGAACAAGTATGAGCGCAAAATAGAACGTTGGACCCGCCCAGGCAAATTTTCCCCTTGTTTTAACCATTTGAAATTGGCCCTTTCATTTGGCTATAGGTGGTTGTCTGGAACTGTGTAATGGACGAAAAGTTGTTCGAACGCTAGTTAAATGTGTAGTAGTATAACCTCGGTCATGTATCCTATATAAAGTATCATGTATCCTATATATAAATGATCATAAATAACAGAATCGAAATATATTTTTTGCGTGTACGCACTAGGAATTTATATATAAATGATCATAAATAACAGAATCGAAATATATCTTTGCGTGTACGCAATAGGAATCTATTTAAAGTGCACATATATTAATCATAATTATATGAATCCATATACATATGTATAAACAAATCAGGTAGCCTATAATGAATCTGTTACTTTTTATCTTACCAATATCTGCAGTTATATATGAGTTAGTATATGGATTAATGAATCAGATATATAACAGTTAGCATAAAAGTCAACGAATCAATCAGCATAAACATTAATAATTTTATCAATTCATATATGAAATTTTTATCAGTTAAAATATGATTTTTATCATGTTAATCTTTGTTCTATGCGATTATCAGAGTACATTAGTATTTTCTGTAGCATATGTATCTTAATGAGATGAAGTGAAAAACTGTATCAGTATATATCACGTGATCACTATTATTTACGAATATCATATGCATATTATGTCTAATATTTTATTACTTAAATCTGTATTTGTGTACACCATGAATTTTTTTTACTTATAAGTATTTTCTATTATCTATATATATTCACATAGTGTCTGTATCACACTCCTATAAGTCAAATGCAAGTCAAGCTTGAGTAATATTCAGTGGTTGGTTGTGGTAACTGACCGAGCTAATGTAAGTGTTTACATAATAAAAATATGGAATGTTAGTCCATATATATAAAAGACTAAAACTAAAGAGGTCAACCAGATTGCTTGCAGGAATGTGATCAGACTAGAGGCGCTAAAGATGACGTATACAATAAAGTATGTAGGCTAAGTTGACATGCTGTCACCTGTAGTCATTCAATTGTTTATAAACTTTAGTCCAAGCTCCCTGCTTGAGACAACTACCGCGACCTATAATTCAAACGGCCTACGTGATCTGTAGTGTGTCTCATTTTGATTGTATGTTTGTATGTAACTATGTCATCTGATTGTATGTTCGTATGTAACTATGTCATCTGATTGTATGTTCATATGTTCGAGCTACTGTCTGTTCCTTTATGACTGGTAACCGAGATGGCAGTAGAGCAGAATAGAGTTAGCTATCGTCATTAGAAGACTTGTACCTCTTTACCTAGGCTTTATCATGTAGAGAGAATAGAATTAGCCATCATCATTGGCAGAAGCGATCAAGCTATCGTCAGTAGAAGACTTGTACAATCATACCTGATCTTCACCATGTAAATTCAGAGAATATAAGTATTTTTGTACTTCGTGGTTTCTACTAGATCCTCACCTAATCACCGAATCATCATGAGTTTAACACATCGTCGTCATAACCAAAGAAGATAATACCGACTTCGTAAGTGATCTACAAACCCCAAGACACTCCAATGAATATGGAAGTGCAATACCAACCGACTTAGAGTAAGATTATCGCAAGTCTAAAATTACCTCATAGGGCGCCTTATTATACAAGGCAACAGCCCTAAAACATGGAGTTCAACTGGGAAGGAGCAGGTGATGGCCTTGTTTAACCTTTTTTTTCATTTGGATTTAATACTTTAAATCTGTGCTGGCCTTCAGGATGTCGACTGTTGATCTATCTTTATGTGTGACTGTGAATTGTCTTTGGCAATGCAGTGGTGTCGCAAGGGATAGTCACTTAGGACGAGGAGAGGATAGGGGTGAGGACGCCAAGGGATGATGAAGATAATGTTTCGGGGAGGAGGAAGAAATGAAAGCAAAACGGGAGGTTGGGTGGGAGGATTCATTAAGTGTTGCTATATTTCTTCTGGTGCTCCTCTTCGCTGACGAAGGGTGAGCCTAGTGGGTGAAATGAAATAAAATAAAAGAGATTTTAAAGTCAGAAAGTCTAGAAGTGAAAATGTTATCTATGGAATAATCCTATATGAATCTTATACAGAGCTAATAATATATATAGAATTTGTATGGAAACCTTTTCCATTAGTTTGAATAAGGAATATTTAATTTAACATAATTACATTTATTTACAATCATGCAGATTTCCAACATGAAACTAATATATTGTTCAATTTTGGTACTGTTTTTTTTCAGACATTCTTCTCATGTGGGTGGAGAATTAAAACAAAAAAAAATATCATTTGATAATACTAAAGTCGTATTTATTACAGCAAGTAACGTAACTCTTAAGCTGGTGACGACGTCATCAGTCTAGAAGATGCCTGTCGCGTCTGCCGACTCATCATTGTTCTTTATAACCTCAATAAACCGCTTGCGAAGCAGATTGACTGGAGAAAGGAATGCTTAGCTCATGAACTTCACATGTGGTTCATGGGTCACGATGACATGACATATTCTTATCCATGTGTGCAATGCAATTAGTTAAGGATTGCAATCGTTTTAAAATTAATAAACAAAATAAGCAAATAGAATTTCTATAACAACAAAATGAATTAATTTTTTCTGAACCTCATAGACAATTAGAAGTATCAAGTCATGGATATGAAAAATTTACTTGCAACATTAGTCTATCACAATTCAAGTAAACCACATTCATGGGAAAATGTCACATTTTCTTGGAAAACCCAAAGTTTATATAGAAATTAGTTACATAGTGGGTTCTTTCGTTGCATCTCTAGCCTATTAATAAAGTTTTTAAAATTAACCTCTGAGGATGCGCGCGAGAAAATTGAATATGAAACTTTTGTTAGGGGCACATAGGATCAGATTTTATCACAACTTAATTTCAGTAAGCATAGAGAAATACAGAATCATGATTAATATTCTCTTTGACTCTTATGTTGCCTGGCAATCTTACAAATAGCTCCGTTTTCCACTTCTTTGTTTAGTAACTTACTACCAGTAATATCGAATTTTCTTTGGGATTCGTATTGATATCTGTTTATTCTTTATAATTATGGATATTTTTACAGTTATCATAGACCTGGATAGGTTCACTCATTGTTAATGCCATGGATAAAAAAGTTTGTACAGCTGACTCCTTTGAATTCCACAAAAATCAGCGAATTCATGTGGGTTAAGTCTGGTCTTAATGGCTTCCTCCCCCCCTGTATTTGGATGTCATCTGAATTTATTTTGCCCTTGTGACAAATATAATTTCACTTGCAGGCTGATTAATGGAACCTGGTTACAGTATCCTGCAGTACGAGAGTTTCACATCGCAAATTCAAAAAAAAAAAAGTTCGTCGCAGCGGACGACTACAGTCGAGTAACAACCACCTACAATGTGAAAGGAATAAGCACCATCATGGACTTCTTCGACCGACACCCGTATCCCGTCGTTAATCTCGTTTTAATGCGGAACGCTCCGGCGGCTGTCGGAAATCGACTACAAAAGGGACATACTTCCGACAATTACGACCCGAAGGATATTCAACTCTACTTTGCTGGCGAAGGACTCGTGCTGGGGGTGATTTTATTCATCGCAAACGTATTCGTGTAGCTTAGGATGCAGAGAACAAGTATGAGCGCAAAATAGAACGTTGGACCCGCCCAGGCAAATTTTCCCCTTGTTTTAACCATTTAAAATTGGCCCTTTCATTTGGCTATAGGTGGTTGTCTGGAACTGTGTAATGGACGAAAATTTGTTCGAACGCTAGTTAAATGTGTAGTAGTATAACCTCGGTCATGTATCCTATATAAAGTATCATGTATCCTATATATAAATGATCATAAATAACAGAATCGAAATATATTTTTTGCGTGTACGCACTAGGAATTTATATATAAATGATCATAAATAACAGAATCGAAATATATCTTTGCGTGTACGCAATAGGAATCTATTTAAAGTGCACATATATTAATCATAATTATATGAATCCATATACATATGTATAAACAAATCAGGTAGCCTATAATCAATCTGTTACTTTTTATCTTACCAATATCTGCAGTTATATATGAGTTAGTATATGGATTAAAAAATGAATCAGATATATAACAGTTAGCATAAAAGTCAACGAATCAATCAGCATAAACATTAATAATTTTATCAATTCATATATGAAATTTTTATCAGTTAAAATATGATTTTTATCATGTTAATCTTTGTTCTATGCGATTATCAGATTACATTAGTATTTTCTGTAGCATATGTATCTTAATGAGATGAAGTGAAAAACTGTATCAGTATATATCACGTGATCACTATTATTTACGAATATCATATGCATATTATGTCTAATATTTTATTACTTAAATCTGTATTTGTGTACACCATGAATTTTTTTTACTTATAAGTATTTTCAATTATCTATATATATTCACATAGTGTCTGTATCACACTCCTATAAGTCAAATGCAAGTCAAGCTTAAGTAATATTCAGTGGTTGGTTGTGGTAGCTGACCGAGCTAATGTAAGTGTTTACATAATAAAAATATGGAATGTTAGTCCATATATATAAAAGACTAAAACTAAAGAGGTCAACCAGATTGCTTGCAGGAATGTGATCAGACTAGAGGCGCTAAAGATGACGTATACAATAAAGTATGTAGGCTAAGTTGACATGCTGTCACCTGTAGTCATTCAATTGTTTATAAACTTTAGTCTAAGCTCCCTGCTTGAGACAACTACCGCGACCTATAATTCAAACGGCCTACGTGATCTGTAGTGTGTCTCATTTTGATTGTATGTTCGTATGTAACTATGTCATCTGATTGTATGTTCGTATGTAACTATGTCATCTGATTGTATGTTCATATGTTCGAGCTACTGTCTGTTCCTTTATGACTGGTAACCGAGATGGCAGTAGAGCAGAATAGAGTTAGCTATCGTCATTAGAAGACCTGTACCTCTTTACCTAGGCTTTATCATGTAGAGAGAATAGAATTAGCCATCATCATTGGCAGAAGCGATCAAGCTATCGTCATAAGAAGACTTGTAGAATCATACCTGATCTTCACCATGTAAATTCAGAGAATATAAGTATTTTTGTACTTCGTGGTTTCTACTAGATCCTCACCTAATCACCGAATCATCATGAGTTTAACATATCGTCGTCATAACCAAAGAAGATAATACCGACTTCGTAAGTGATCTACAAACCCCAAGACACTCCAATGAATATGGAAGTGCAATACCAACCGACTTAGCGTAAGATTATCGCAAGTCTAACATTACCTCATAGGGCGCCTTATTATACAAGGCAACAGCCCTAAAACATGGAGTTCAACTGGGTAGGAGCAGGTGATGGCCTTGTTTAACCTTTTTTTTCATTTGGATTTAATACTTTAAATCTGTGCTGGCCTTCAGGATGTCGACTGTTGATCTATCTTTATGTGTGACTGTGAATTGTCTTTGGCGATGCGGTGGTGTCGCAAGGGATAGTCACTTAGGACGAGGAGAGGATAGGGGTGAGGACGCCAAGGGATGATGAAGATAATGTTTCGGGGAGGAGGAAGAAATGAAAGCAAAATGGGAGGTTGGGTGGGAGGATTCATTAAGTGTTGCTATATTTCTTCTGGTGCTCCTCTTCGCTGACGAAGGGCGAGCCTAGTGGGTGAAATATCCGGAAGGCAGCTGTCTCCTCATCCTAGTTCGAACCATCACTCTCACCGACACTTCAGGTACTACCAATATTTCAACCGTCGAAAACTATCCAGGAAAAAAATATCCAAGAAAAGAGCAGAAAAAATGATGGCAGTTGCTTGAAGGGGATGACTGTGTTCCAATCGCATAAAACCCGAAAATTACAAATTAACAAACTTTTTAATACAACATATCGACTTGACAGCTAATCCTTAAATGTAAAATATGACTCATTGGAGTGATGAGTTTCTATTGGTCAGGGGTCTCATTCTTTAGCTAGTAGTCTGTGTGGCAGCAAGGGCATTTCTGGAGCTCCGTAAGACATGGCCTATGCCAAAGCGTGCATCAAAGGGCGCGATTCCGTCTCTTGACCAATAGTTTACATTTGCTCCATTATCGGTATTTCCTGTATGATTATATATATCTTATTAATATAATATCCTATATATATATATATATATATATATATATATATACATACATACATACATACATACATACATACATACATACATACATACGAAAGCAGCAATTATGCATATTTTCAATAGCAATAGTGTTGAATATTTAAAACGAATTTTTTCCACATGCCGTAATTACGTTTGCATGATTGAATTTAAGTCATTATGCAGAAAAAGCGTGCATGATAAAACCCAGCATTCTCCATCCCTGTATATTCCTGCAGCTGTGTCCCTAGTTGTATTTACACACTTGCATACACGAAGGCAAAGTAAATTAACTTAACTCCCCTCGCTAATGGACGGAATTCATAGCAAGTTGGGCAGGGTCAAATATCGCCGCTGATTATCATGTTTCAGCATTTCATATAACTCGCTCAGAGCCGCGAATGCTGCCGGGAAACCATTCTCCTCTGGGGCAGTTTCGGCCTAGTGGGTGTGCTGGAAATTTCCTGCATGTTTTTAATGTTCTGGAAGTAGTTGATTTATCGTCACTGTCAGTATACTCAGCCTCCTAATCTTTCTCATCATCTCAATATTAGATTTGTTGCCATAGAAATTATTATTGGTGAGCCTTACTTTTCTGATGACCTGTATGTGGGAGACATGGATCTATAAGACCCTGTATCAACTCATTATCACTAATTGAAAGGCGGTCATGACGACACTGGGGACTGTACTGCCGGCTGACAGAGGATGATGGCAGCGCGGGCTTTTGCTGTATATATATATATATATATATATATATATATATATTATATATATATATATTTTACATATATATATGTATATATATATTATATAATTATATATATATATTATATATATACTTATAATAATATATCTATATATATCTAATATATATATATATATATATATATATATTTATAATATACATACAACATATATATATATATATCTATATATATATATATATATAAATATATGATATATATATATATATTTATATATATATATATATATATCTATATATTAAATATATATATTGTGTATGTATGTATGGGTACACACATATTCCTCATGTTTAACCTTAAGGGAAGTTTATACCAGAAACTAGATTTATATTATATTAACATTTGTTTTATTTGAAAATATTTTTAATTTTTACAGATATTCACAATTATAGGAATGTGTTCAGTTTATGAAAAACATGTTTATAAGCAAAACAAGTTTGGAATTTGGATTATGTTGCAAAATAATCAAACGGTCTTCTAAATATTTCCGTTACAAATATAGAAAATGCTTGTTAATGGTATGAAGAACTTGTGTTTTGTGAGTGTTTTGGCATCTGATGCATCTGTAAATATTGCCTTCTGTCTTTGAAACCACTCATTTGACAAATAAAGTATTATTAACAAATGACTGTATACTGTAACTTTAAAAATGTAATGCCATGAAGAATTTTAAGAAGCCCACTGAAAGAATATTTGAAAATACTTCCACCGACGTAACTGTATCACATCCATGTTGATATTCAGAATCGAAGTTTTGTGTCTTTTCTTCCAACATGACAAAGTGGAGCATACTCTCTTTGGTTGTGTTAAAGTTCAGAATCTCCTTAAAAATATTTAATGAAAGGAACGTTACTCTTTCTATATTTTCCATTTTTTGTGCTTCATATTTACTTTTATATGATTTTATGAGATAAATTTCAACCATAAAAACGACAGTAAAGATGCGTTGCAGAGAAAAAAGAAAAAAAACTTCCAAGTTTTCTACTCTGAAAAAGAAGCGAAACGAATCATATAAAGTGTAGGATTCCCTTTTGAACTCGCATTCCTTTGTTTATGTAAACAAGCCTGAGGAATATTGCTGGATACAATAGCCCTCTATTGTTATTGCTCTATTGTTCTGGATCGTAGCAGCAGAGTTTCTGCATTTCCGATCGAGAGAGTTTTCGTTCTTAAAAAAAATTCCTTTTTACTCTTATTTTGATTATATCAGGTATCTCTATTACTACGTCAGATTCAATTGGTTTATAAACTACGAATGTATTGATAATGTGAATAAGTTATAGTGAAATTGCAGCAAGAAAAACAAATGCGAATGTTGAGAAATTCCTGGCCTTGGATTCGAAGATTCTATGAAGTTTTTGTTTCTTAGTTACCTCGACTAACTAAGTTATCAGAAGTTCCTTAGTCCACTTTTCTGTATGCGTGTGCTTCTAGGGTGCTTCAAGGAGGGTACATAGGATTGAATGAAACGAAAAAATACTCATGCGAAATTTTCTTTAGAAGATTTTTTAGCAGAAATCACTCAAAGATCAATGTCATGGATTTTCGAAGATTTAAACGGTCCCTTTAGCTATCTAACTTCCCTCAAGACTCGCACCTTAAATTCCTGCCTCGCTTCCTCCTCCTGTGTCAGCTTCGACCACTTGATTTTCGCTTACTCGGGGAGTAAGCCTACAAACTACTTTGTTGTGTTGTTGTTGTTGTTGTTCTTGCTCTTGATCGTATTAAGGGAGTAGGAAAGCCCTATGGCAAAGCCTAAGAAGGTCTGAAGAAGGTGTTTTGCGTTAATGATACAGGAATTTTAGGATAGGATGTTTATGATTTATTTATTAGAATGAAAATGTAAAATATAAATAATGTGCATGTTAGACATTACAGAACAATTATTTCTAATAAAACATAGCGTATTTATTTTGATTTTCGTTAGTGAAACTACTCGCTGTTTGACCGTAGATTTTAGCATATGTCCCAATCAAGCTGGAGATCAGATCATGCCTTGTTGGTGGGACATATGCTGGTATATCACTCAACCGTGAGTCCATTTCCTCCCAAAAATGCCACTTTCTCAACTTCATCACATCCTGCTTGAGGGACATAAGCACTCACGATGTTGACTGTTTTTCCATCTAGGCGCAGTTTCAAAATCGTTGCTCTCACTTGCCTTCTTCACACTTATTATTCTGTCTTTTAGGCATTTTGATAGAACTGTTCCCACTCCGCTTCTTCCTGCCTTATTTGCTCCGCTAGCAACTTATATCCCCATCCCAGCTCTTATCTCCTCTCCATCTAGTCTCCTGCACTCGCAAAAAGCTTATCCCTCTACCCTCCACCGGGTCCGTTATCTCTCTTCCCTTTCCCGTCATCGTTCCCAAGTTCAGAGTTCCAACCGTCAAAGCTACCAAG
>NC_087212.1:55048494-55068494 GCF_015104395.2 Macrobrachium nipponense | reverse complement strand
ATCTTAAAATAGAGAAATACACTGTTTGTTGTTAAAGAGAGCAAAAAATAAGAGAGCAGAAAAAAATCTAAAAACACAGCAATTCAACAGACCTTTCATTATTACAAAGAGAGGGTTTATCTCTTAGGGTATATAGAGACTCAACCACTCCAAGCTCCATTGCGTTGGTTCTGCAAGTAAGGACTGAAAAGGAATCTACATTGATAGGATGGTCATATTCTTCAGAGTGTTGACGAATAGCACTAAATGGTGGTTTGCTTAATGGCCTATTTGTCCTAACAGATCTTCCGAGATGTTCGAAGATACGAACCCTGAACTGCCGTTTAGATTTTCCAATGTACATTGCACTACAGCAATGACACTTATACTTATACACTTATCACATCCTTGAACCTGAAGAATTTTTGTAATGTATATTTAGGCTTAAATATTACTCGAATGTTTATTTGTGAGTAGAATTCGTGCAAAAGTTTGGTTAATCTTTTTTTAACATTAAAGGACCTATTTCCAAGAAACGTGATGGGAAAATACATAACTGCTCTGTTGACAGTGACAGCTGTAGGTTTTGGAAGTAATAATTTTTGAAGCTCCTTTCCTATATACGTATTAGTATCTTCGAACATCTCGGAAGATCTGTTAGGACAAATAGGCCATAAAGCAAACCACCATTTAGTGCTATTCGTCAACACTCTGAAGAATATGACCAACCTATCAATGTAGATTCCTTTTCAGTCCTTACTTGCAGAACCAACGCAATGGAGCTCGGAGTGGTTGTCTCTATATACCCTAAGAGATAAACCCTCTCTTTGTAATAATGAAAGGTCTGT
The DNA here is from genome assembly GCF_015104395.2 of Macrobrachium nipponense. Lineage (NCBI taxonomy): Eukaryota > Metazoa > Arthropoda > Malacostraca > Decapoda > Palaemonidae > Macrobrachium > Macrobrachium nipponense. The sequence goes on along the minus strand of NC_087212.1, from coordinate 55,067,667 downwards.
TGAATTACTGTGTTTTTAAATTTTTTTTTCTGCTCTCTTTAACAACAAACAGTGTATTTCTCTATTTTAAGATTTTGCTGGGAGTTTAAGTTATTATGTCTTGTAATTGTGTAATTTTATATTATTTTATTTTGCTTTGTTAATTTTAATGTAACTTATAGTAATTATGTAATTTTATCTTATTTTGCTTTGTTGTAATGTAACATATATTACGTCATTGATTTTAATTGTAAATGATATTCCATTATAGATTGCCCGATGACGGAGGAAAGTAAATCTCCGAAACTAGTCGCAAATAAGGATGCTCTTCATTCAAGCCCTGGTTTTAATATTTATTATTCGTCTCCGATTTCCACGGAACTCTTCTATTGCTGATATATATATATATATATATATATATATATATATATATATATAATATATATATATATATATATATATATATATATAGTATAATAAAGACTATTCGGAATAGAGTTACGATTTAAAATGGATTATAAAGAACACAAAAGAAAATATCTTACAGAACAAATAAAGTAACATATTTGTTGCCAGATCTTGTTAATAAATGAACTGTTCATGTAGCTAATCATGATATTCACTCGTAAAAAACAGAAACTGGATAAAAGTGTGTAAGAAGAACGGAAGGATATTTGATGGACGATATCATTTACAAGAGAACAATTCCTTATTTTATTCATTTATTTATTCATTTATTTTTTGTTAGATTCAAGATTGTAGAACACCGGGGTGTTTTTTATTTTTATAAAATGTCAATTGTAACAGTAGCATAACTCTGTTTGAGACTGTAGATACCGAACATCGTTTACATGCTTTAAATGCAAATTCTTTACAAATTCTATAATCTGATTACCCTCTGTTTTGCATGTTTATGTATTACCGATCTTATCAACTCGATGTTACATTTGTTTTAAAGTTGTTTTTATGTTATATACAATGAAAATACCTTCGATAAAGGAGATTGAACTAACATTTAGTCACGTATAAAATTGTGTACTTTTTCTCTATGGATACTATTTAATGTAACAACATGGCTTTTTGATAAAAGTATATAAGAACACTTTTTACTTGGCTGACAACCTTTTCCCATTACGAGATGCAGCACAGAAAGGGAGAGAAAATGTTTTTAGATACTCCTCGCCTTCCAGTGTACGTTCGTTTATTATCCTTCTAGGGATCATAAAAACGGTCTGCGTGTTTTTTTGTTGTTTTTGTTTTTTTGTTATATCGTTTTTATTACCCTTTCCTTATTATTTTTATTATTACATGTTCTTTGTCCCATTAAACTCACATTTTGACATTTTCTTCCGTACACGTACTCAAGTCATCGCCACTAATGCTATGTTATCATCAGGCATGTCCTGCATAGGAATAAAATCGTTATCAGGTTACAAAGCTTCGGCTAAAAGACTAAATGAGGTTAAATTTTATAGCTGTCACAGTCAGGTCACCCTTCGTCAAGGTTTACATTCTGTATAGACAAAAAGCAATGGTGCTGTTTGTCAGGCAGGGGGGACGATTTCAAATTTGGTTCGAAACAAGCTAAAGTGGCCTCTGCCTTTAGCTATCCTTGTGTTTATGGGTCGTTCCTCTTAAAAAAAAGAATCCTGTATTCTATAAGAGCTACCGATTGGATCCTGCTAAGGCATGCATGCCAAAACTGTCCGTATGATAAGCGTGGCATCAGTTCGGTCCCGCCGAAGCAGCCAAGTTGCACGCGTTCCATGATGAGCAGTACTTATTGAAACCATTCATTCATTCATTCATTCATTCATTCATTCGTCCGTCAGGATCATCGCCGTTATTATTAAAAGTAATATCAGTAGACCAAGGAAGCCCTACCCAGCCAGAAAGCTTTAAAATGCCTCGAGTTATTCTCTGGTTTAAGCTTTTTAATAAACTATTCCCCTTATTTGTAGATTGGTTAGAGTTTAATATCGTTGTTTTATTGTCAATCTGTGCACTTCTTATACATGCAGCGGCGTCGTTAACAATTGTTGTTTAAGCACCAGTCAACAAAGCATCAGTCATTTGTACTTCAGAGTTTTTGCTTATTGGTTGCAATTTTTTTTACAATAATGTTTAGGGTTAGATACTTTTAACAAAACAAACCCTTTTGCAGCGAGAGCAAAATAGTAAATGTAAATACTCAACTTTCTGGAAGAAATAGAATTATCGTACTTACACTATTATTACTTCTTTCAAGGACATTAAACACCTTTTTATGGAACAGTGAATAGGATGGACTAAACATTATTCATAACCGTTACCATAAATGTGCTAGGCCCTAAGGTATGTATACTTTATCTGTAAATTTTTATCACTAGGACTTGCCTTTTATGTTTTATATTACGTTTAATTCTAGTTATTTTGATATGAAATAAATTTTCACAAATGAATATCCACGTAAGTCTTAATTGGAGATTGCATCATTGCATTATTTTTCTTCTTGATATTTGGCCCAGATCCTACATATGGATGTATGTGTGTACGTATGTATATTTATTGCATGTTGAATTTTTAACCTCAGATATTATGGTTAATTGCTTAGCTTCAATCCTCTTGGGTTAATAAAGAGAAAGCCATTAGTTTATTGCCCAAAATTGTTGGTGTCAGCGTACCTGTTAGTTTAAAAGGTAAAGTTGCTTTCATTGCATTATTATGGATGCAAATGCTTTAATTTCTTTGTATCTGTTGGACTCTATGTACTTGTGTTGCTAGACTGTTGTCATTATTTTCTGTGCATAATTTTGTTCTAAATTCATTCTTTCTGTTTATTTTTTTATTTAAAGTTGCCCTTCGGCCTGTTGCGGATGAATTTGAGCACATTTATAATGATGAAAGTATCTAGATTTTGTATCGAATGTAGTAATAAAAGGCTTCACTGCATCTTTTCTACGGGATTTCAAATTATATCTCAGGAGAAATTATGATAATTGCTAAACTATAAAATTTTGAAATGGGAAACTCCTCTCTCAGTAAGCAAGTATGTTTCTGTGTGTGTGTGTTGTGTAAGGGTGTAGGTAAGCTGCATTCTATGCAATATCTGTGGTAGTATTTTTGGAGTATGTCCGTGTGCGTGTGTGAAATCTTAAATAATTCCTTGTTTACTTTAAATAATTTCATGTGTAATTTTTGGAGTGTGATGCTCTTGATTGTTGGTCAGCATGTGCCGTGTGAGCGAGGATGTCGCGGCATTCCCTGAAATATAACTCCGATCGGAGCCATCGAGGCTAGAGACAGTTTGGCCATTTTAATCCCTTTTGTATTGGCTGATCGCCTTTTATTCTCTCGCTCTCTCGCTCACCCTTTTGTGTGCGATGAGAACTTATTCGGACAGACTATCACGAGGGGTTATTAGCGGAGGGCGCAAAGCTCACTCGTTCTCTCCCCTCTGAGGGCAAAAGAGGGCGAAACCCCTAAGGCGGTCATGGCGGAGTGCTTCCTAAACTCCCCTTTTTAGATATAGGCTAGAGGGGAAGGTCACTGGCAGTTCTCTCTCTCTCTCTCTCTCTCTCTCTCTCTCTCTCTCTCTCTCTCTCTCGTTTTATTTTATTTTATTTTTTCCTTTCTCAGTCGTACTCTTTATGATGGCGTAAATTGGTAGGGGTCGGGAGAAGCTGAAGATAAATACTGGACGACTTTCATGTTACTGTCTGTTTGTGTGTACACAAACACACACATCTCCCACACACACACCCTCACACACATACACACACACACACACACACACACAGACATATATATATATATATATATATATATATATATATATATATATATATATATATGTATATATATATATATATGCATATATATATATATATATATATATATATATATATGAATGGATTTAAGCTTTTTCTTTCGAATAGTGGCTTCATAGGGTTTCAACCTTACTATCCTCAAAGTGTCTAATTTGATAGCCCCTTGTTGACTCTAGCCTCGTTGCTATCCACCACATTCGACCGATTACAGGTAACTGTTTTAATCCTTAGGTCAACAGAGGTACAGTGGAGTTTACCAAGCTTTGGCACTCTCCTTTTTTCTAATGTTTTTCAAGAACTTTCCAAAGAAGCTTCAAAGGTTATGGCACATTAGTGTCTTCGCATTTTTTCTCTCTCCCGCTTGCTCTTATTTCGGTTAAAAGTTATTCAAACGAAAAGTTTCCTGAGGGGAAATTATCCTTGGGACCAAAATGTTCTTTCTCCGTCTCTCCCCTTAGATGGAAAAGAGGGGAACCCAAAGATAGCTTACAATGAGTACTTTTAAAAGTCTTTTTGGATATTGGTCCAAAGGGAAGGCTGTACGCAAGAAATTCTTTTCACTCTCTCCTTTCTTTCAGGTCTCTGGGTCAGTTCGGGAAAGGGTGACAAAGAAACATGAAATAAAGTAGCGAAGAGGACCAAGGAAACTGAATTTTGGGACAGAAAGGAGGACAAACTGACAGAGGATATCATTGTTTATGCAGAAGCTTTACCTTTGCTCCTTCATATTTGATGAAATGTACTGACTTGCAAGTACATAACTATGATTAAGAAATGTCCCTTCGTACATAAACTTAAGTAGTTTTCTCCAACACTTTATCGGATTCATTTATGAGATCAAACAATGAGGTGACAAAGTATGATGGATGGTTGAACATTTAAAAGAAAAATTGTTCCGATTGGGGATGATGTCAATGTTGCCTTTGAATAGAAGTCCTGATTTAAGAGCGTGGTTTATTTAAATTGCCTATTGTACAAAGTTAACGCTCAGAAAGAATATGAAATTTCATTGTAAATATTTATCTGGATTTTGATCAGTATTCTTGAACGGTTAATAATACTTTCTAGTTGATTTCACGGATATATATATCTTCGAATGAAGTAGTATAAGATTTTTTGAAGGTAGAGAAAAAAAAATTACCAGATGTACGCAAAGCAAAATTTAATTTCAGGAAAAGGCGGACCAGACCCCAGAGACGATTTTTTTTATTTGTTACTTTATTTTTACATGCCTTTTTTACATTCGTTTTTTACATGCGTTTTACATGCCTTTTTTTTATTTTATTCTTAATTTTTTTTTTTTTTTTTTTTTTTTTTTTTTTTTTTTTTTTTTTTTTTTTTTTTTTTTTTTTTTTTTTTTTTGACACTGGGTGCCTTTTGACGCGATAATATTTCTTTCGCTTAGCGGAATGTTTTCACGCCAAAGTCAACATTATTAATTACTTTGTCCCATTCCCTTATGCGTTATGATGGCGATTTTTCAGTATATATAGCTATCTTGAGGATAAACAATTCCCTCCGGATTCCAATAGACATCAGTTTATGACGGTTTCTGGAGCAATGTTTGAGTTGAATGGTGTGATCATTTGAAGTGAACTACACGTTCTCTATATAATATTTCAAAAGTAATCTGTATGCATCAGTATTGAATAAATATCTGTATGCTCAGTATTTCAAAAATATAAATCTGAATGAATAACATTTGTCGTTTGTTATTGCCAGTTATGAATATTCATTGCAAATTCATTCGATGTTCAGCGCTGCATAATCGCTTTTTATAAACAATTGCATTCGTCGCTGGTATTGTTTCTTTCTTTAAGCAAATATTATCAAATGCTTTTGAAAATAATCTTATTTGTTGCTGCCTGTGAATAATTTTGCTACAGTGTTGGTTTTCCTAAATGTCGTGTAATGTTTATGGTGAAAAAAAGCATTAGTTATTTTTTTTTTTTACGCAGAAGCATTTTCTGTTGCATCCTGAATCATCACACGCTGTTTTTGTGATTATCCGATTTGCAAACTACAGATGTCTTTTACGTTATAGTGAGAGTTAAATTATTTATTTCCTGCTGCAATACAGAAACACGTTGATATAGGGAACAGTAATTCAGTCTTGTAATTTCTATAATTTTGCTTATTTAAGATTTCAGCGTATTTGTAAACATTTTTATCTGAAATATTTAGGATTCTAAAGTATTTGCCCATATAATTGCCATGTATTTTCATACAGGGGAAGAACTCTCTCTCTCTCTCTCTCTCTCTCTCTCTCTCTCTAATTCCTTGCAGTCTATTATTCTTTATAATGACTGAAAAATTACGCCACGAATAAGATTTTGCGGAGAAATGACACCCCATGAACTGTTGCGGAATCTATAGCACCCCGTACTCTCGAAAAACAAAATCTTTCAAGTATAACAGTTCCCAAAGATATTCCGATGGGAGAAATGGTGTTTCTCATGAAGCGGTTTTGAATTTTTTGTTGCGTTGGTCTGTTTGTTCATGAAACATCCAAAACCCAGAATCAGAAATCCATTGCATCACCAAAGAGTTGCCCACATAGAGTCCTTCCCAACCCCACCTGCGGTTTTATGTGCAACACACAGCAAAAGGCTCTCCTCTCTCTCTCTCTCTCTCTCTCTCTCTCTCTCTCTCTCTCTCTCTCTCTCTCTCTCTCTCTCTCATGAAGTCAAAGTTTTCCCCGGAGTTCTTATATCTAGATTAAAGGGGAGGTCATGCTGATCATTTTTTGCTTTTTGCAGTCGACTTCATAAAATATACGAACTTTTGATTTTTTGAGAAGAATGAGAGAAAGAGATGGAATGACAGATAGACAGGCAGTTGAAAAGGGTTATAAGAAATTGTACTTCAAGATTACTAACATGGAAGCAAACAGGTAAAATCGGATGTTGCTGCTACCTTTTCATTTGAGATTTTCACTGACAGCTGTCTATTTTATTACAACACATGATACAGCCAAGTGCTTTTGACTACATCTAAGTATATGTTTTTTTTATTTTTTGTTTTAGGATTATACGAAAAAAACTGTTTGTTTCGATTACTAATAAATCTCTACAATAGGTATGGTTCGTAACTAGCAACAAACGAGGAGATTTTGGGATAATTAGTGAAATAACTTGTAATAACGCCCTGAAAAGGTCCTTGGATCGTTTCAGGACATATTTGGCCCGGTAGCCATAAGAAAACGCAACCCTGCACTTCACAATCGGAGATTTTGTTTGCTAGTAGGGTTCTTACGGACATTTTAATAAAAATGAACTTTCCTACTGCATCGTAATTACGATCTGCCTTTTCCTGGCCAACTAACAGGTACTTAACTCGCTACTTACATCAACAGAGGCACTTTGGGAATCAAACCGCCCAGTCGTTGTGCTTGAGACAAGTATATATATATATATATATATAGATTATATAGTATATATATATATATATATATATATATATATATATATATATATGTTTGTTTGTATGTATGTAAATATATACATATATATATATATATATATATATATATAATATATATATGATATATATATATATATATATGTGTGTGTATATATATATATATATATAAATATATATATAATATATATCATATATATATATATATATATATATATATATATACATACATACGTATAAATACATGTATATTAGATTACTGTATGCGTTGATTTCAGTCTTTTTTTTCCAACGTTTATTATCATCACCACTCAGAAGAAAATTTCCCTTAAATACAGATAGAAAACGGGAGATCCTTAATTAGATTCTGTGGGCGAAATTAAGAGCTGAAGTTTTAAAGACATGCAAGAGAAAGTTTCTCTTAGAAGTCTAAAGGTCAACGATAGTTTTCGAAAACTCGGGAGGCTTTTAAAAGTCCGTTTTCTCTTTGCGGTTTCTTACTGGTTGTCCTTAGGTTTCTAATCAGTATTGTCTGATAAATTAACGATGATTAGCTTTTGTCATAGAGTACCTCTTTAATGAAATCCACCTAGATAACCATATTGAAATATTCGACAAAATAGTGGACCTAAAATTCAAGCATTTCGTGAATCTTAGGTTTTTTTCATATAGCCTGTATAGTGTATTGGTTGCTTGGGCTAATTTGCTACTTTGGTTTTATGTAATAATAATATTACAGACCGCCTAGTTTTACTCAGCAAAACTGTCGCGGTGATAACATACTTGAATATTCTAGCAGTCCATTTCTACATCCCTTATTGTTTCAATTTTTTTTTTCTTTATTGCCCACCACACCCCGGACCCCCCCCCACCACTCCCTCTCTCTCTCTCTCTCTCTCTCTCTCTCTCTCTCTCTCTCATGAAACATTACTCGAGAAGTTATTAATAGCTAAGCCAAAGTTCTGTTCCCCTCAGATGAAGAAGAGGGGAAGCATACTGGTTGCCTGGTCCGTACTCGCGCTACTTTTAAAAGTCTTTCTAAATGTAGGTCGGAAGGGAAGGTCATACAGAGCTTTCTTTTTCTGTATTTCTTTTTTACTCCCTTTCTGAGTTTGAGTGTAAATTGGAGAAGGGTTGAGATGGGAATGTAAAGAGTGATACAGAAATGAAACTCGATGAGAGAAAGAGAGCGAGAGCAACACATGGGGCTGAAAGGAATTTAAACGTAATTGAAAATAAATAAAGTTCATAATGATCAAAAGTGATGATAATACTTTTTAATCCTAACTTGACAATGAAGAATGGCCTTGACCTTTTATTATCTTTTACTATCTACTTCACTACCCATTTCCAGACGCAACTTTTCAATTCCTCATACTTCTCCCCAACCGAGGTTGATCTTTCAGCGGGAAGCCAGAGACAGAGGGACAGCTACAGATAGACCAGACAGACAGACGGAGGAAATCTTACTTATATAAAACTGTCATCGGTGACTCATAATTCTTTTTTCATCGTTCTTCCGTCGGTCAGGCTTTTAATCTAAAATTCATTCATGAGTTGGAAACTTCATTACGCGTTAATTAAAATTTCATTGGTGTTTCGCCTTCAGCCTCGTCCATGAATTACGACCTTTTGTTATAATCAGACTTGCCGTTAGTTTTTTTATTCTCGTGTCTTGTGTACACGGACTGTTTTGAATGTCAGTTTAATCACCTCTCTCTCTCTCTCTCTCTCTCTCTCTCTCTCTCTCTCTCTCTCTCTCTCTATTATCGCAACTGCAACGCGTTCACACTTCTGCATTTCTTTGCTTTTTTATGTCGCAACGGAAAAGTTTTTTGGTCGATTTTATGGCACCGAATGGGACATTAGCGTTGCAAATTATACGCATTCCGTTCTGGTTCGGACATATAAAAATGCGATAACTGCGGACAAATATTTTGTGGACTAACGTTTTCCTTTTTCTACCATGTTGATGTGTATGTAGTACTTTTTTTATCAACATACCTTCAAATATACATCTTTTATAATGTTATACATTATATACACACATAGTTTATACATATATATATATATAATATATATATATATATATATATATATTATATTAATGTGTGTGTATGTGTGTGTTAAGTTCAGGTGACAATTATGTGTCTTACAAGAGTAGAAAACGTTTTGAAAAGGGTACCAGTCACAGACAGAATTATACAAAGCGAAATGCTAGTTCAGCTCCTCTTCCCGGAGAGAGTGAGCGACATGCAAAAAATAACGCAAGTACAAAGGCAAGCTCTATTGAATTCAACCGGCCGACAATTTAACAAGATTTGCAATATAAAGGAAAACAATTGTCCTACCTTAAGAGTATGACAGGATACGAACTTCGGGAAGAAGCGAACCGATAATGACGTATGGAATTTGAAGTGGTAATAAATCGAGTGTTCCATGACGCAACAAAAAGACGTGAAAATACCAAGTTCCCACATGAGATTCATAATAACCTTATTTCTCTATCTTAAGCTGCCTGCTTTTGCTACGGATGCTGTTATCCCTTCTACGTTTCGTTGACGCTGCTATCATCGGTGATTTAAGTAGTATATGCAGAGGAAGTTGAAATTATTCCTGCTTGCTTGCTAATGCTGCTTCTGTTCCTGCTGCTGTTGCTGGTTAACAGTGATACCATCATGGATTCCTTTGTAAATAGGATTTTCAACGATATTCTCATCATTTTTACTTTGCTTCTCCATTTTGTGTTTTTGGGTTTTTTCCTTTTCTGTGTATATATATATATATATATATGTGTGTGTGTGTGTGTGTGTGTGTGTGTGTGTGTATCATATGTGTATATATATATATATATATATATATATATATATATATATATATATATATATATATATATCACATTAATGTTTCTTTTTTTTAGGTTTCTCTCTCTCTCTCTCTCTCCTCTCTCTCTCTCTCTCTCTCCTAGGAGACAGCAAACCCCGTGTTTTTACATGCCTCGATGAAATTAAATTAGGGTACTTGTCATCCTCAGAATTTTCCCCTTTAAGTGGCTAATCACACGCATGTGGAGCCCAATAATAGTCGTCTTCTCCAACCTTTTTCTTGTTCCATTTCCTTGTTCGTCCTTTAACCATGCTCTCTCTTCCTTTTTTCTGATCGCCTTTCCTTTGCTTTCTCTCTTTCTTCTTTCTGATCGCCTTTCCTTTGCTTTCTCTCTTTCTTCTTTCTGATCGCCTTTCATGTGCTTTTCTGCTCTTTACGTTTTCCTTCCATTTTGTCCTTTTTCTGTCTCCTTTATTTTCCTCTATTCTTCTTATTACTCATCCTCGTCCATTTGCTCTTCTACCGAACAGCACCTCTTCCTTTTCCCTTAATCTCCCAAACATTCATTCACCCTTCCTTAACCACTTTGTCTTTTCCAACTTTCATTTTCCCCTCTTCACACGCTCCTCCTCTTCCTCCTCTTCCTCCTCTTCCTTTCTCCGCAGCTGCACTCAGCCCATTCGCCTGATCCCTCTTTCTCTCCCCGGAGTCGCTGGGAAAGCTTGCGCTCTGTCGATACGGAATGACATTTTTCAAAAGCGTTTTCAACATCTTGTTTATTTTTCACGAGGATTCCTATTAAGGCATCAAATGATTGAGGGAAGAAGGCTCGAGTTTCGTTGGTTTCCTTTTGTTTTATTTTTTGTATATTTAGTCCACAAAGCTTTTGTATACCTGTAAATTTCATTTCTTTTCCATTTGACTTTTAATTTACATTCATTTGTTTATTGTGTCCTTACGATAATCATTACAACAGCCTTATTTTACATCAGATATTTATCATTAGTTTTTAGCGATAGTATGATATGTTCATTCTGACAAATATTCAGTCGATTACCTTCAAAGTTTTATTTAGACCTGAGCGTGTGAGCTTCGAGATTCATTGGATGTTAAGGCAAAGAAAAGAGATTTACTCTTCTCGTCAGTAGTGCTTAACTGCCAAGAGTTGTCTGGTAAATGGGCATACAGTTAGGGTACTCTCAAACAACATCAGGCAATCATGGCGACCTAATCTAGGCAAGGAAGGATATTTGGAAAGAACGAATTCTCTAACATAAGAGTGGGACGATCATGGAGCAATGCTGAGACAAACGTCGATGAAAGGGAATCGTTCTTCAGCTTCAAGGTCTGTTAAAAGCGAAAATAAAGTTAGTTTAGATGTCTTTTCGGGTTAGTGCTTTAAATCCCAATAGATAAATCTTAATAGATACTCTCTCTCTCTCTCAAGGAGCTGAACACCCTGTAAGTTACAGAGTATAGGCGAAAGAGGTTACAAACGGTCTGTTCAGTCCCACCTACCAAGGGGATTTAGATGTAAAGTAAAAGTCTAGGAATGAATACTAGCATTCGTAATAAACACCCATCCAGTTTATTAGAAAATAATGTCTAATCTTTTACCTTCAATAATTTATTTAGATCCAGTGCTTGAATGAAATGTGCTAATCTGCGTGTGCAATTTCATCGACGTAGTTGGAAGAGGCGTGAAAGACAGAGCGCTGTAAAGATCAGACTTTTGGTGTCGCTATGGAAACAGTAAAACCAGCGTCCATTCACTTTTCAGTAAGGTCCTCTGCAATGCCAATCTTGTTTTCATATCCCATTTCCAAAGCAAATTTCGGTTTTCCGCCTTCAAAGCTGTGTTTGGGAAATTGCAAAATACATAGTCTGATGTTCCTATGTGATATTTTCCTCCAGAAACGTTTTTGAAAAACGTTCACATGATAAAACTTTTTCAGCAACGCTGATTTTCCTCATACGAAAAGAAATTGGATTTTTTTCGGAAATGGTTCAGATGCAGGAAGTTACCGGTTAGAATTTATTTTTCTTCTTTCTTTGATTTTTTTTTACTGATTTGTTATACATGTGATATATATTAAGTTCGGACACTGATCCTGTTTGATTTTCAGGATTGGGGCTTGCTGTTTAATACGAAATCTGGAGCACATTCCTTTGAATTTGCCTTTTTTACATTGCTTTCTGGCTACTGCTCTTCAACTGTTTCCTTTATGCATACATACACCACACACACACACACACACACACACACACACACACATATATATATATATATATATATATATATATATATATATATATATATATATATATATATATATATATATGTGTGTGTGTGTGTGTGTGTGTGTGTGTGTGTATGTGTGTTTGTAAGAAGGTATTTGTATGTATATGTACAAAAATACATACACACACAAATATATATATATATATATATATATATATATATATATATATATAAAGCTGCTGGTCGGAATATCTGTGTATTGTGTGTGTGTGTGTGTAGGTGTATTCGCTATAGACCGCAAAACTACTGAAACGAATTGAACCAAAGTCAGATCATATATGTAGATTTTATAGGGGATGGTTGGGTGCCGCTTTGATCCGAATATCCGGCCCGACATCCGACCATGCGAATTTCTTTGATATTAGTCGTAAAGAAAAAAAGAAAATGTCATTGGGATACGTACAATGAGTCGGACATTGTGTCTTGATATCACAAAATCGGGATATCCCGCCGGAACAAATTCGGATATCCGGCCGGATAAAAATCCGGACACCCTGCCGGATATCCCACCATGCTAACTTCGTTGATATTAGTCACAGAGAAAAAAAGATAAGCATCATTGGGGTGCGTATAATGTGTAGGTTATGCTTCTATCTTGCCATCACAAAAATCCGTATATCCAGCAAAGCTAACTTAATTAATGTGCGTGAATATTAGTCGCAGAGAATTCAAATAATTTCAACATAAATTTATGATGAATACCATGTATATTAAACGAATGTATATATGCGACATGTATAAGAAATGATATTGGGTTGTAGTGACGTTGCACGACCGCAATGCCGGCCCGGTTGCGCCGGCTAATATATACATATATATACATTCATACATATATATATATATGTGTGTGTGTTTGTGTGTGTGTGTGTATGTGTGTGTGTGTGTGTAAGTGTGTGTGTGTGTGTGTGTGTAAGTGTGTGTGTGTGTGTATGTATATATATAAGTGTGTGTGCGTTTGTATGTATTCAGTTTTTCAGGAGTGAGCTTCAACATACAAAACTTTAAATTTTAACTTTTAGCGTTAAAATTTCTCTTTAAAATAAAACAGAATCTATATATAAAAAAAAAAAAACTACGGTTTCCATTGCAAGAACTATTAAGTGTACGAGAATAGCATTCCATTCTTTGCGTCACATGGACATACTGCGGCTAAAACTGACCTTTTGATTTCTCAAGCCGACAGACCGTCATTTAAGCATTCCGCTTTCGGTTTGGAAATTATTCACTCTCGATAAAATGTTTATGTTTTGTATCACAGAATGTTGTTGTTCCAGAATAGATTTTTTGTTCGTATCAGAGTATAAATTGTAGTACGTCTGGTAAAATTGAAATCAAAGGCTCTGTTCACCGAAACATTTTGTTTTGATTAATACAGACATTATAAACGCTAGTAGGTATAATATCCACTTTCTTCAGTTCATTAACCTCATAGTAGGTTGTACCAAGGAAAACTTGAATATTTTTAATATTGTAATAGTCCCTTCTGTAATAACAACGACTTAATAGACATTATTAATAATATAAAAGCCACTTTCTCTAATACAGTGACATCTTATTTAGCTAACCTAACTATAACTTAAATATTTTCGTTAGTATAAAGCCTTCTTTCTGTATTGCAACGATGCATCAGGTAACAGCAAGAGCAACACAAACTTTCTGCCCCTCCTGCGAACAATTTCATTTTGAGTATTTGGGAGAGATTGCAAAAATATCTTATGTAGCGCAGGCATAAAAATTCGTGTTGCTCTGTCACATTGGACACCGGCATTCATGGTATGCGACTATGAATACCGTATCATGCAGAACTAGATTTTGCAATAACAGAGATTTCACCTGAGATGTTTCGCATCTCTCTCTCTCTCTCTCTCTCTCTCTCTCTCTCTCCTTCCAATAAGATTAAAAGTCATCATAATTTTAGTATGTATATATTTGATATTTTACTTTATTTTTCAGCTTTGAAAACTGCAGATCATTTTTAGGAAAACTACTTCTCGGCAGATATTTATACGACAGATATCTTTCTGGCTTCAAAATGGAAGTGATGCTGCTATTTCCTCTTGGAATTTTGAGAGAGAGAGAGAGAGAGAGAGAGAGAGAGAGAGAGAGAGAGAGAGAAATGGATGGTTGAAATATACAGAGAAAATACAGAGGTATTTTGACAGACAAACGGATGTGATTTTCCTTATTTTGGACCCTGCGAGACCGAAGAATTTTTCATTTCTTACGATCTAATTGCATTTCTTTACTGACAGTTTATTTTACTGGATATTCATGGTATAAAACATTCACCAAATATTAAGCCTTTTCCTTATTCTTTGGGAATCGAACTGCCGCCTTGTTAGGAAAACAACGATGAACAGTAACTTTTTACCACTGATACTGTCAAAGGTCATTGGCCACTGCATTTCGTTGTTTGCCAAACCACCCAGCAGTTCGAATTCCCCTGATGGCGAAGCACTCCACTTATCAATTATAATTCCCCTTATGAGTGCGTTATTTCCGGGGTATAGTTAATTGCATATTAGGCAACATATGTTTTTTGCGAGTCAGTGTGTGTTCGTGTTTGTGCGTTGTGATGTATGTACTCGCGTTAGCTACGTTCATGTACTTGTTCGAAAGTTTTTTATGACTACAAATTCTCGTAAACTTTTTTGGAATGGAAGCAATTACACAGGATACACATACTCCTCGTAGTATAGTCGTAAAATCAGATTCTTCATATCTTGCAAATAAAAATAAATCAAATAATCATCTATTTAGTAAAAGGAAGTTTTTGGATTGCACCAGATCTAGTGTGTTCTAAGAGATGTAGGCTTTATATTATTTTCCTGTATCTATAATAATAAAATCCGAGTGGATCTTGTTTGTCAGCCCCGGGTGGGGACGGGGTAGGTAGGGGATCGGGAAAGTGGGGAGACATGACGAATCCACCCTCCTCCTGCAAACTTGTTTGCCCGCCCCAGGTGGGGGCGGGGTAGGGAAGAGATTGGGAGAGTAGGGAACACCTGATACATCCACCCTCCTCCTTCAAATCTGTTTGTCCGCCTCAGTTGGGGGCGGGGTAGGTAGGAGTTCAGGATAGTAGGGGAGAAATGACGGGTAGCTCCAGGTTCCAGCGCAGCGTAGCGTGCGCCATCAACCTCGTATACTCATATATGTCATCATATTGCTTGCCAAATTGATATCATTCTGCTGGTGGGCAATCATACAATTTCCGGTTAAAGATGACTGTTTCTAAGCTTGCTGGAACATGTGACAGAGCACTTCGATTTCAATTTTGTGATTACCCCAAAAATGGCATTTTACCCTCGTACGGGTTTTCTTTGCAAGGCATCCAAAATTACCAGCAGCATATTTAGTTTATATAGTTTGGCAATCATTCACTTTCCACGTGTTTTTGTTTGTGTAAACTTCAGTTATTTTTTATGTATTTACAGGCTTTCTTCATGTCTTTACTCTTCCTCACATTTCTCTCTCTCTCTCTCTCTCTCTCTCTCTCTCTCTCTCTCCTTACTTGTGCCTACGATCTCATACATAACTTAGGAAGCGTTTGCTGGGAATTTGTTAACATATGCTGCTTTCATTCTTGTCTCCTTGGTTATTTTGGGACAGCGCTTGTTGCGTTTGGAAAAGAACTTTATTTCTCTCGTCTCTCCTTTTGTAAAGCACGCTTGTCCCAAAAAGTATTTTAAAATATATTATTTCTAATTTTGCCCCTGTTCTCTCTCTCTCTCTCTCTCTCTCTCTCTCTCTCTCTACACACACACAATATGTTTTCTTTTTGAGAGTAAGTTTAAATGTTTCTGCAGTATACCTCGCTTTGCATACTATTTTGTTCTGAAAGTAAGTCTTCTGTCACAAAAAACATGATACATTTTTCTTTCTTTCTTTGGATTTCCGCATTTTTGCTGTTTTTATTGGCTCACGATTCGTCTCTATTTTGACGTCACTCGTGCATCGTTTTCCGGTTTATTTCAACTAAAGTTATTTATTTTGTTTTGGTGTTCAATTTTAGATTAATTATTCAGTTGATTTTCGTAAAAATCTAGATTTTACTAAGATTGGTAGATGAATTCCCGTACCAGATTATTAAGTTTTCTTGAACTCCATTTTTTATATCTAATTGATACAATAATTATTCACCATCGTCCATGAAGATTTGCCCCTACCCCGGAAATTTCCAATTCCTTACTTCCTGGTCTGTTATATCTCAAGTTAATTGTACTATGCTCATGGTCATAGTTTCCCCTTCTCCCCCTCATTACTTGAAAATGCTCTCCAATTCCCTTAATTCTTCGCTCAGCTATTATCTCCTGTTGTAACATTCGTCTTTTGCCGCGCGATCATTGTTCCGCACTCATCCACGCGTAAGGTTTCTTATCTTTGCAGGGTTTTTAATTTTCCCCGAATTCTTTACCTGCGCGTGAGAGACGCTGTAATAAACTCTTCTGAGAAATTATACAGGCAGCTACGAATTAAGACTGGATTAAGGGGATTGTGCGAGAATAGGAGAAGAGATGAGCCGGATTTCATGAGAGTTGTTGGCTGTACGAGATTACCAGAGTGAATAAATGAATTTGAATTATTTCATTACGAAACATTAAGATCTCTGGGTTGCATTAAGGAGCCTTATTATCTCAGGCTTGATAACTAAGCAGATTGTGGCATTCATACCGGCTGAAATGGAAGGCGTTTTGTATTAATTTCCTCTTCTTTTGGAATGACAGTTTTCCTGGCGCTGTTGAACAAACGGGAAAACGCTGCGGTGAATGGCCTCCATTTTCGCTGTTTTAGCGTTCCTTTTCTTCTCAAATTAGGAGCCTTCATTATTTCCCTAGGATGATTTTAAAGGTATAGTATGGATATATTCCAGTAGACAAATAGTTAACCGATGCTTTAAATGATTGCATTTTTATTAATGTCTAGTTATATTGGCAATTAAGGGCATGAATATTAATCTTAATCGAACTTCTAATAGATTATAATATATATACATATTATGTACATTTATGTCTATGGGCATATTTTCTCTCTTCTGCAATTTCTATGTAAGTCAATAGCATTATTTCTAGAGACTATCTTTTTGTTTAGACTTTGAATCTGCCTATACGTCTTCTCTTTCTCTTCACGTAAGCTTCTCAAGAATAAAGACAAATTATTCACGTTTGCTTCTATTTGACTGTTTATAGTCAACGGACTGTTTCCTCGCCTATCGTCGGCGTAATCAGGGCTGAATTACAGATATTATTGTTGTTTGTTTATGATTGAGTTGGCGTCGTGCCAGCAAGGGCTCTTGCTCATAGGGCAGCATATAAGGATCGTTGGTTTGGATGTCGGTCATAGCAGATTTGATCTTGCTTCAACTGTACAATGTGAGCTAATTTGGCACTGCATTCTTTAGACCATGAATGGTGGGGTTCAGAAAAGTTGGGGCACTTGGAGGAAGAACGTTCCCCCTTTTTTTTTTTTCAATCCAGACATGCCCTGG
Organism: Macrobrachium nipponense; assembly: GCF_015104395.2. NCBI lineage: Eukaryota > Metazoa > Arthropoda > Malacostraca > Decapoda > Palaemonidae > Macrobrachium > Macrobrachium nipponense. The sequence goes on along the minus strand of NC_087212.1, from coordinate 55,049,843 downwards.
TCTCATGTCTCTTGCTGCACATGGCACAAATTGTAGGGTCCTGCAGTGGTCCAGGTGATGGTGGCCATACTGCTGACAGCGATAGCACCTGAGACGCTCGGGCGTAAAAGCCTCTGTAGGTAATCCCCCCTCCCCCCCATATTCTAAGCCATACTTGGCAAAAAACTGGTCCCCTCTGAACGTCGTTAGGATCTTCTGTGAAGGAGTTTTGTTATACACCTCTCAGCACTAACAAGGTGAGGGCGCTCCAGAAGAGATCTACAAGGAACTCTTTTTGGGTAGTACAGATGATGGGCTTAGTTTCTCATTAGGATTTAATAGTCACGTGAAAACTGTGTTGGTCCTCAGGAGGTCGACTGTTGCTCGGTCATTCTGTGCTCCGGTTGTGCAGAGATATTGTCGGGGGTGTTCCTCTCAAGAACCACCCCCGCAACGTAATAAGTACATCCTTCGGATAGTAGGGTACTCGTATCCGAGACTGGAGGAGGAAGGGATGAAAGTTGAGAAGGGAGAAAAGGAGGACGAGGGAAGAAAAGACGATTGAGGGGGATGGGGTATGTGGGTTTGAGGATGTCGAAGGAGGGGAGGTTGGCGAGGAAAAGGAAAAGGAAGAGGGAGAGGAAGAGGATGAAGGGAGAAATAGGTGGAAAGATTTTGCAGGTGTTGCCTGGTTACTTGTGGTTCTTTCCTTCTCTTAGGCTTCGGCAGTGAAATAGCCAGAAGATAGTGATCTTTTCTAAATGGAACGAGTCGTGGTTCTCACTTCATTCTCACAACTATAGACACTTCAAACAGTCGAAGACAATCCAACAAACAGCTGTTGAAAGGGAGTAATGAAGCCATGAAACTGCCAAAGCAATCAAGGTCATAATTACTAACCATCAAAGGGGAAGGGGGTCCTGTTACATAAAACCCAAAATTACAATTTGACATAATTAGTTTTTATGACAACATACGAACTTAACAGCTAAACCGTAAATGTAAATATGAAGTCACTTTGAGAGATGAATTTCCGTTGGTCAGCGGATCTCATTTTCTCACTCAGTCTGTGCGGTAACAAATGGCATGAGCGAGGGAGTAATCTTCTTTTAACTTTCAATTTTTCTATCTTCGGTAACTTCTCTCGTATTCGGAGGTGTTCTTTTGTTAATTTCCTCTTCGGATTCTCACAGATGTTTTATGGTTTCCTTCGGGCAGGGAAGATGAAGTCTGTCTTCCTTTGTAAGTTTAATGCAGGCCATACCTTTAGTGACGACACAGTTTCGTCTTTATTATTCGTCAATATTATTCACTATATACATATACTCATTTCATTATTCTCTGCTTCATACATTATACATCCCGTGTTG
>NC_087212.1:55028494-55045994 GCF_015104395.2 Macrobrachium nipponense | reverse complement strand
CGAAAGAGACCCCAAAATCTGGAGGGCCACACAGCACTGCCATCAACTCCTTGGGAACAAGGCCACAGTCCTAAAATGGAATTGCCTCGTAAAATGCTGTTGGACGTCAACCATAAATTTATTAATGTCTCGGATAAGGATCCCCTCAACTACCGTGCGAAGGTACTAAATTTGATTATTAAGACCCTGGATACACTTCGGATCTCGGGTGAGGGTTTATTCCATACATTGAGGAGAAGTCGTTGCCGGAGATGAGACGTAAGAAGTCCGGCTACTGAGAGTCTTCTGATTTTATTTGTCCTATAAATTTATTTATTATTTTTATCATATTTGCAGGCTGAATCTTTGGTCAATGTAACTATGCGAGAAACTCAAGTGTTGGGTCAGTTTTTAATCTCTTACCTTTTTCTGTAAGACTTTGGTTACATAAAGCTCTTCAGTATGTTTGTTCTTCAACAAATGTCACCATACGTTCCTTGATGTCTGGTTTTCTGTGGATGGTCTATAGTGGAGTAAATTCATTTAGCATTAGTCACTAACCCAGACAATTCAGACGCAATGAATGAGTCAGCCAAAACACCAGTTATAAAATGTACCCTGAGATTTTCTCAAAATGGTTTAAAGGAAAAAGTGAAATTATTCTCAACATCGACTATTCGTCAGTGCCTTGTATATCAATCTTATTTTACAAAGCTTCACTACATTTTCCTTTTTGTTTTATTGGGGGGTTTCCATTTCTTGGACTTCAGCCTTTCGATATTTTCCAAGTTGTAAATAGTACTTCCAAACTATGAAATGTGCCTAATTTACATCTTCATCTTTTTAATTTTCTTATTGCATATCAACTTGATTTTAATGAATTTTTACTAATGTTCATCTGTTAGTGTGAGTTACCTTCAAAACCTTCATGTCTGATTATTTAATCTCTCCTCCATCCTTTGAATTTATTACTAAAGTTTCTTTATACATTTCCTAATCTAATATCTATGAAGCGATCATTTTTCACTCTGTTGTTTTTTAATACTCATTAGGATTAGTTGCTGTTTAGATTTTCTAGTTTACATATGGACAGCAACATGAAAAAGCTTAGATAAATTTTTTCATAATTTTGCAAACCACCCTGGTTTTAAAATCAGTGCAATTTGTTAACATTTGCTTACACTTACTGAACAGTTAATCATAACTTTATTAAGAATTTAGACATTTGCGACATTTGCCTGACAAAGGATGCCTCCAGAGAAAGATCAATACCACTTTCACTGCAACACGGTACAGGAAAACTTACATGACATTATGACTGGTAAAAATGTTCTGTTACAACAGAATTCCATCTAATAAACGGAGCCCATAAAAACACCAAAATATAGAAAGTAAGGAATATATTTCAGAGACTACTGCCTCTCTCTTCAGGTAGGTAATGAATGAGAAAAGTTACAGGGTAGGCAGCATTTATACTACAAGATCCATCCACAGGTAGCCATTTTACTAAGTCGCCCCCCATCCCCGATAATTCCTCTTTAATCTTCTAAAGCGTTGGTTGAAGGAAACTTTTATCTATGATATCTGAATCCCAGGGGCTTTTGTCTTTAAGGTATCCTGACCATATAATTGAGAAAGCAATTCTTAAAGCAAACATAATTTTTTACCGACCCCTTCAAGACAAGACCAGAGAGACACCCGAAAACAGTAAAATCAAAATCCCACACCTGGACAGGATCAAGACAGGGACCCAGACCCTCGGAAAATTTAACCCTTTTGTCTTTACCTACCCAAATACCCTAGCCAAATCCCTGATTAACGTCCAACAAAAGACAATCCCCAAAGACACAGGAATATACGAGATCCCATGCCTGGACTGTGACCAGTCTTACATCAGTTTTCCAGGAAAACCACTTCCCCAGAGATTAATACAACGTAAATGGTCAGTTAGGTATGGACAACAGAGCTCAGCTATTTTTAACTGTATAGATAACCATAACCGCAAAATAAACTGGAATTTAGTACACATAATTCATAGTAGCAAATGTTGGTACAGAAGCCAGATTAAACAAAGACAGGTAATGAACATCTCAAAGGGCACCTGGGATTCAGATATCATTGATAAAATCTTCCTTCAACCAACACTTGAGAAGATTAAAGAGGAATTATCAGCGGGGGTGACTTAGTAAAACGGCTACCCGTAGATGGATCTCTTGGTATAAATAGAGCCTTTTCTGTAACTTTTCTCATTCATTACCTACCTGAAGAGAGAGACAGCAGTCTCTGAAATATAGTACTTACTTTCTAAATTTTGGCATTTTTATGGGCGCCTTTTATTATTATTATTATTATTATTATTATTATTATTATTATTATTATTATTTATTATTATTATTATATATATATAATATATATATATATATATATATATACATATATATATATATATATATATATATATATATATATATATTATATATAGATATATATTGTTTGTTTGTGTGTGTGTGCATATTAGATATATGAGTTTCTTTGTGTCTAAAGTAAAAACCAATTGTTTCCAAGTTAAACACAAAAAAACAAAAAAAACAAACGGCTTACTTAAGTACGTATAAGTATATATATATATATATATATATATATATATATATATATATATATATATATATATTTATATATATATATATATATATACATATATATATATATATATATATATATATATATATATATATATATATATATACCGGGTGTTTTTTTGAAATTAGAGCCCCCTCCCACAGAACAAATGAAAGTTATGAAGCTTTCTGTTATAGTTTGTCTCCAAGTATATTATCTCAATTTTCTTTATTATTGCTATTTTTCATTTTAACATTTCTTGTTCATACTGAGCGACGGAGTTAGATATAGCCTGCTAAGGACTTGGAGGAAATCAGATGGATTGACCGAATCCGGGTTATAACCTTCAGAGAGGCCAGGGATGCTGGCACATCCTTCATTTCACGTTCATGGATAGCTAAATACATTAAAAGAGATGAATCCTTTGTTAAAAGAAACTGGAACAAAAATCCTATGACTGGTCATCATGAAAAGTGTAAGATTCTTGGAAGGCCTGAAGTCCTTTCTCAAAAGTCAAAGACATCATAGCTGAGGCATGGGTAGACCAGAAAGTCTTTATATGTAAAGTGGCGCTTGAACAGAAACAAAAAGGGGGAAAGAAGAGAAGTTATAGTTCTGTATATCGTGAGTTGAAAAAATCTGATATCAAGCCATTTCATGTATCAAGCCATTTCATGATATCAGCAAGCCCAACATCACTAAGCAACCGAGAGAAGACCGTGCATGGTTTTGTGGTTCATTTCTTAAAGATTGGGATGAAGCTGACTTTCTCTTTGTTGCCACATCAGATGAATTCTTCATTTACACAGTCAGGAAGCCTCATAAGAATGACATCATTTGGGCTCCAAAGTTGGATGATATCAGCGATGACGTGCGCTATCACTAAGTTGTGAAGTTGTGAAATTTCCTGAATGTTTGGGAATTTTTCTCTGTTTCACAGCCAAACAGTTAATGTGAATCATCAAAGAAAAAGGTCAGTAATGGAATGGTGTATACTTCAGAGAAACTGTGCTTACTGGTGGAGTATTTCCTTTCCTCAAAAATCCTGAAAATGTGTTATCTGTTGAAGAAGTCACATTTTTGCATGATAAAGCACCATGTTTCAAGGCTCTGCAGTCACAGGAGCTGCTTCGAAACAGTGGTATCGATTTCTTCTCGTCAAGTGAATTTCCAGGTAGCTCCCCTGACCTTAATGTGTGTGACAACATTGGTAGTTTCTTAAAGGATCGTGTTGAAGCGCACACAGTGAACTATGATGGTGTACCAAGCCTCGACGACCTGCGAAGAGAGGTGACCGAAGTGCTCAGGGAAATGGAGTTTGAGTCTCAGCTTTTTTGCAATTTGCTGAAATCATACCCCTCAAGAAAGCAGGCTGTGGTACAGGCAGATGAAGGCCACACAAAATATTAAATACTCAGAGAGAAACTTAAATAAATATCTGTTCTGAATTACTTTTATTCTTGTCCATATCAATTTTAGTTTATGCTGTAGAGGGGGGCGGGGAGGCTCTAATTTCGAAAGAACCTGTATATCAACATTATCTCACAGTTTATTATGTCTTTTTACGACAGTTATTCCCGTTGCATTTTATAGGTTGATGTAACTTACAAGCTATCTTACTGAAAATTACAGCAAAACATCGATTTATCAACTATATACAATTATAAGACAAATAAAATGCAAGGGAAATGGCACCACACATACAAACCGCAGGAGTAATATGACTTAAAAGACAATTTTTACGGGAACCCAGCAAAAGAAAGAATGTGTTCACCTGTCATTTTTCTTTCTTTTGCTGGGTTCTCGTAAAACCGTATTTTTTCTTATTACACTACGGTTTAGGTATGCGTGGTGACTTTTACCTTGTCTTTTATTTGTCTTATAATTTCATGTACAAGTATGTTGGTAAACCGATGTTTTAATGTGATATTTAGTTAGATGGCATGTAAATGATTCCAGCCTTGAAAATGCAACTACGTAAAATAACTCGTGAAACGTTGGTATAATAAACTATATAGTGGTGCCTTTCCCTTCACGTTCGAGACTGCATGCACGGATTTATACGCATATATATATATATATATATATATATATATATATATATATATATATATATATATATATATATATATCTCTAATAAAAAGAGCCCATAAAAACACCAAAATGTAGAGAGAAAAGTTATGGGCTCCTTTTATTAGATGGAATTCTGTTTGTTACAGAACATTTTTACCAGTCATATATATATATATATCTATATATATATATATATATATATATATATATATATTATATATATATAGATATATATATGTGTGTGTGTGTGTGTGTATATATATATATATATATCTATATATATATATATATATATATATATATATATATATATATATACGATATATATTTGGGTTGTCTCTCTCTTTTAACTGTTTTTAACTGTTTTTACTTTGTACTTTTCCCTTTTTGGGGGGAATTAATTTTAGACTATTTTAATTCATGTGAGTTCTGTTTGTATGGCTTTATATGTTATTCATGTCTTATTGCTCTTTGCAGACGTGATGATGCAACAGATGTTTCATGTGCGAAACGTTTCATAATAAAACTTCATCCTTTTACAACTAGTATCATGGACACCCTCTGAAGATTCGTATTTAATTTCTCCACTGAACGATAATAAAATAAATATATATATTATATATATATAGTATATATATATATATATATATATATAATATATATTTATAAAATAACTACATACATACACTCAGTGCAGTATTCTCCCTCTCTCTCTCTCTCTCTCTCTCTCTCTCTCTCTCTGTACATGAATACCCTTTAGCTCTCATCGTTCACGGCAAGCCTTCTTGTATGTTTGTTCAAAGAAACGATTCGTTTATCTTGCATGGAGACGGAAAAGCAGTTTTGCCTGCCGTAAAACGCAAGCAAATAATTTCTGCACCGACGATGTTTGGGAATCTCGTATGCGCACAAGCCAAAGTAAATGTATGTCAACATTCCTCAAGTGACGCCCTTAAGTAGAGCCGGAGAATTCCCTGTGATGCTAAGTGAAAAGTGAAAACTACGAATTAGAGTCGCTAGCGTTGTGGACTCAAGTGTGTTTCTGAATTACAGTTAATGGGTATATGAAGTCCTTGGGTAAATATGCTTCTCTCTCTCTCTCTCTCTCTCTCTCTCTCTCTCTCTCTCTCTCTTTCTTGTAGAGCTTCCTCACATTGTGTCAACGCGCACAGTAAATTAACTGAAAATGGTTATTGATACCTCCCCTTTGCAAACATCTGGTTTTTATTATGGTGAATATGATTGCTTTTGTAAATTTAAGCGCCAAGGTTGATACTCTTTTAGTTAAAACGATAAAGTCAGATTTTTCGTATGCTCCTCGTGTAAAGAAAATCACCGACCAGTTATACCAAGAGACACTCTTATTGTATGGTGCGTAGCCGTGTTATATTTCATGGATTTTGAGCAGTTATGTTTAGCTACTTATTTTCTAAAGGTATGAAAGCTCTCTGTTAATGGGAAGTTTTATCAATGTTCGTACGTACTTAGAATATAATGCCTTATGTATATTATATATTATATGCATCACATTCAATTATATTTAGTTATTCCTCCTATATATGAGATGGCGACAAATGTCTGCTTTGAGGTACGATGCAATTGCTCCGAAAACACTGCCCATTGAATGATAATGGAAATTTGTTTGGAGAAGGAAACAAAATTAGAGGAAAAAACAATAAAAGATTATGGATTAAGGCAGACTTATCCCATCAAGAAAACTCAAGGATTTTGATTTTCAAATCTATAGAATTAGATGAGGAATTACCAGATAATTATATTAAACAATTCGTCAGTGTTGACTATTCTCAAACAAGCAAGATCTACAGAAACGTGGAGGAATGAAAGGAATATTCTCCGGGAAATCCAACACAGCCTCTATCCTTTCTGCGTCTCTCCTGTTTATCTTCCTTGATGGCATACGGTAACCATCACATCTCCTTAGTCCTCAGAATTGGGAGTGAAAGCAAGTCGTTGCAAATTATCCTCTGTGAAAGGAAACCGCTTCCAGACAGCACTGAAATAACTTTCTCTCTCTTTTCTCTCCCTGTAGATACATAACTGTTACATTTGTATATTATGGATGAGCCGATACATACTATATATATATATATATATATATATATATATATATATATATATATATTGTGACGAGCTGTCACATTAAATATTGTAAATAAAAAAGAATTATTAAAAATACAGTTTTGTATTTTCTGTAAACATTCTTGTAAATTGTTCTATTCGTATTTAAGCACTTTCTGTTCCTGTTTAAATGCTCCTTGGACACTCTCTAGTCCAGTACTTTAAAAAGTTTACATTTGTTCTGAAAAGAATGTAACAGTTGAGAGAATCACAGCTGTTCATACAGTCAACATCTGCTCGCTATTTTATATTGGTGCTTAATTGTGGTGTAAGTGATTATTATATATATTAGTGGGTGCATTATAGTTTTTGTATTAAAGTTAAATATTTCTCGAGTGTTTCTTTATTCTTGTGCCTGGATCTTGGTGTTTTTGGTTATTAGATTACTTATTAAGTGGTATATTAAGTGCTAAGTAAACTTAAGTTTAAAGTGAACATATTTCAGTGATAAACTGCAACAGACATATTTTGTTTTGGTGGTAAATTTTTTTTTTTATTATTGCCCGCTGACTTTTATTATAACAAGGCCATTACATCGCTACCATACCACCTGGTAAAGAATATACTTGCAGTGGTGACAATATTTGGGGGCCTGACCGGGATTCATATTTATTCATGTGACAGTAATTCTTCATGTGACTTATTGTTTCATGCGACTCATGTGATTTCATGTGTTTCATGTGACTTATGTGATTCTTGTTATTCAGTGATCTAAGTCACATAGTTCATGTGTATCATGTGATTTATGTGATTCATGTGATTTATGAGATAAGTGTCTGTTGCAGTAAATAAGCTTAAGTATTAAATTTTCACACCAGATCCAGACGGGCACAATAGTAAGTAGCACTGTTACGAATAGTAAGTGATTCTCTCCATTCATATCCGGTATCGATGATTTGGAGGTATAGTTGTAGCTTAATGTTAATCGACTGGGACCAGTGTTAATTCACTATCGATAGTGCCCACCCCATTTTCATGAACCACCCTTTTAAGATTCTTCCCAAGCCATTAGACTTCTTCCTACAAACACTTGTGTTAATCCGGATACCGTGTCGATGAGCTAACCTGAATTTTCTTAAATCATAACCATTGAACTAGTTCATTCCTTAGTTAAGACCATTCCGTTGGTCATCTCATTACTTGATTTTGGTTCGTTTTGAGCGCATTAACATGTTCGGACCGATATCGCAATCTTATTCCTCTTAATTGCAGGATTCTCTTTATCACTTGTCAATATTGATAAGTTGTTAAATTTTTATTTTCTCTTTTGAATTACCAGTAATGCTCTCATCTGGTTTAAATTACAATTCAGTCCTTCGAAATTGAACTTAGTTATTATCAGTAGTTGCTTAAAGACTTATTAAATAGCAATTATTTTTGTTAAGGTAACTACCTTATTTTTAAATAGTTTTCACGATTTTGTGTGCCATCCTAACTTAATTCTTTGCTAAACATGTTCAATTTAGAGCAATTCTTGCTTAACCCAAAGATGAACTACCAAGATTACATCTTGCAAAGAAAGCGGAACTGATTGACTATCGCCCAGAAATGGCAAATACCTTCAGAGTCCTCCTATGTCAAAGCTAGATTGATAAGCGACATCCTCCAATTTCTAATTGCAAAGAATGTAGTTAAAGAGAGCGACGAAGAAGTAGAAGAACTACGTTACCTGACCGGTGCGGTTGCTACAAGTAAAGAAGATCCAGAAGTAACCAAGATGAAACTACAATTGGAATTGGAAAAAATGAAGATACTCAATGCACGAGAAGAAGAAGAAAGGGAAATAAGAAAAGATGAAAGAAGACGAGAAGCTGCATTACAGGAAGTAGAACTCCAAAAGAAATCAGCGGAAATAGAATTGTCGAAAACAAGAGAAACTGCTTACATACAACTTAAAACCAAGGAAGAAGAACGCAATCTTCCTGAAAAGTTCGACTTCAACAAAGCAAAAAAGCTCATTCCTACATTTGATGAAAAAGAACCCGAAGTATTCTTCGACACTTTCGAGGATACAGCTACCTCGCTCGAGTGGCCGGCAGAACACTGGGTAATGCTCATTAGAAACGGTTTCAAAGGTAAGGCACTTATGTTTCCTCGCAAATTGATTACTGTTAAGGATTATCAGATCCTTAAGAAAGCTATTCTAGACGCTTATTTCAATCACAATAGAAGGATATCGTCAAAGTTTCCGCAATTCACAAAAGTCTCCAACCCAGACATTTGTGGAATTTTGTGATACTAAAGTTAGACAATTTCAAAAGTGGATTGACAAAGCTGGAATTAAAGAATTTGAGTCACTTAAAAGTCTGGTAATCATGGAAGAGTTCCTTAGAAAAGTGCCATTTACATAGCCACTATATTTTTAGATAAGGAGGAAACTGATCTCATGAAGCAGCTAGTCTGGCAGATGACTATTTTCTGCGCCATAAATCATATAAACCTGCCCATTATAAAACTACTACCTTTTTTTCAGACAGATTTTGTACTTACTGCAAGCAGGCAGGACATCTCATGGAAAAGTGCCAGATCCTCAGTGTAGAAAGTCTGAAGTCAAAGAACATAAGCCTGGTAAAAAACAGGATTCCAAGAAAATGATGCATGTGACCATCCCTACTCCTGATTTAGATACCTTCAAACCTTACACATGCCAAGGTTCAGTAAATGGGAAACCTGTCGTTAGTCTTCGTGATACAGGATCGTCTCAAACTATTATCAACCCACCACCACAGGAGCTGACAATGAAGCAAGAATATGTTGCTGTAACGGACTTGACATCGACCAAGACTCTACCCTTGGCTGAGGTAACACTTCAGTGCCCCTACTACAAAGGTAAAGCTTCTGTTGCTGTGTCTAATAAACCCTTGCCACATCCATCAATACAGGTACTGATAGGTAATGACCTTGCAGGGGCCAATGCTTTGAATTTAGTAGCAACAGATCCAGATGTCATTCTGAAACAAGAACTTAAAGTAAATGAAAATAAAATTGTTCAATCTGTATCAAAAGTTCCAAAGAAAAATAACTCTTGAAACATCTAAAGAAGAGAAGGCTTTGGAATTAGTAAATTTAAGCAAAGTAAAGTTTCAGCAGTTGCAGAGTAATGATCCTAGCCTTACGACATACTGGAAAAGTAGAAAATCCATCAGATAACCCCAAGACTCCTTATTTTTATACAGATCACGGCTTACTCTTCAGGCATTTTAGATCTCCAAAGCACCAGTAACTTCCACGTGGCATGACTGTCACCAGCTTGTCTTACCAGCAACCCTTGTACCACCACTTCTAGATTTGGCTCACACCTCTGAATCCCATCTAGGAGTTAATAAAACCTATCAGAGTTTCACAGGACTACTTCTGGCCAGGTATAAAAAAAGATATTAAGGAGTACATAATGTCCTGTCATCAATGCCAGGTCACAGGTAGGCCCAACGAGAGTATTATTCGTGCACCTTTGCAGCCCATCTCTGTACCAAAACAACCTTTTGAGAAAATAATTGACTGTGTAGGACCTATGCCTAAAACTCGGAAAGGTAACAAGTACTTGCTAACTATCTTGTGTCCTACTACTAGATATCCATTGCAATGCCTATTAAGAACATTAATGGCCAAAACAATCTTTGGTCAGCTTGTTAAAGTGTTCACAACCTTTGGATTTCCTAAGATTCTCCAATGTGACAGAGGTACTAATTTTACCAGTAAGTTATTCAAACAAAGTATGCAAGAGTTTAATATTCACAATGTCTATGCTTCGGCATATCATCCACAGACAAATGGAGCTCTTGAAAGGGTACACCAGACCATAAAAAATCTTCTACGTAAATACATGGCAGAGACTGCCCAATCATGGGATGAAAATTTAGACCTCCTCATGTATATGCTACGCAGTGTACCTAATGATTCGACTGGTGTATCACCCTTCGAACTTATGTTTGGCAGGAAACCACGAACAACGCTAAGTATGGTGAAAGAAAATTTCATTCATAATAAGGAGGAGGATACTACCACCCTGTTAGCTTATATGAAAGAACTGAAAGAAGTTCCTTTCAATGTATAATTTTGGTAATGAAAATCTTTTGATTTCTCAGGAGAAAATGTCCAACCTTTACAACAGGAAAACAAAGCTGCGAGAATTCAACATTGGCGACCAGGTTCTGGTTTATCATCCGATACCAGGTGCACCCTTAAGAGAGAAATTTATGGGACCCTATAACCATCGCCAGTAGAACCTTCCAAATTAAACTATATAATCTCCACACCTGACCGACGACGTCCTACTCAAATGGTACATGTTAATCTTACCATATCATACACCTGCTAGTGCACCTGCTAATGTGGTAAGTCACATCTCTTCTCAGTTCAAAAACCAAAACCAGGAGGTAGATGAAGAAATTCCTTCAGAGGAAAATCTTCTATCATGGAAGGATCTTCTCAACAGCAAAGTATTAGAATCCTTGCCAAGTTATCTTGCAAAAGTCCCACCTAATCATCGTAAGACTTTAACTAAGCTACTGCTGGAGTATTCAGATGTTTGTTCGGATCAATTAAAAGTCAGTGACACAATTAAGCATGATATCATTTTAGAGCCAGGAACTACACCCGTAAGGCAGCCATATTATAGAGTAGTTGGTAGAAGACTGGAATCTCTAAGAAAGGAGGTTCAATACTTATTAGATAATAATTTAGCTGAACCTAGTACGTCACCTTGGGCTTCACTGTGCATTTTAGTACCCAAAGCCAATGGTCAACTACGGCTATGCACAGATTACCGCCAACTAAACAGTCACCATTAAAGACTCATTTCCTCTACCTCGAATTAATGATATCTTGGACAACATAGGGAAGGCAAAATCCTAACACAAATAGATTTGATGAAGGTTACTATCAAGTTCCTTTAACTGAAAAGGCAAAAGAAATTTCTGCCTTTACCACCCCATTTGGTTTATTTTCTTATACAGTGTTACCTTTCGGACTTACTAATTCTCCTGCTACCTTTCAGAGAATGATGAGTAACATTATCGCAGGCTTACCTAACACCTACATGTACCTGGATGATGTGATCATTGTCAGTGAGAATTGGGAGGGACAAACATCTACATCTTCTAAGGCAACTACTCGAACAGTTCCGCAAAGCCAAGATAACCATTAATTTAGTAAAGAGCACATTTGGCAGAGCGGAAGTAACTTATTTAGGCCATTGCATTGGCAATGGTCACATCGCCCCGAAAGAAGCCAATATCCTAAGTATAAAGCAATTTCCTATTCCTTCTAACAAAAAAAATAGTTAAAGACCTTTCTATCTTACTATTCAAGATTTGTGAGAGATTTCTCTTCATTTGCTGCCCCACTCTATAGATTAACATCATCAAAAGTAACTTTTTCCTGGACTCCAGAAATGAATACGATCTTTCAAAAATTAAAACATTCTAATATGTAAACCCATACTCAAGGCTCCTGACTTTAAGAAAGATTTTTGTCTCCAAGTAGATGCCAGCGCTACCGGCTATGGAGCAGTCCTGCTGCAAACATCCACTCCCATAATTCCAGAAGAGGACATAACTCGAGACTCCCTCCTACCCATCGCCTACTACTCAGGGTATTTCCGGGGAGCACAGACTCGATGGGCTACCATCGAGAAAGAGCTGTATGCCATAAGTGATTATTATTATATATTAGTGGGTGCATTATAGTTTTTGTATTAAAGTTAAATATTTCTCGAGTGTTTCCTTATTCTTGTGCCTGGATCTTGGTGTTTTGGGTTAGATTATTTATTAAGTGGTATATTAAGTGCTAAGTAAAGTTAAGTTTAAAGTGAACATAATTCAGTGATAAACTGCAACAGACATATTTTATTTTGGTGGTAAATTTTTTTTTTTTTATTATTGCCCGCTGACTTGTATTATAACAAGGCCATTACATCCCTACCATACCACCTGCTAAAGAATATACTTGCAGTGGTGACAATATATATATATATATATATATATATCTATGATATATATGTATATATATGTATATATATGTATATATATGTATATATATATTATATATCTATATATATTATATATATTGTAGTGTGTGTTCATAAGTATTAAGCCACAAGTATCGTTGAATCGTTGAATATCCAATTTACTATACTTCGGGAATGGCCTTCACCCAAGAGAAATTATGATTCATATGTGCTTCGCCACTGGCGGGATTCTAACCGCTGCCTGGGTCAGAAACAACGATAAGTAGTGACTTTGACCACTGAGCCAATTATAATTCCCACTGGACCTAAGTTATGGCCGAGATATACTGGTCTGGATATTAAACGATATTTGTGCCTTAGTGTTTGTAAATATAAAAAAGTCACGCGTTTAAAAGTCACTTCATATAGTTGTTTGTGGTGTGTGTGTGTGTGTGTGTGTGTGAATACTAGCAGAATTCCCGACGTTAGCCAGCTGAAAAGTAGATTTTATCGTTGGATTTTATTTGATCTTGAATCCTTCTGTATACTCGTGACCTTGACCTCATTCCTACGCATCGTCATCGTTAACCAATTATGCATTTCAATTGTAAAGTTGTTTCAAATAATTCACAAATTGTGACCAAGATTAATTTCATATCTGACGTCTGCTCTTTTCAGTTTTGACTTTAACCTTCCGCCCTCCTTTGGTATCATTAGTGAATTATGCAAGGAAAATGTGTTTTCTGCGTCATACATAGTTCATAAGTTTTTGTAAAAGTTTAATCTCTATTTAACCTTTAAACTTTACATGACCTTTTTTTTTTACTTCTAAACTTTGGGAAAACCAGAGGGGCACAGATGATAGGCACAAAACATTTCTACACACACACACACACACCACACACACACACACACACACACACACACACACATATATATATATATATATATATTATATATATATATACACACACATACAATACTGATAAAGTTATACATATAAACAAGGAGAAACAGAAGTGAAAATAAATCTTGGGTCGTCATATGGACACAAGCTTCTTAGAAATATTCTGCCGGTGACCGCCATAAGGTAGAGATTAATCAAAAGAGCCGATAAAAGTTTTGGCTTTTATTATGGTTCTCAGTCCATTAAATACAGAAAATTGAGAGAAGTCCTCCATTTCAAAAAAGAAAAACGAAAGAGGAAGAAAAATGGTCGATGGATCTTAGAGCTTGAAAGGGACCGTCACGTTTTTATTCGTATCTCTCTCTCTCTCTCTCTCTCTCTCTCTCTCTCTCTACTCTCCCCTCTTCTCCCTTCCTCGTCTCTCTCTCACTCTCGTCGTCTTCTCTCTCTCTCTCTCTCTCTCTCTCTCTCTCTCGTATTTTTGGTAACCTGTACCATCAACTTCTTTTAAGGATTCTAGTTTCTACCGTTTTCCCTCATGGTAGTTTTCAATTGAGAATTGCGAGTATTACTCTCCCGGAATATTTCTCATATCCCTTGACTTCCACACTTCTGGTCTCAACCATTGCTTTAGGAGATTTGTTTCCACAGAAATTCGTGGAAATTCCGAATAGGAATCAATTTCATCCACAATATCCTAGAGCTAGTAAAACTCACATCCCGTCGAATGAGCCCAAACTTTTAGTTGGCACAATAGCAACTCTCTCTCTCTCTCTCTCTCTCTCTCTCTCTCTCTCTCTCTCTCTCTCTCTCTCTCTCTCTCTCTCTCTCTCTCTCTCTCTCTCTCGGGAATAACATAAATAATGTGAAACAAGAAGAGGACCTTGGAGTCATTATTACCAAGGACTTAAAATCCACAGAACTGCATAAAAGCTGAGAAGAAGGCGCAAAAACTAGTGGGATACATAAAGAGGCAGTTCAGGTACTGAAACAAGGAAACGGTGCTGCAGCTCTATACATCAATAGTTAGACCTCATCTTGAATATGCAGTGTAGTTTTGGTTACCAACACTAAGTAAGGACATAAATAGATTAGAAGGGGTACAAGCAAGAGTCACAAAGCTAATTCTATCCATCAGCCAAATAGGTTATCAGACAACTAGAGAGCCTGAACGTGTATGGCTTAGAAACACGACGATTGCGAGGACAACTAATAGAAACATTTAAAATTCTGAAAGGCATAACAAAAGTAAACAGTAACCTATTTACGTTAAACGAAAACCAGACAAGAAATACTGGATGGAAACTAGAACTGAAGAGATACAACACATCCAATTGTGGGAACTTCTTCACATACAAGATATGTGACATATGGAATAAACTGCCACCAGAAGTTGTAAACAGCAACAGTGTGGAAGAGTTTAAAAGAAAGCTAGACAAAATCGTTTGGACACTGAATGAACAGTAAAACCTGCTCCAAGAGATATGTGAGCATACGATATCTCCTCGGATGGACTAATAAGTCTTTGAGACATCCTAATCCTTGTAACTCTCTCTCTCTCTCTCTCTCTCTCTCTCTCTCTCTCTCTCTGCCCCTAAGCCATTCTGAAACCCCAAATATAATATATTACCCTAATCATTCCTTTGCTATATTTGTCTTGTACTCCCTGGCCTTTCCCTTTTATCTCATTCAGTGCTGTCGTTTGACGTCGCTCCTCATTTACTAAACATTTAACCTTTGCTTTAACTAAACCCATGCCTGAGTCACACATTGACGATTCAAGACCGCGACTATCGTAACGGCCGAAAATTTGTTCATTACGACGCAAATATGGTGCAATTGCGAGCGAGACGCCATCAATCGGCATGATCCGTAACCGTGTTGGCGAGTTTGACGACGTCCGCCAAGTGATGGCGGATGTGCAAGGCTGCCTAGGACCCACGTAGTCGAGTCACGACAACTGTCAAAAGTCGCCATGTCATGCCGGTAGACGCAATAGTGCCGTAATGGTGTTTTGACTGCCTCATCATTTCACATCGATATGTAAATTTTGCTCTTCTTTTCTGCCTTGTTATAATAATAGTAGATTAGTACCGCAAGTACTGTGATCTTGTTCAGTAGGCGATTCACAATGCGCAGTAGTGAAATTACTTAAGTTCTGTCTCCAGAATCCAGTTGAAAAACTGAAGGGGCTCCTATTTGAGTTGTTTACCATATAAATATATGTATGTGTATGCCTGTACTGTGTATATATATATATATATATATATATATATATATATATATATATATATATATATATATATATATATATACGTACATATATACCCTTTATACCTTGGAAGGCTGTGACGTGAGAAGGGTGCAGCCTGGGGATTTTTTAGCTAATTTAGCGTGCCCATTTACGGCTGGTTGGTCTGGTGAGCGGAAGGCCGTGAACAATCTACTGGGCTGACAATCATGAGTCCAGAGCAACAACATTCAATCACGTCTCCCAGATAGGAAGGTAGATAAACGGATGTAGAGATCAACGGGACGGGCATACCAAAGGCCTTATGAAGCCCTGGGAAGAAGAAAACTAAATGGGAAAGAAGAATAATGGATATTTAGGAAGAAGGAGCAGAATAACTTGCTTTTAAAAGATGGAACGTTATAACAGTTAAGGAAACCGGAACTATTAAGAGGGTTAAAAATAGGTATAAAAGGTTCTTTTGATTTTTAGAATGAAAAAATGATGGCCAAATACATGTCACAACTATGCATGTGTACTTTTCTGCCCATATACAAACACATTGCAATATGTAGTTCACAAACGTGTTTAAAGCTATGTTAGTAGTTTGATCACACCTTTCCTTTCTTCAATCTGAGACACGCTTTCCAACCTGAGACCTAGAATCCATCAAATTGTTCCAGTTGAGACGTCAATCGTGATTCTGCTGACACTTGCGAGAGTTCAAGTCCCTGGCTGGGTCGTTAGGCATTCACAGCACACTCCGAACCTCTAGACTGTTGATTTTAAGGCTGGAGGGGGTGTGACCCAAGGCAGTAGCGCCATGAAACTGAAAAATAATCTTTTCATCGTAAGGAACTGGCATGTTTGTATCACCAAAGACAAATGCAGTTTTATTCCATTCACACCACGTATACGTACATTCACACGTCAAAATCTATTTCGGTAATGCAGATTCGTTCGTCTGTTATTAATTTATTTTTGTTCTTTTTTCATCCTATTTTAGAGCTTATCCCCCTTTTCTTCAAATTAAATTGAATTAAGAAGAAACCAGACAATGAAAATGTACAATATCAGTTTTTTTTGAAACCATCCACATACCTTTATAATCCGATTGGTTTACACACATAACGTCCAATGATTTTCGAATGGGCCAGTTAGGACAATATCATATAACTTGCCTCAAACCGTGGAAAATATAGTTACATTTTAAAATTCATTGAAATAATAGCACCGGTGCTTTATAGTACCTTCGCATTTTTCTTGCTGTGCTTATTTGACTTTTATTTCATGTTTCCTATTCAATATAATGCAAAAAATAATTCATCAGTTTCTAACTAGAGGTCCGTTCTATGGCATTGTTGGCCATTCAACTTTTTATGATTACACATGCTGTCATGTCTTTATATTTCTTCATATGTTCAACATTTTAGTCAAAATTTTACCCCATCCAGACCCAAATTAGCAAATAAATGAGCAAAGATGATTTTTAACAAAATATTTACTCATTTATTGTTATCTTTTGTGTTTATAGATGAGTTACGGAAAAAATGACCGGTTTCTAAAGCCGAGTAACTTGAACAAGTTCTCCGCACTTAAAGTATT
>NC_087212.1:54990994-55025994 GCF_015104395.2 Macrobrachium nipponense | reverse complement strand
TTTCCATCTAACTTTCGTTTGTTATATTCCCACTACTCCTTAGAAATATATTTAGTGAAATTTCGCCTGTTCTTTAGTGCTTTAGTTCATGGAATTTCAATTTATTCCTTAGAATTTCAGTCTAAAATTTCCACATACTTCTTGGAATTTTAGGTTAAGGGGCGTTGCGATATGTCAAGAAACAGTTCCCGGAGAATAACAAAGGAACTATTAATAATATTAATATTCACTCTGAATTTATGTCATTTTATTCCGAAATAAATTTCACATACAGTAACAGTAAGAATAAGCTAAATTTCCACTATTCTATTTGTCTTTGTCTCTTACAGGTGCTGGAATGGCATTACTCCTCTTCTCTTTCGGCTGGACTGGAATTTTGGTGAGTGTTATTGCAATAACGTTTCTGTTTTCTTGTGATTTATATGTGTTTTTCTTGTCTTTTCTGCTGTTTTTTTCATGAGTGTTCAAGGACATATCTCTTTCGGTTTGGTTTGCCTGTGTAACTTAAACGCAAGTAAGTCATTGGCAATAATGCATTCTTTGGTGAATTCGTCAATATTTTTCGCTTACTCGGGGAGTAAGCCTACAAACTACTTTGTTGTTGTTGTTGTTGTTGTTTTTGTTCTTGTTGGGGGTTAGGAAAGCCCTTTGGAAAAGCCTAAAAATGTTTAAAAATGGTGTTTTACGTTTAGTTAAAGATGTAGGAATTTTAGGATAGGATATTTATGATTTATTTATTAGAATGAAAATGTAGAAAATAAATAATGTACATATTAAATGGTACAGAACAAGTATTATTGATAAAATATAGCGTATTTATTTTAAGGGTAGGCTCCACTTTGGGGGGTGCCGATCGTAAAAAATATTTGCCAAAAATACACTAATAAGACAGGCTAATGAAATTTTCAGGCATTATTATGCACTATAATAATGCATATTCCCTGTGAGTTTTATCATCCTAACAGGGAAAATTAATGATTTATGAAAAAAAATGTGAAAAAACAGAAATTTTTTGGCCCCTCGTACTGAAGGTTATTTGGTGATTGGTGAGAAACTAAAGTCTGAATAGAAATTCGGTCTGACAAAATGTTGGATAATCACTTTGAACATGCACAAAAAAAATTATCAAAATAGAACAGTAAATAAGCACGTAATAACAAAAAAAGAGCAACAACTTCGTAAGTTCAGCGAAAGCCTGCCGAAAATTCAGACTACAGCTAGGAAAGAAATATTCAGGAAAAATTCAAATCTCGATTTAGGGACAAAACCTTTTGAGAGTTTGTAGTTATTATGTCACTTGATAGCCTAAAACATCTAAAAATTATATTATTTAGGACAATCAAAGAAAACACACCTCAAAAAAAAAAAAAAAAAAAAAAAAAAAAACAAAAAAAAAAAAAAAAAAAAAAAAAAAAAAAGGGTGGGGGTGGTTTTTTCTTTGGTTGTCCTAAATAATATAATTTTTAGATGTTTTAGGCTATCAAGTGACATAATAACTACAAACTCTCAAAAGGTTTTGTCCCTAAATCGAGATTTGAATTTTTCCTGAATATTCTTCCTAGCTATAGTCTGATATTTCGGCGGGGCTTTCGCTGAACTTACAAAGTTGTTGCTCTTTTTTTTTGTTATTACGTGCTTATTTACTGTTCTATTTTGATAATTTTTTTGTGCATGTTCCAGGTGGATATACCAACATTTTGTCAGACCGAATTTCTATTCAAGACTGTAGTTTCTCACCAATCACCAAATAACCTTCAGTACGAGGGGCCGGTTTGGAAATTTTCCGTTTTTTCACATTTTTTTTCATAAAATCATTAATTTTCCTTGTAGGATGTAAACTCACAGAGAATATGCATTATTATAGTGCTAATAATGCCTGAAAATTTCATTAACCTGTCTTGATTAGTGTATTTTTGGCAATTATTTTTTACGATCGGCACCCCCCCAAAGTGGAGTCCTACCCTTAATTTTTCGTCGGTGGAAACAATATGCTATTTGACCTAGATTTTTTAGCATACTCCCCAATGCTGAAAAGTCTGAACGAATTGTTGAAATTAATAGTTTTTCGAACGTGGTAATAATCACTTTGAAACAATTTCTAAGGAGCTTAGTAAATCTTTTGCCAACACTGACTTTCTCTCTCTCTCTCTCTCACACAGACACACACACCACACACAACACAACACACACACAAACACAGTATCAGCTTGTATGTCAGATTAAATCGCACCCCCCCCCCCCCCCACTCTTTCTCTCTTCTTAATGTCAGCTTACGTATGATGGTTAAGTCTCTCTCTCTCTCTCTCTCTCTCTCTCTCTCTCTCTCTCTCTGGTGACTGACCACGTTAAAAGCCTCCGGACGATCTCGCGATCCCCCCTACTTGTCATATTCGGTGAATGGACTTTGGACTTTGTGTAAACTGCTGCGGTGTGATGGACAAAAACCTTTTATGCCGCGGCCGTATAACATCCAGCCGTTACCGGCGCTGTCATGGTGCATGGGAGACGTAATGGCGGTGTTATGACAGAAGGAAATGGTGATAGCCGGCCACAAATAGCCCCTCAGGAAAAGGCTCTGATTGATACAAGAGGAGTATACGGACGTTGGATAAAGGAACCAGATAGACAGACAGACAGACAGAGAAACTGAGCTCAGGAGAGAAAGAAAGGGAAGTGGTTTTGAAAAAAAAGAGAGTACTAGTCTCAGAAGAAGGAGAGAGAGAGAGAGAGAGAGAGAGAGAGAGAGAGAGAGGAGAGAGAGAGAGCTGGGCTCAGAAGACGAAGGGAGTGAAGTGGATTGCAAAAAAAAAGACAACTGGTCTCAGAAAAGAGAGAGAGAGAGAGAGAGAGAGAGAGAGAGAGAGAGAGAGAGAGAGAGAGAGAACTGGACTCAGAGTAGAAAAAGAGTAGTGGTTTTTTAAAAAAAGAAGGTGCTGGTCTCAGAGAGAGAGAGAGAGAGAGAGAGAGAGAGAGAGAGAGAGAGAGAGAGAGAATAGTGGCTTCGGGAAAAAAAGGCCTGCAATATAAGAAGACTGATATTTCCATATATATTTAGTAGATACAGGAAGACTGAGTGAGAAAAGGGGGTCTGGGTCGTGTTGAATTAGGGATATGATTAAAAGAAAATAAATAACAGATAAAGGAAGTCCTAAATAATGTCCCAAACATGATATGATGTATAAGATAATGGTTAGAAACAAGGAAACCTCCGTTACTAAAAACGGGGGAGAAGTTTGTGGCTGTAATTCTCAAATGCACAGAAGTCAGCTAACCAAATTTCCTTAAAAAAACAAAAAGAAATCCATCTCTTTTCCGAGTTTAACGTCGTTTTCTTCCGATATCATGCTCGGAATATATGGCCGTAGCTCCCATAGAAAGAGTGGAATTTGTTTCTCAATGACTCCTACCGAGTCGCTGTACCACGTAGACTGCGCCTGTCTTGATTGAATGGAGCATCGATATCGTCGTCGGCGTTTGATGATGGTTTTTCAGGGCCTGAGTGTATGTCTGTATGTATGTGTATGATGTACGTATATGTACATGTATATATATGTATGTATGTATGTGTATGATGTGCGTATATGTACATGTATATATGTATATATATACATATATACATGTACATATACATACATCATACACACATACATACAGACATACACTCAGGCCCTGAAAACCATTATCAAACGACGACGATATCGATGCTCCATTCAATCAAGACAGGCGCAGTCTACGTGGTACAGCGACTCGGTAGGATGTCATTGAGAAACAAATTCCACTCTTTCTATGGGAGCTACGGCCATATATTCCGAGCATGAAATCGAAGAAAAAGACGTTAACCTCAGAAAAGAGGTGGATTTTTTTTAAAGGAAATTTGGTTACTATGAGATTCAGGGCCTCTGTAACACGGTTTTTTGGACTTTGCTCCTTATCAAAGCATCGGATGTAGCTGAAAGTTGACATATGTATATTTTACAACTACACACAAATTTTGTCAGCATTATCAGTAACCTAACCCGATAGTTTTAACTTTTTATAGAGTAAAAATTATCTAGCCGACGCCATGGCCAATGATTACGAGCCAAGAGTCGAAAAAGATTCATTACGTAAGCAAGGTAAACACCTTTTGACGAAATGTTGCCCCGCCCATCCACCAGACAGAAACTCATTCACCTTGTTCCAGTCGGCTCTGAAACCCAAAGACTTTATGAATGGCGGAACGATACATAGATGTCTACTATGTTTTTGAGAATTACCAACTATTCCCTACATCTTGTCAATCTGATTGTGACATATAAAGTAGACTGTAATTTCTTAGGAAACTTATTTTGGGAGTTAGACTAATAATCGAAAGTGTTTTTGTATTTATTAACATATTTTGTGAACGAGGTTTCAGAGTTCATAAAGGTGTACTGCTTTGCTTATATTTAAATTAGTATGTCATTGTTGCCAGAGGTATAGCCTTCGTTACGTATAGCCAAGCATCCATCGAGAAAGAGGGAAGAAATGCTGTCATAAGTTACGTAACGATTGCGTTCGAAACCTTTTCTCTGGGTAAGTTGGCCCGTCTTCAAAAAAAGTCATTTTTACATTGTAAGTACCAAATTTATTCAACCTACGTAATGCAGAATACAGTCAAAATTTATGAGTAGATATAATGTGTATTCTGAATAAGCGTTATAGTTATGAAATGCATAGATAAAAAGTTATTGCGAAAAAACAGTGTTACAGAGGCCCTGAATCTCATAGTAGTTGACTTCTGTGCATTTGAGAATTATAGCCACAAACTTTTCCCCCGTTAAATTTTAGCAAAGGAGGTTTCCTTGTTTCTAACCATTATCTTATACATTATATCATGTTTGTGACATTATTTAGGACTTCCTTTATCTGTTATTTATTTTCTTATAATCGTATTATATCATATTTATTTTGTTATATATATATATATATATATATATATATATATATATATATATATATATATATCCTACGGATTGTGAACAATGATAAATATGATAAATATGAGGTAAATATAAAATATTAGCTATCTTAACACCTTATATTTGTTAAATCTGGTACACTTCATCCCAAATGACTATCAGACAAACACACAGTTAAGCCGAGAGTCGTTAAGAGCTTACAGAAGCATGAGATGTGTGATAAGGAGAGATACTGCTT
The DNA here is from genome assembly GCF_015104395.2 of Macrobrachium nipponense. NCBI lineage: Eukaryota > Metazoa > Arthropoda > Malacostraca > Decapoda > Palaemonidae > Macrobrachium > Macrobrachium nipponense. The sequence continues at coordinate 55,020,816 of NC_087212.1, read as the reverse complement.
GATTTTGGGTGTGACTGAACCAGGGTTGACTTTCATATAGATGGAATCCCGTCTAGAAAACGGGGTGGGGTGGGTAGGGGTTGGGGCCGAGATGAAACGAAGGAAAACATTTATTGTACCGGAAGTAAGGGTCTGGAGGGCAGACCCTCTCTTTTTTATTTTTTGTCATCTGTTCTGTTCTTCCTTTACTTATCCCCCCTCGCCCCTACCCCTCGTCATCTGAATTGCACCCCACCTTCGGCTCCCTCATTTATAATTCTAATCCTGCATCGCGTTCGTCCTTACGCATACATCAGTGTCCGATAGGGGCCAGAGTCACCTCACCTACTGAATACATCAGTCTCCCTTTTCTTGCCTTCGGTTTAGAGAGATCTGTTTTATTTCGATAGATTATTCATGTATTCTGGGCCGTGTCTATCACTAAAGCCTAAGGGTACATAGTAGTGTCCTTACGGGAAGTGCTCTTATGCGTCGTAATAATGATTATTCTTCTTGGTATCGAGGATGCGTCTTACAATAGTCCAGTTAGAAAAATATCCTTCTCTCTCTTATATATATATATATATATATATATATATATATGTAATATATATATATAGATATATATATATATATATATACATATATACATACATACATACATGCATATACACATTTATATATATTAATTATATCGGCCCTTGAGAATATATATATATATATATATATATATATATATATATAAATATATATATGTGTGTGCATGTGTGTGTAGTATATATATAATATATACATATGTATATACATATATATATATATATATATATATATTATATATAATCTTTCCAGCCGATACCAGAGAGAGAGAGAGAGAAGAGAGGAGAGAGACAGACAGACAGACACACAGAGAGAGATTGTTTTAGTTCGCAACAAAGAGCTGAGGATGGGGCCATAAATGTGTGATTGGCAGGAAACAAACGAGCATAGCATGTAGGAATATAATGAACGAAATATAGCAAAAAGTGTTTTTGGTGCCTTTTGGCCAACAGAGTCCACGTTTGTCTAGAAACATGAGCCAAGGGGGGGGGGAGGATTTATTGTTGCCAATGAAATAAGAGATTTAGTGGCTGAATAACGGAAGTTATTTCAAGAACAGAAGACATGGTTTTGCTTTAATTCGAAGAAGGTGTCAGTGAAATAAAGTGAGATCAAATAGGAGAGGTAAATGTGGAAATAGTAGGCGGTGAACTTTGGCAGGTATTTTAAGGAAAACAACAAATTGTGTCAGTTATAAATAAATGGAGACAAAAAGGCTAATGAGGAAATGGTTTCTAGAAAAAGTACCCCTTCGCGAAAAATTTTGGAGACACCAGGCGTCTGGAGAGACGGTATCTTAATTTTGCGTGATTATAAGTTAGTCCTACGGTAACAATGTGAAATGTAACTATGGTTTTTATTCAAATTACAGTTCAATGACACGAAAAGAGTTATATTTGGTTAGCTAATGATAGATATTTCTAAGGAAAAAATAAAAGAACTGGTAATAAAAGTAATAGTGGTAGGAGTGAGGTATTTGTTTTGACAAGATTAAGCAGTAAAAACTCTTATTAATAAACAGGTTTTGAAATGTTACTGAACGCAGTTCATATTGTAAGTAATGCAAGTGCTTGTATAACTCTATATAGCCATAAGAATTTGGTAATGATTGATTCAGATCTTCACTGTTTGGTACTTCGATCATTCATGACTGAGATATGTATCTTTTTGTATAGTTTCCAAGACATTATAATAAAACTTTTACAATTCATTGCACATAGGACTTGTTCAGTTATTGGTAGTGGGCCCTAATTTTGATGCTATGCAAGTGCCATCGTGTCATTCAACATTATTAGATGTTGTAAAATTATAGAGTGAAGTGAAATAAAATCTGTATAAAATCAAGACGGCTTTTGTCACACAAATCACCAATTAATTAAACAGGCAATCAGATTGCAGCACTCCAACCGTTTCGTGGAAAACGCCCAAAGGATGTCCGGATTGTTATTAAATTAACGAATGCTTCCTAATTATTCACAAATTAGCGAATGTGAGATGTATCGCGTTTTTTAGAGCTACTATCAATCGATGGCGGTGAAAGGATTAATTGAAGACCTTCCATTACATAACGGCAACGGTAGATTTCTTTTACAAATAGGTATTTAAACTTCATTTACACCGTGCTTTCTGCAATTATCTCTCTCTCTCTCTCTCTCTCTCTCTCTCTCTCTCTCTCTCTCTCTCTCTCTCGAGGAGTTACTGATGCGTTGCTGAACATGGATATCATGGATATCTTTTGTGGTCTTGCATGTGAGCCATCGTCTAGACATTACTGAAGGGTTGTACATTGTTTAATTCTAATCCCATCTCCTGTCTGTTATTAAGCTAATTGCTCTGTTTTTCTCGTATGCTTCTATTTCTTTCGAATTGCTCAAGGCTATGTACCTTTCCTGTCATTTCAATCTTAGATTAAGTATCAAAACATTAAATGCTTTACTTCCGTACACGACTCAGAACAGTTTATGAAATACTCGTTGTCTTCGCACAACCTTTGACCCTTCTTATGATTTCCGTATAAGGACATAATCTTGCTGTCCTCGCGTAACCTTATTCCTTTCAGAATAAGTTATCTTAACTTTCACTAAACAACTTTAGTCTTTTAATTTGAATACTCTTGCTATCGTTATATGACCTTAGCCATTTATTAGTACCTTTCGATGAAGTCATCCTGCTTAAGTGTGCCCTCAGTCCCTTCAAATGAATGACTCCTCCTGTATTCAAACGACCCTAGTCCCTTTTTGCAGGTGTGGTTGATCGCTCAAGACTTCCTTCTCCATAGATTTAAATTTAGGACTTCGGTGAGCATTCCAAAGTATATTTCATATATCTCAAATACCAGATTCTCTCGCTTATGGCCTCTGTCCCTACCTTCGATTCTGATATCTTTCGAACGTATTGTTTTGCTCTTCTTACAGGAACAAATCACTTAGATCTCCTCGATAATTTATACAAAATTATATGAATAACTTTATTTAAGATACTAATTATTCAGGAACTAAGTGCAAAGTTCAGAAAAAGATGACTTTTTCATTAAATGTTCTTGTAACAAAACAAGACTGGTTATTGACCTTACTTTGTACTCAGAGCATATTAGGAAAAAAAGATGAAAAGACAAAAAAAAAATAATCCATAGGAGTTGTACAGACATGTATATAGCATTGGTAAGAATATCTGCTGCAACATTAAACTGGATAGATAAAGAGGTGACGAAGTTCTTATGATCTGCCACTGGTTACCATACTGCAACATAAATTACTTACGTTGCAACTTAAAAGCTTCACTGAAATAGCCTAGAACCCAATCAATGAAGAGATTGTTAGTTTAGAAGAGAGAGGAGGGTGAAGAGAAATAATAGAACCGTATATCTGTAGTAGAGGAATAGGATAATCCTTTTTGTAAATACGGGTTTGTCCATTTAAATCAGCTTGAAGATGTGTAGGACCCGTATCTCCTTCTCTGGCGGAAACTATCCGCAGTTGGCTGTTTCAAAGCTGTTCCTTTCTTGTGCGAACCAACATTGGCGTTGTTCGATAGCCAGGCCTCCATTATTGGACTGATCCAGATTTGGGGTGCTTTTTTTGCTACCGGCTTTCGTTCCCTTCGTATCCAACAAAAACAAACCATCGTGCAAACGAAAATAGAAAAATAAAAGAAACATCGGGAAAAAACGAATAAATAAAAGAGGAGAGCCGTGTAACCGGATTCCAGCGAAGCGTGAACTAAAGCTTAGTGTCTTTCCAGGCACATGTTGTTGCCCCGGAACTCAGCCGAGCGTGGCGGATTGAAAAATTGCTTCCAAAGCTCCTGGATTTGTTTCCGTTTTTTATTTCACACTTCCTAAGTGTTTGAAGGATGATATGAAATTTCGGGGGTGAGGTGGTACCCATTTTCTCATATCTATCACCCGCCGCAGCTCGAACGAAAGAGGGAGGAATCCGTTACATACGAGTGTGTCGGTGTGAGCGAATACGCATTATATACGACCCATATTCGATAAATGAGCTGGATAATACACAAAATATAAATAAAGCGTTATCTTATAGGTAGAAAGATAAGCACATGTGTGGTAGGTAAACTTGAGTTATGTGGGTCTTTTTGCCGTATTAAAAGAACAATCTTTACATTAACGGATGTGACTGAACTCGTTCAAACGTACATTGACCAAATTAGATGTTCGTTCAAACCATAGGTGCTCATTTATTCTCTTTAGTTAATCACTTGAATAATTAGAAAACCCTCAATACAATATAACTCACGGGCGTCATCTTTTTAATGTATTTATACGAACGAAAATTGAATGCAATTTTTCCTGCCTATCAACTGTTATTTAGTCGTGTTATCCAGCAGCGCGTATCAAAGTTTCTTAAATATTTGTAGTATTACTTTGAGATAACTTTCCTCTCCCCCTGTTCCTTTTGATAATACTTTAACAGTATTATTATAATTATCATTATTACTAATACTATTACTAACCATTGTCCTTGGATGACAGCACTGCTGTAGGTTACACTTATCTATTCAGTTTTTTCATAAGATATTTTGCTCGCCCTTGCGCACGCTGCGCTGATTAGATAAGAAAAGGTATCGGCAATAAATTTCAGTTAAAGAAAACATGTAATCTAAAATATTGACAGAGGTTCTCGTAGATACAATTTCACCTTTATTTTATTTTATTTTGTTTTATTTCTTCTGTTACGCTCGTTCATACGATCATAATTTTTCCAATGGCGGAAGTTTTACAGCGTCTTGGGGAAAGTCAGTTAAGTCTCTTCCTTCCAAACATCCTATAAAAGGTTTTGTATCGCTTCCATCATTGTAAGCCTCATTAGCGCAACGGTGTGTGCAGCTATAGTAAATTGTTACCGGGATGGTTAGCCTTCAGTTAGGTCTATTAGAAACTCGGCCGTACCGTGCTCTCGTAGGTTGCCTTTTCAGTATCATTTTTGTCTAGTGTAAATTTGGGCTATTGAAGTTTCGTGTTTCATTTTGCTGGAGATTGCGTGCATAGGTAAAGTGAATGCCGCATGCATTTACAGTGAAAACGTTGTACTAAAAGTTACGTCTAAACATTAATAGAAATTTCACTTAGACCTTACGTTACGTCTTTCTGTATCTTAGCGTTAAGAGTTTCGTCATTTCAATTAAATGTCAGTTCAAAGGCCATTTAAGATCTTTAATGAAGGATTCGATTCATCTTATTTTCCACTGAGGGGTTTTGTTGCAACTTAGTTTCCTACTTCTGTTAATGAAAAACCTTTTGATGCAGCATGAAAGTTATAATTAAGCAAAGGTAATTGGAAGTTTTAATTCTCGACTCTCAGAGGGAATACATGCATCCTGGAAGTTCAGACTGAACAAAAATACGACGTACATGAGGTCTTTATTTCATAATTGTTCTAATTTTGGTTGTGTTGCAGTAATAATATTGATTGTTTAAAAGTCACCATTCATGTCAAACTCCAGCTCAAATGGCAGAAAATTTGTCTCAGAAATGCATGCTGTTCTTATCACCAGTATTGAGAAGGGAAGAAAAAGGAATTCTTGAGTCTTGAGACATTTCTTTCCCCGCTTTTTTCTTCCCTCCTTTGGAAGATTTCTCCTCGGTTCCAGGACATGCGTTGACTGGCTAAAAGTGTTCCTCGGGTGAGAGGGAGAGAGGGGACCGAGCCTCCTGGAAAGACTAAAAAGAATAGCAGCTTTCCAGCATCGCTTTAAATTGCCCCCATGGACGTCGGACGTTGGAGAGGCATGCTCGGGCGGTGATGCATCTCCATATTTATTTCCAGCGTCCTTGATTTTATCGGGATAGTTTAATGGACAGGAAAAACGCGAGGCCGTCCGGCGCTGGGAGGCTCTCGCATCTGGAAGAGAGCGAGCGAGGCTTTCCAGGCCCTGATGGAAAAAGGCAATTGGGGAAAAATATAGCAGACAGTGTAAATTCTACAACGCCTGGACACGAAGAAGAATCGTTGAGGTTCAGGAAGTTTCTAAGCTTTGGCCGGAGGGAGATTCCTTTTTGGAGGGAGAAAACTCGGAAATGCGCCACTTAGACCATTACCTCATATATTGTTTAGACACCAGATCTTTTTCTGTTTATGATAATTAGAAGAAATACTTTGTGATAATCTAATAGATTTTGAACAATTCCACTTCCAGGATAAGATGATTTTATGTTAAAAGAGCCACATAACCAAAAAAGATATTTTTATCGATATTCAAAGGAAAACCAACAGAGGTTTCGGCAGTCATCTATTTTATTCCTTTTGCTACATAAAATTGCTGAAAATGAAGCTGTTTATCAGATTTTTTTATTTAGTACAATGCAGACAGACTCGAGAAAAAAATGTCGGATACGCTGTATAGTATATTCGTGGGAAGGCGGAGTTGCGGCAGGATGGGTTGAGCTTTGGAGGTTTTGTTCCCCGTGCATGAGGCTCCTTTTTGTATTTCCATTTTACGAAACACTGTCATGGAGAATTTCGAAGTAATTGAGGGTCATTGTCCGGAAAGGAATTAAAGTCAAAACATCGCGGGCACTAACAATTTAGCTGTATATCGAGTGTGAAGTTCTAAAGATAACTTAGATAATAATATGGCGATAATCACGGTAATATGCTCGTCAGTTAGAAAAGAATAATAAAGAAGTATTGATGTCAGACCATATTAAAGGTGCTATTCTTATCAGACCTAAATTGGAGGAGTGAAATGACCTTAGGGTGATATTGCATAATGTTGAACCTAACATAGGAAACTAGGTTGCAACAATATATAGATATACAGACATATAAATGTATGTATGTTATTGAATACATTTATACCCCTTAAGCAAGTATACGCAGCGTATATATACAAGGGACGTATCCCTGCACCCAATCACTAGACCCCATCGTCTTTCCTCTTGTCTCCATCTTGCAATTCAATCATCTCGCTAAAAGGATTTTCAGTTTCATCTGAGGTCTATCAATCTTCCATAACTCGGCGTGAACGATATTTCAACCGGCCCCCAGGTGATACGTTATCCGGAATCCGGATCGAAGCACACTTCCATGTCTTTCTTTATGGAGCCCTTTTCCCACCTTTGATGTATGTTTTCGCATTAGGTTTACAGCTTTTCGGCTCTCTCTCTCTCTCTCTCTCTCTCTCTCTCTCTCTCTCTCTCTCTCTCTTTAAAGAGACTGCCTTTTTACGAAGACACGATACGATATATTTATTTTACCGTTCTTTTTTTTGTTAGTTGTAAGTTGTAATTATATATATATATATATATATATATATATATATATATATATTATATATATATATATATATATAGATATAATATCAATTCTTATTCTAGTTTGTTTCAACTGCAACAGGTAAATGAAATATCTCAGTATAAGATACTTTTATACCTTCAGAACAAATTGAGTGAATTACCTTCACAGACAGAGAGCGAATTTTTGCACTCTTGATAAAGAAAGAGAGAGTCACTTTTACTACTTATCAGCGATGACTTCACTTAGACCAATCTCTACTTTATACTTATATGCTTGGTTAGTATCAATACGACTACAGGGCTTAAAAAAACAAAAAATCATGAATGAATCTTATTGAAAAGAAGTAACCAAACGCGAAAAACCTTCAAAAGATGAACAAGTAGTGAATTATTAGAAGAAAGAGGAGAAAAAAGAAAACAAAAATTATTTTATAAATGAGGGGGGGAGGGAGGACAAAATATAAAGAAATATTTTAAATATATCAAAAATTATTTGATGATCAGAAAATGAAGCGACAACAAATTATTTCGTGAAGAGGAAAAATATATGTGATATTAAAATATAAGAGTAAATATTACGATCATCAGAAAATGTAGAATAAAAGAGCAGAAAAGAAACACACACAAAGTTGCAAACACTCTTTGTTGTAGCGAACGAGCAAGGTGAGGAATATATGCTGAATTCTGTCTTGTGATCTCAAAGAAATAAGAGATAGCCTTTCCTGTGATGGCGCTCTTAACTGATAAGGCCATTTGACATGACAATGGCTATAGCAGCGTTTTTATTAATCGTCAAGTTATGGTCCCATCAAAAGGTAACTAAATCAGGATGAACCTAACACCTATGAAGAAAACTTGCACCATGTTTAACATCTACACAGAAAGCTCATAAGCAGCGTTTAACCTATTGTGAATAATAATTATATATATATATATATATATATATGTATATATTTTATATATATATATAATATAATATATGATATATATATATATATATATATAGCCGATAGTACTCGGCTTTTACTCGATTATTTTATATATATATATTTAATATTATTATATATATATAAATATATATATATATATATTATATATTTATATATTATATAGCCGAAAAAGTACTCGGCTATATCGATTTTTCATCCTTCTGTGGCAAAAAACCTATATATAAAGGTTTTTTGCCACGAAGGAAAAAATGAAAAAGCGAGATAGCCGAGTATTTTCGGTCCTGTTCGGACCCTTTACTGAAGGGTCCGAGCAGGACCGAAAGTACTCGGCTATCTCGCTTTTTCATTTTTTCCTTCGTGGCAAATAACCTTTATTTATACATAGCATCACGTTTTATATACTTCGTGATCAAGTTATTTATATATTATATATATGTATATATGTATATATATATATATATATGTGTGTGTGTGTGTGTGTGTGTGTATATATATATATATATATATATATCTATATATATATATATATATATATGAAAGTAAATGTGTGTGTACGTACACAAACACACATATGTATATATATATATGTGTTATATATATATATATAATATATATTATATATAAGATTATAATATATATCGTAGTTTACTAAAGAGAGATGTGAAAGGAGTGTGAAATAGATGATGTTTGCAGACTATACAGTACGAGAGAGACACTGCAGGAGACAGTAAAGAAGTTGTTAGTGTTCGAAAATATCTTGAATAAATATAAGGTTAGGGAGACATAAGAGCTGAGACGCCGAATAACTGAGACAAGAAAAATATTAAGGTGTGTACAGAAGACATGGAAGGGATTTTGAATGTATATAGAATCCAAGGTGGTAATGTTTGAAAGAGCTTTAGAACCGTCGCTTTTTCACGTAACAAAAATGAGGATGTTGAATGTAGGAAAGAGAAAAGGCTGAAGCTTTCGAGATGAACTCTGCATATTGTATGTGGCATAGGAAGAAGAGTAATGGTGAGAAACGTGTGCTGACTTAGAATAAATAAATGGTGTGACTATAAATTATATCAGAAAATATGGAACGTGATAGGCTCGTGAAAAGTCATTTGGAAGCGATATTAGAAAGAAAGAAAAGAAAATCTTGGATTGATGGTTTGAAACAAGTACGGAAAAGTCTTTAACGTCCAGGAAGCATAGGGAAAGGTGAATGGCTCGATGTGTGCAAGGAGGTTTCACGTGGTGGTAATTATCCTTTTGAACGTGTGTGTATGTGTGTGTGTGTGTGTATAAGAATTATTTAGTGTTGTGGAAGTTTCTCTGTAAATGGTTCGTCATGATTCAGCTGGTAAAGTATGAATGCTATAGTGACCTTTTTCTTTGGCTCAATCTTCCCATTGTGTGTGCATGTGTGTTTGTATGTGTATGTATTTATATGTATTTCTATTTAATATATGATATGCAGACTTGTGTAATGATGTGAATAACAGCATGTCCCAATTTCTCCAATGCTACAAATTTTTCTTAATTTTAAACTTCTTTAATTTCTTAACGATTACAGCGTCAACCGAGATCACAAACGATTATTTCCGAAGTTTTCCTCAGAGTTCTCTCTCTCTCTCTCTCTCTCTCTCTCTCTCTCTCTCTCTCTCTCTCTCTCTCTCATAGTTTTTCCTAGATTAAATGCATATCTCTGTCTCCTACAATTTCATATCTCTTCTGTCTTCAATCATCCCCAAAAAAATGGATTATCTATCCATATATCGATCTATATATCTAGAAATACCGTTGCTCCAGAGTCTTATGAGAATAGAGTATCTCTCTCTCTCTCTCTCTCTCTCTCTCTCTCTCTCTCTCTCTTTTTCATTATTTTCCTCTTCCCTCATATGAAGCTCTCTTTGAAAAATAAAAGGCTTCCTCTACTCTCTCTCTCTCTCTCTCTCTCTCTCTCTCTCTCTCTCTCTCTCTCTCTCTGTAGCTTCAAAGGGCCCCTTCCTCATTCACCTTTTACTTAAGCAAGTATGCGCGTGGTGACGTTCCTCCTTATTTTTGTGGGCTACATGAAGGAAACGTTCCCGTTGACAGAATAGTTCATCCGAGTTTCCAAGCCAAAGTTCCCGCATCCTTTGGCCATTGTTTTCAAAGTATTTTAGATGTCCACACTCAAGTTTCAATTGGTCCTATTAAGGTAAGCGCGCGTCAAATCTTTTTCCAGCGTAATTAGGTTTGGTAGATTTTTATTTTTTTTATTTTTTTATTTATTTTTATTTATTTTTTTTTTTGCTTTTTTGCAATGAGGTTTAATGAAAATCATATTTTTTTAACCGTAGTAAGTAAATACTCATGATGGGCATTTATTTAGTTATAGATTTATTCATTCATTTTTTATTTATCCGTTTATTGTTGACTGGGTTCAAGCTATAAATTACGCATCTACGTAGAGCAATTTTAGTCAGTTGAGTTTGAAGCATGATGCCTCGAGTGAAGTTTGAAATCCTCGCAAAATTCATTCTTATTTCCATGGACAGTAACAGCAAATGCATTCACGCTTCAAAGGGCAGTCGATAGATAACGTTGGTTTTAAGTAATAATTTACATAAGAGTTTTTCTGAGTAACAATAGTACTTTTGCTAGTTATAGTCTAACTTTGACTGACATTTACCCTTACCACTTTTCTTGAAAGGTGATCCGTTTCTGAAAGTTCACCTATTTTTCAGAGATTGTGCTACAGTGTATTGTTAATGATCTTGATCCTAGAGACGTTGCGTACCATCTTGGAACTTGAACCAGTATACCTTCATTCTTCATACTTAAAAGTACTAGTAATGAAAGAGTTCATTACCAGTAGACTATCGTGTTGCAAACAAATCTAGATCTTGGCTGTATATTATTATTATTATTATTATTATTATTATTATTATTATTATTATTATTATTATATTATTATTATTATTACTGGCAAGAACTTTTCCGTTACCTGAAGAGCTTTAGCAAAACCTATAATAAAAGCAATAATTGGAAAGGTGTGATTAGAATGAAAATGAATAGTATATTTGCATTATACGATAAATCTTTATTCATTTGGTATACTATCCAAAAATTTTCCTGACTAGACCTGAGTAAAAAATTACCTTTCTGAGCAAAAGGTGAAATGTTACTCATTGTTAACCAGACTCAATTAAGAATGTTTAGCTTAGTTTACCTCATTCAGAATAAAGACTATTTAGGTACAAGTTAATTTTCTGTGAAAAATTTGTGATATATAAAGCCCTTATAAGTTATTATATTACATGTTTACTTATACGAGTTGTGAATGTGTATCCTGCCGTTTCCAATTTATTTGCGACAAATAATAAAGATTTTAAACATATACAAGTGTGGAAAACGAGGTGCAATAAGATTAGAAAAGAAAAAAAATCCATGCAGCAGCCCCGATACAATATATTCAAAAGTGTCTGGTTCATTAGCGTTCAATGGGCTCTTACATTAATCATTTTTCCTCCTCTTAGTGAGTTTAGATGAGGAACAGGTGAGAGGACAATAAACCCATTAACGAGCAGGGACTGCTGCTGAAGAAAGTGGTAGCCAGGGAAGGGGGCTGGGGGGAGGGCGTTGTTTTAGTTGTGGGGGTAGGGGGTAGGGGTGGCTGTTAGTAGAGCCCTAGATGGGAATGTGATAGAAATGCAGTGGATTACTTAGTTAGGAAAATTCCAATATCAGAAAAGTTAAGACGTCTTTGTTACGTAGAGGCACAAGTAGGACTGAGACAGAAATAAAGAAAAAAATACTGTTAAAAGGAAAAATAAAATGAAACAACTCACTTGTCAGTATTAAAAGACAAAGGTTTTATTCTGAAAGCTGCAAAGGCACCTTTGAAGTCGAGAATATAATACTGGGCATTGTTGCTTACTGGAAATAGAAAAAAAAACTTCAAATATTCGAAATGGCAGTTCTTCTTTGAAAACAATGTTTTTAGTTATGTAAACGTGTATATATATACGGATGTATATACATACATACACACACACACACACACACACACACACACACACACATATATATATATATATATATATATATATATATATATATATATATATATATGTGTGTGTGTGTGTGTGTGTGTGTGTGTGTTTGTATAATCAAACCGTTTCCCCCATAATTAGTGGCACCACAATTAAATCAACACGAGGGTCACTGTCGCATTTATACTTCAACTGCTGGATCGTGGATAAACCCTCCATTCAGTATAACATCCACAACATTAGAAGCATCATACGAATACACGTAAACCGGGGCTCATGATTATCGTGTCGAACGCCCACACACAAACTGCTCCATACACCCTTAGTTTTCATGCATGCTTGTGCTTTCCATACTTCTTTCGAACCATGTATCCAATTCTTTCTGTTTTCCTCTGTTCCTCTCCCAGGACACCTTACCCCGTAAGGGATGAGTGCCGTCAGTGCGCCTCACGTAGTACTTTGCAGGCAATATGAAGATGTTTACTACATCCCTTCTCCCTAGCTGCTACCACTTTTGAGCCTTTTACTTCTTCTCCAACCTCTCTAGCAACTGTGAGGTTTTCTTCCAGCTCCACCTTTAGAGCCGTGTACTTCATATGTTTTTATGTTTTTGTTTTTTGTTTTCTTTTTGGATTTTTCTATCTTGCTGTCCAACCACTCCAACTTCCTTTTACTGTCTTAAGGTCTAACCGGCCGAAAATGCCCCAGTGCTTGGCTTGAGAGCCCTAAATTACGTGGAGTCGCCCCGGCAACACTTCAAAATTATACAGTATGTTCTTTTCATCAATTCATCATCGTCCATTATTTCCAATGCTAAACATTTTACTAGTTCTATGTATCTCCACACTTCCCACCTATCAGTTTTTACATCACGTATACTACACAAACCGCCCATCTCAATGGTTTTAACCATTATTCTTTCATTCTCATTCAACAACCATATTTGACCAAAAATATGTTGCTCTTACAGTTCTTTTGTAAATTTCCTAGGAAACAGTTGCTGTAACCATACAGAGGTAATTCACCATGGTGAAATTTACTTATTTGGTGAGCAACCGTCAAAATAGAAAGAAGGCCAAAAATTATATACAACCTACTCAAAATATAAGTGTGTAACATTTACAAGAGGATTAAGGAGAGAACTGATTTTCTCTCCTTTTTTCTTGAAGAGTTTTCAAACTTACCATGAAACTAAATAAGGGGTCTATAACTTTTTTACCAACTTTCATTATTAAGAGAAGCTGTGTAGTTGACTACCTCAGTCACTTCAATTTGTGCTGTGAATTTAGTATTTTCAGTCCATCTCTCCTTGCTGAGTTAACTCGCTCAGTTATTATTCCTTGTCTTAACATCCGCTTCCTCTTCTTTTACTGAGACCACCTTTCATTACATTTTACCATTTTTCCAAAGCCCTCTGTAGCATCAAATGACTTATTTTTTGGAAATCTGCTTTCTAAATATTTCCTTCTTCAGACAATTCGTAGTTAATCTTTCTCTCATTTCTATTTCAGCTCACTGTTTCAGTTTGCATGTGAGTTTCGTTGCTTCACATACCTATTCTTTCCTCAATTATTAGGCGGTGTTGAGAAAGGCGGCTGAACAAATTAATATAAATTCTAAAGTGAAAAGACATAAAACAACTACTAATTTACCTTTATATCTTGCTGTTACGTTAATGATTCATATTTAATTTTAAATAATTCAATATGAATTTCAAGCAACAAAATTTTCTAAGCGAATTTGAAAAGAATAAAGTTATACTCAAAACGTGTGTGTTTGCAAGCATATATAACGCCTATGCTAAGTTTATTAAACCCATTTGATTTAGCTACATACTTACCAGTACCCAAAGGAGGCTTTTAATTCAAGTTAGTCAACAGACTATGTTGAAAGTAAACATACACTAACCTAATTGCCTAGGCCGGCTGAACATCTTATGCCAGCAAGTTTTATCTTACTTTCTGTTCAGCCAATGAACAAGCATTGAATCTGAATAAACCTTACTGAGTGAATGTGATGAAAATAAACAATAACAATGTAGCAAATACAGAAATGAATAGTTACCTCACCCTCGGACTTCCTGGGTGAGGTATGAAGGGCTCTCTTTTGAGGTCAAATCAGGTGGAATATAAGTACTTACACTGTACCTGAGGTGTTATCTAGGAAGACTGAGCACCTTGCACCAGGGAGTTTTAACTAACTTCGTTACCAACCAGTGATCAAGTAAAGCGTTTGACCCTGTTTTCTCCACTGAATGAGTGTGATGACAATGAACATATACTGTATATATCATTTATATCTATAAATAATATTAGTATAATTATATATATGTATATATATATCTATAATCATATATATATATATATATATATATATAGTAATATCTATATAGATATAATTATATATATATATATATTATATATAATAGATTAAAATAGAATCCTATAATATATATAAAGTTTCGGTTTCACATCAGAATCAAATGTAGTAAGAGACAAATGTTCCTCCAGTTGTGCTACACAGTTCATACAAATTGGAGCAGAAGTACTTTGACAGAACCCAAGCCCTAAGAGTTACTGTTGCAAGCCGGAAACTTTTCACCAAGTTGGTTCAAACTAACTGATCAGCCACTGACGAAGTGCAGTATTTAATTTGGATAGTAAATGCGATGGAAATAATTACAATCTTGCACTAAATCTAGACATGAATTTTTGTCAACTGAGGTCGAGTGAGAGAGATCATAGACACTAGAACCTAATTATTTGGGTTGTAGGACAAAATGCCGATGGACATAATGTCGACGGACATAATGTCGACGGATATAATGTCGATGGACAAAATTTCGACGGACAAAATGGCAACATTTCTTCAAGTAGGACAAAATGTCGACGAGCACATTCTAATTCTTCAGTTAGGGAACCAAGAAGCTCTTCAAAAAAAAGCATATACGTATTCAGAAGGAACAAATGCCAATGCTTGAAACTGCTTTATGATGAATGCATTACTGGTTTCAGTATACCAGGATTGTAAACCCAATGACTGGATTTTGCGCCACAGACATTGACCGAAATGGAAAAAACATCAATAACGACAGTATCTGAAAATATCTTCCTTATACTGTTAATAGCGGCTCTTTCGAAATCAACACTGATAGAGGTTGGGTTCAAATTGCGGTTTTTCAAAAAATTAAAAATGAACTTGTAAGTTTGCTCATCCTTTTTTATTGTAAGGCAATACGCCATTGGTAGTGTTTTGTTATTTGTCGGGCAAGGGCATGAATAGTATACAACTGCTTCCCAACAGGGGGAGAATCAAATGTCCCATCGCAAAGCCACGTTGAATAGGTTTCTAACATTCTTAGATTGTTAGACGTTGAGTAAATGCTTATGACTTCACTATCGTGCAACAAAAAAGCTTCTCCTCTTGTAGTTGTCGTCAAATCTTCATCTTCATTTACACTGCGCCGTCGCCTAATTGTGCGCGCAATTGAATCCTTCTTTGGCGAAGCCCCTCACACATCTACACAAAAGAAAGTTGTTATTCGTCCACCACAATATCCACGTTTTTCACATCGCCATAAGATCCTATCTTCCTTTCGCTTATCGACAACGTAAGCATAGCCTTCGTAAAGAAGTTTCTTGCCGCCTTTGTTCGTTTTTGTTATCTCCATTATAGTGATGGTCAGACCGAAAAAACAATTTCTCTATACTGCAGATCTTGGAGAACTAAAAGAATTTGAAAAATCATTCTTCGATGAGAATACATTTGTTAGGCATTAAATGGCTTGTAAAATGAAACAAGACAACTACCGGTGCTGGAATATGTAAACAAAATATGTAAACAAAAACTGAGTCATTATTACTATTATTTTTGTTGACATTTTGTCCTACCTGAACAAAGGTTGACATTTTGTCCGTCGACATTTTGTCCATCGACATTATATCTGTCGACATTATGTCCGTCGACATTATGTCCATCGGCATTTTGTCTGCACACCATTATTTGCATATTGAAGAGTTATCCGACAATATTGAACACTTAGAACAACCTTTGACCAACTGAAGCGTTTAAATCAGTTTACCATACTGAGTGGATATGAGGTATTGATCTTTTAAATGTTTACAATGGATTCTCCCCCTAAAAGTCATAAACTTTACAATAATTTTTCAAGTTCACAGGACGACTGTTACGACACTAAGAGACGTTGTAAGAATCGTGATAAAACTTTCCACAATATAATTCTCATTTATCCATGTTTCAGCTTCTCTCATGGAAGCACAGTTTTGGGTTATTATTTGTGAATGTGTTACTCTGAACGTTATGTTCATGATCAAAAGGGTATATCTATTCAGCATTTGAAGTCTCCTTACAGAATTCAAGGCAACTGAATATCAGTGTTTGTAAGATTCTACTGAAAGAGTTGAATGCTGATCTACTGATGCTGGTCGTGCAACCATTGGGGCATTATGCTCAAAGTGGATTGGTTTTCCGTCCTAGAGGTGGTATCTCTACCCAGAAAATTTGAAGTTTTTGGTACCCAGATTCTTAAGTTTCTTCACTGCTATGAGCCACGGATATCTGATGGCACAAATGTCTAAACAATAATGGTAAAGTTCTGGACAGCATCGTCAACATCGATAGATAGCTTGCCCTGACGCACATAAAAATTGCTTTTTCCTTTTCATTCTCTTTTTTCGTAATTAAACCTGCTTTTCCCTTTTTGCCGTCATTGACATTTGATCTTGTCCAAGGACCCAATCAGTTTAGAGTTTAATGGTATTTTTTGCTTAGTCCAAAAAGTCTTTATCATCATTACCGAAAACGTCGATTTATGAGTCTTTCAAAATCGAGATATCCAGCGTAATGAATGCAATGGTTCCTAAAATGTGCGGATCGAGGTGAACGCCAAAAAATAACTGTTGATAGTTTTATGCACCTTTTCCCCAAAAACTCTAAATTATCCTTTTCGGCTGCATCTGAAAGGAGAGAAAAATCTTTCTCATAAAAAATTAGTACCTGTAACGACCTCTAATCAGATTACTGAGATTATTTTGTAATCTTTTCCGCTCTGTCTTTTCAATAAAGGAGATTGACAATCTATCCAAAGCGGAAAACTTTGGTTTTGATCTGCGTTGGTTGGGGTAGGGGTGAGTGAGAGAGAAGGGGGCGTCGGTTTTATATGTGACGGGGAAGGGGGTGGGGGCGAAGGAGAGAAAATAGCCACTTTTCACAAAGATTAAGTTTTCACGAGTTGAGATGAAGAGATTGGAGATTTGCGGATGTTGCTGCAGGGTTGCCATGGCAACATATTATAAAGACGCCCATTGCAGCTCCGGGAAGTCATTCCGTTGTTATTGGTCGTTGTTCTCGTTGTCGAAGCATATTGGCTTTGGCTTTGAATATGGAGGTCTTTGTGATGCTCTCTTTCGCCATATTTGATGTTAATAATAATTCATTCACCCGATTTTCGTTGGTCGGTCTGGTGTCAGAATACTATCCCATCTTTTATTATTTCCGTTATTTTCGTCTTCGTTGTCTTACAAACCTTTATACATGAGTTCCATAGTATGTGTATTTGAATATTTATTTCTTACTGGCGCCATACGTGAATGATATTTATTTCGCATATTTGTATAATAAAAAGATACATTCACTTTTAGCCATATTTTTTTAAATCTGGACAGGTTTTCTCCTTTTATTATTGGTTTTCCTTTAGCCATCATTCCAGTTAATTGATTCTGCGAAATTTTTCCCATCTTATAGTTCTTCGTAATTGAAATCTTTGTTTTGCATTTCATAACTTTTCTCGCTCACCAAAGTACACCTTCGGGTTGTTTTTACCTGAGGAAAATTAGATTCATAACTGAATTTTAGGGCGAAAATGATGTTGTTATCTGGAAGCCGTGATAGAGTGGGAGTGGTAGCTCTCTTTTTCCTCTTTTCCTTTTTTTGGCTTTTTTGGGGGGCTTTTTATTAACCACTGGTAACCCCTCACCTTTCTCACTTGATTGCAAGCTTCGATAATCCGTTTTGCTTCGTCCATTTTTGTGTGTCATTCTGTACTCTTTTTTTCCGGTTATTCGTTTCTAAAGTGAAAGCAATCGGTTTCGTATTTTAAATATGAAACTGAGAGGTTCTTATTTTCCCCTAAGAGAGGGTGGTACAGAGAAAAGAAGACATTAGTTTCCGAGTCGTTCGTGCTTACACACACAAGTTTCCTTGGCTAGTTCTCGATCACTTTTAAACATTACTTCAGATTAGTGCTATACTCTCTCCCCTTTGTTGTACATTATAAAAGTTGTCCTTTTTCCGTTTACTACCCTACTTCAACATTGTGTATGTGTTCCTCTTTCTTTTTACGTAATTATCCTACTTACATTTTGCAGACAGTTCATCTCAACATTCCTCCCTTTCATGTCTTTCACAGTTAACAGCCTCTTTTTACTTAAAGAATACATGGCTCAGCAGTCTCCTCATGCATCCTTATTTCTTTCTCTGTGTGCACTTTTCTCCAGTTCAGCAATTTCTCCAGAACTTCATAGCTAGCATCCTCTTCATTTTCTTCCATGAACTAACAATCTAAATAAATGTTTCAGCCACTCCTCTTCATCCGTCAACCATATTAACTTTCACCACTCCAACTTCCGGAATTCCTTTTGGTCTCATACCCGTCGACTCTCGCTACATTATTTTACCAGTCTCTGTAATTGCTTTGCTACCACCGGTCAACACTTGCATGTCATAAAACAAACATAAGCCCTTCTGCCTTTATTAAATTTACCTTACCTCCCAATACTTAGGGTAAAAGTAATAGTTATGGTAATGTTTATCGTAATTATGTTAAAACGTAAATTTTCTTATGGATACTCTTTTAGAAAAATGTGCAATTTCAAAGAATTTGCGTTTGCAGTTCAGTATTCCCTTACGATTTAAGATGGAAGTGGTTTTCCTTAAGTCTTGAACAGTAAGTTTGTCCTCCTCTTCTCCAACTGAGTAGGTCACTGAAGAGAACATGAGAAGTATGTCAACTCGGGTTTGATCACTTTAACTATAACTAAAACATATTAGTGTTCTGTGAGGTTGGTCAATAAACATTTCGTTGTCTAGAAATAGAAGTAGGAAACGGAATTCTGTCACTATGTCTGTATAAAAGGATTGCGTAATATTGTCCGTAGCTGTTGAGTCAGATGACAATTATGTGCACAGAAATAACAAAGCAATTGATGCTGGTAAGGTAATAAATAAAAAAATACTATAGATCTTAGCAGAACTTAGTGCATGTGATATTTATCACATGCTCTGAACTCTTGAAATAACAGTGATTTCCATTTTAGTCATAGCAAATAATAGTGCGCTTACCAGTTACATATATTAACATGTTTGTGACAGTTTTTTGTTTCCTCCTTTTTCTTCACCAATGCAAATAGTCTTTTGGCCCTTTTCAACTTTTCCACTGGCGCTTGCTCAATATGCGTTGTTTAATACAGAATGTGTAGTTATAGACTTCACATAAAATTTACTTTAACAAGCAAAGAATAAATCTATTCATACTTATATTGTTATCGTATTGTATTTACAGTACTTCCTGCCTCCGTGTAAGCACATTTCTCACATCCATAGAACACTTACCCCTTATCTTGCCTCCTTGAACACAATTTTCATACCCCTGGAAAATCAATCATTTTTATTGCTTCCCATTTCACACATCTCTGAAAAACTAATCCCGTTTCTGACCTCCATGAACACCAGTCCTTTCCTCTCATCTTTAAAATATGAGTCCCATTTCTTGCATTTCTTGCATCCCTAAAAGACGAGTCCAGCTCTAGCACCCTGAAATGCAAGTCCATTTCAAATTTACATGAAGCGCCAGTCCCATTTCTTGCATCCCAAACATGCCAGTCTTGTTTTTCGTATTCTTGAAACATCCTTCCTATTTGTCACATCCCTAAAACGCCAGTCCTGTTTCTCAGATCCCACCAGTTCTCTTCTTTGCACTCCTGAAACACTCGTCCTATTTCTCAAATCCCTGAAACACCACTCCTCTTCCTACACCCTCGAAACATCAGTGTTGTTTCCCGCATCCCAAAAACATCAATCCTGTTTTTCATATCCCTGAAGACCCAATATTGTTTGTTGCAGCCAGTCCTGTCTCTAGCATCCTCGCAATAAGGTCTTGTTTCTATCATCGTTAGAGCGCCAGTCCTGGTTTCGCATCCATGAAATCGAGCCTTATTGAAATACTATTCCGTTTCTCTACATCAGTCATGTTTTTCTCTTCTATGAATCGCCAATCCTGTTTTCACGCCTCTGGATCCCCAATCCTAGTTTTCACACCCCTTAATCTTTACTCCTGTTTTTCCCACCCATTAATCATTACTCCTGTTTTTCCCACCCATTAATCATTACTCCTGTTTTTCCCACCCATTAATCATTACTCCTGTATTTCACACCCATTAATCATTACTCCTGTTTTTCACACCCATTAATCTTTACTCCTGTTTTTCCACCCATTAATCATTACTCCTGTTTTTCACACCCATTAATCTTTACTCCTGTTTTCCCACCCATTAATCATTACTCCTGTTTTTCCCACCCATTAATCATTACTCCTGTTTTTTCCACCCATTAATCATTAATCATTACTCCTGTTTTTCACACCCATTAATCATTACTCCTGTTTTCCACACCCCTGAATCACCAATCCTGTTTCTTCCATCCTTTAAACACGAATCGCGTTTTTCGTATCCTTGTGCAGGCGAGAGCAGAAAAGTGGTACGAGTGCAGGGCAAACTTACTTGGCATCCCGATAGAAAACATCAATCCCAAGCTTCATTCCGGAAGGAGCAGAGGAAAAATATATAGCTTCCGATCCTCAGGGCACGAAACTCAATCGCCTCGCGATGATCAAATTCATCGTCGAGTTTTAACGAAAGTGCTTGAAGAAGCACTCGAAGCAGGCGGAGAAGCTGCGACACCTCAGGCAGAAAAGACATTTGATTAAACACTGCTCCTCCTCCGTCTCCTCCTCCTCCTCCCCGAATGACTCTCTCTCTCTCTCTCTCTCTCTCTCTCTCTCTCTCTCTCTCTCTCTCTCTCTCATATGCAACTTACTAAAATATTCTCATCTAATCTTGAGCCAAGTCGCTGGTCTTTTGCTTGAGTTTGATAATGTTTGTCGTCTTTAATTTATAATTAGATTTAGAAGAGACTAAGTATTCATAGATTTGTATGCACACAGAGATTAACAATAAGGATGATTCGTAGTTAAAGGTTACAGATAGTTTCAGGGGGTTAAAATTCCTAGTTATTAAATATGGATGCAAATTGGTAACAAACGGCTGTAACTCTCAGACCTGCAAAGCAATTGCTTATCAGACTATGGTCAGCGTCCAATGAACACTTTTATTATGCAGTTCACTAATGCTGAAAAAAATAAATTATACATATAACTATATATATATATATATATATATATATATATATATATATATATATATATATATATATTATATATATATATATATATATAATATATAGTAACTGGTAATCTTCTTAGGCACGAAGATATAGTAATTCAGTTGTATTCCACATAGGAAAATGAAAAAAGGTATATCTCTCGCAAACAAACTTCAACGAACAAAATGGCCGTCTAGTTGCCTCTGAGTTTGTATTGCATTTTCTCAATCTCTCGAATGAGTTCCTTTGTAGCAGCAGGTAAATTATTATTTATCTGCTGCTGCTACAAAAAAAAGCTAATTTGAGAGATAAGAAACTACAATAGTAATAATATATAATTTATATGAGACCTCAAGGCTGAAAAAAAATAATGATATGAAATCACTTTGAAATTGAGATTGGCAACGTGACACACAAAGGTTCCTTGGCAGAAGAAAGACCATAATATGTTATTTAGGGATAAAAATTCAGATACTTTCTAAACTGGCTTTGGTTATAATTGTAATGATGAAACTGGTGAACAATGATTTCATCTGCATTAATTAAAACATGGAATTAAGTTAATTAGCAAAACAGGGAGCTAACTGGCCTGCTTCTCAGAATATTCAGTAATATGCTCACTGTGTCCAGTAATGTCTATGAGAACTGGTAATTGTCATGTTTATTTAGTCAGTAGATCAATAATTGCAATTCTTTGCACATTGATATCACATAATGTTATTTATTATATAACAACAAACAAGGAAGAAACTAACTGCGTGAACTTTATGTCTAGTACATAAGCATCAGTGGTAGTTTATGTATTTCTGAGCTAATTAAAACGAGACACCGTTGGCCATGGTATGTTAATATAATAGACCGCAGGCCATAGGGAATAAATAGCTCCCTAGTATCAGCTCCCCTTTCCTAATTTAAATACAAATTTCGTTGTGGTGCTCGAGGCATATAAAGTTATGATAGAATAAGAGCATTGCATTTCCTTCAGATGGGGTGAAGCCTGGTAGCAATTTTTTCGAATAAAGACAAGTATAACAAGAGCTTTCACAGATGTACGAGAAAAATAACTGATATGAAAATTAGATTATGACCAGTTTTCTGTAGTGAGCACTGAATATAAGGGAATGAAATAAAAGACACCTTGTCCGTGACATTGTCAGATAATCATGAAACTACTCAAGTGACTTGTATGAAATCTTTGTTGTTTTCCATCCTCAGCCATTAATTTTTCTCTCTCTCTCTCTCTCTCTCTCTCTCTCTCTCTCTCTCTCTCTCTCTCTCTCTCTCTCTCTGTAGTCGCGCTCGAATATAAAATGATCGCTGTATCGTTCAGAGAATCATTCACACCAAGTTGTTCATTGGATGGCAGGCAATCTCAGATTATATCATCAGTGGCGATGATATTTTGATATTTTATCGTTGTAGGGATTAATCAGTTCACGTCTGTCCTCTGCCACAGAAGAATCATTTATCAAAGTAACCGTTCGATATAAATGTGGGGCAGCACATAATTTTTCCTCCGTACCGACTTAGCATATCCGTCCCTTGGAAAATGAGAGCAATGTTAACGTAAATTTTCCACTTGGATCGTAAGGGAAAAATAGTGCGCCGTTAGAGAATGATACAAGAAACTGTAACCGATTACAAAACAAAAGTAGTGTGAAGTTTAATGACAATTATATATTCGGTTATTAATAAAATGAGGGACAGAGACCCCGGGATGTAGGCATTGTTATTATGGAAACAGTTGATTTCAAACTCCGTTAAAAACAGAAGGAACTGAACGCAAGATTTCGATAAAAGATGAGGGTCGAAGGAGAAACTGAACTGAGATGTAGCAGAATGAAAGATGGAATTAAAGTGAAAAGAAGAACTCAAGATGTGAGTGATTGACTTAAAGTTTTCTGTCATGGTAACACCAAAGGTGTAGTCAATGCGAGGATAGTTCATCTGCGTACCATTCTTAAAAAAGTACTATTTCCTCGAGCGCAAGGGTGGTTAAATAAAGAAGAGGATATCAGTCACTTGTATCCTTTAAATACCGAATCCGGTTTGTGAATATATTGTGATAGAAATCTCCGCTCATAATCACTTCGTAGACCTACGCATTTGCCTTATTAGCAGCACTTGCAACTCTACTACGTAGCTCCACGTTCACTTCTTGTTCGTAATCAAGAGTCTTTTTTTATATTAGTGCCAATTAGGTCTTATATATATATATATATATATATTATATATATATATATATATATATATATATATATATATTTATTTATTTATTTATTCATTTATTTATTTATATGCGCGTGTGTGTGGTTAGTTGGATAAATAGATAGAGGGGTGAGAGAGATATACCGAGAATAGCTCTTCTCTTTTCTTATTATCCAGAAATACGAAGCAAAACCCTGATTTCATCCGTGAATAGAAGTCCATTAACCTCTCATTTGGATAATTGATGCCGACCTGTAACATGATCTGGAGGCTGTGATGAAGTTCTAATTATTAATGAAGAGAACTCGCGTCCAGGACGCTCTCTCTCTCTCTCTCTCTCTCTCTCTCTCTCTCTCTCTCTCTCTCTCTCTCTCTCATTTATCCATCGAAAGGTTTTACTCAGCCTTCTATTGTGGTACGTTTGTTTCGCATTAAAGTTTACAATGACCGTCGTTATTTTGTCATAACTCTCTCTCTCTCTCTCTCTCTCTCTCTCTTCTCTCTCTCTCTCTCTCTCCTAAGGCTGATAAATATACCATGACTTTACGCGTAATGAAGATGGAGCCAGAGCCACAGGGAAATCCTCATTCAAAGCCATTAGTTTTCAAAGGTCACTAAGGTAACCCAGAGAGCATAAATGATTAGTCCTTTGCTAAGTTTAAAGCAAAATTGCAGATAACATGTTGAATAAATTATTTAGAGATGTCAGTCAGACGATGCAAAGAAAATTGTATTTATATATGTATATTTATATGCATATGCATACATACATATACACATATATATGTGTGTGTATGCTTATATCATTGTTACACGTGATTTTATATATCAATCACCAAAGGGAAGACCTGTATGAGCAATGCTTGTTATTAGAAAGGATCCATTGACAGGTTAATGAGAGTATAGTATATGGATTGAGAGATTTCTCTCTCTCTCTCTCTCTCTCTCTCTCTCTCTCTCTCTCTCTCTCTCTCTCGCTCGCTTCTTTTCAGAGGGTTTACCAAGAAAGGTTTACCATGCACTCGACGCGTCTTCAGTATACCTTCGACAAGAACGTAAAAATCAAGCTTGGTAAATTTGGTTTTTCCTCTCGTCGCCCGCTGTTAACACGTCGTCGAATAAACTATATTGGTGATTAAACACTTCCAAATACTAAGAAATTATCTCGTCTCTCAATTCAGGGAATGAGACGTGTTTATACTGCAACTGTGAATACTGGATGATAGTTTGTCTTGTGAAGTTCCTCTTTCATTTCTTGTCTCCTCTCCTTTGCATCATTTCTCTCCTGTATTCGGCTTATTCAGTTGATTTAAGGGTATCGAGCTCACCTCAGCATTATACCTAAATTAGCATGGTTCGATTTACCTAAATGAGAGGAGATTCGTGGAACCAACAATTGCATATTCATCAAAATACTTCACGGTAAATTATCGTCTTTCTATTACATTCATATGAACGTAGAACCATCTGTCTTGAACTCATTTCTGTAATCCATTTCATGTTTACCGTTTCACTAAATGATAATCAATGCAACTGAAAAGTAATTCATGTAAGATTTACTACAACTTTATCACATATTTCGGTTCATTTCTGTGAACGACGATCTGTGTGAAATGGTCCAGATACAGTTTGAATTAATTAAGCCATTTTCCTATTTAATATATATATAATATATATTTATATACATATATATATATATATATATTTATATATATATATATATAATATATATATATATATAGTATATATATATATATATACACACATACGGAAGGAGAAGCCAAGTCCAAACATACACGTCCTCAAGAAAACAAAGGAAAAAGAAGATCTCCATTCTTACAAATTTATTGCTGACGTTTCATGACATGTCATATTATCAAGGTTAAACAAGCAAAAATAATTTGCACTGCAGATAGAATCATGATAGTATAAAATTAAAAAAATATTTAATATTCTCAAAAATGGTATTGCCAGAGTTAAAAATATGTATATATTATTATAAACCAAGAAAAAAAGGACCAAAAACGATATAAACCAAGGGAGCACAGACTCGCCAAGCGAAATGAAAGAATAATACTAAAATAAAACATAATCTCCATAAAGGAAAAAGTATATACCATATATATCTATATATATATATATATATATATATATATTATATATATATATAGAGAGAGAGAGAGAGAGAGAGAGAGAGAGAGAGAGAGAGAGAGAGAGAGAGAGAGATATTCATTTAATTATTTATTTATTTATCTATACATACGTAAATACATACAAATTTGCTAAAAGGCCATGTTTCATTTATAAATCGAAGAACAGATCTCTACATGAAAAGCTGAATAATTAAAATTCTGGATAAAGTTCCTAGTGTCACCGATAAAAGTGACAAGCACTCGTGTCAGTACGGAAAGAAACGTTTTCGCAAACTTTATGTACAAAGAAATACGAAGGAAATTGAAGGACCTTCCGAACTTCGAGGCACGCAACTCTATCGACTACCGATGATCAAATTCATCAGGAATGTTGACGAAAATGCTCGAGGAAGCACTTGAAGGAGACGCAGGAGGAGGAGTTGGAGGTGGAGATGCTATGCCTCTGGCAGGAGAGACGTTTGATTAAAGTCTTCTTCACCTTCCTTCGGGAAATATCTAGGTACGTTATTCTCTCTCTCTCTCTCTCTCTCTCTCTCTCTCTCTCTCTCTCTCTCATTTAAATGGAAGCGCTCCAGATAGTCTGATATATCCCCAGGCGTGATTGGCCAATCTTCCCCTTACGAATTCAGTTTCCCAATAAATTACGGCTGTAAATACTTAGTACGCTCATTCTAGGGGAGGGGTTGTTGGAGTTTAGGTATAGCTTTTTCCAGAAAAGCAAATATATAGCACGAAAATCATCGTGTATCCCAGAAAAATTTTCTCTTCTTCATTCTGCTCCTCCTCCTCCTCTTCCTCTCCCCCCCCCCCCCCAACCCCCCTTCCTTTTCCTACTCCCCTACATAACACACTTTCTACTTTTCTTCTAAATGTACTTAGTGCAACATTGACAAACGATTTTGTCACTTTGATCGTTTACACTCTTCCACATTTATATCCAAAAGCGCTTCATATTATTTTCTTCCTGCTCTCTTATATTTTCCTATACGGACATGCCTGCCTCTTTCTGAGAAATTATATATAATATATATAATATATTTATATATAATATATATATATATATATATATATATATATATATAGATAGATAGATCTATAGATAGATAGATAGATAGATAGATATCACATCACCTGTATGCCCTGACTGGTTTCATCAGTCCTTTGTCAGTGGCTAGGAAATAAAGCTGAAACCGGTGTCATGTGATAAACGAATCACGTATTAAAGTGATTATAATCAGATTCATGCTATAGAAAAGAAGTAGTGAGAGACACGCAGATGAGTGTAGCATTCTTGATTCCTTCTCTGTTTATGAAAGTCGAGTTCGAAAGCAACGAGGGAAAGTAATTACATTTTTTATATAGCAAAAATACTCATGGTAAAAGATTCCCTTTGCTGAAAAAGAAATGAGAGGGGAAAAAAGAGGAAAGCACAGTTATCTCATAAATAACGTCGATCCAGCTGTCACGCAGGGTAAAAGGATAAGGGAAAAATCAGTTAATTTGTCTGCGTCATTTTAACGTATTCATGAAAATACTGTTCCGGCAGATGGATGGCAGCTTTCTCCGACTCCGACTTGTATCATTAATATCGTCCTTCCCAACACCCCCAGTACACGCTCTCTCTCTCTCTCTCTCTCTCTCTCTCTCTCTCTCTCTCTCTCTCTCTCTCTCTCTCAAGTGATGAACGATAACGTTTGAGTAGTATATGCCAGGGAGAGATCAACACCTGAGGAAATTATGGAATTTCCTTCATGTATTATTCATTCTCCGTTGAGCTGTATTTGCATCTACTTGGATATACGTTTTTACGTATACATTGCATATAAATTATATATATACGTATATATATGTATATATATATATATATATATATATATATATATATATATATAATAGCAAATTTATACACAATATGTGTGTGTGTATCTGTGTCTATGTCTGTGTTTGTGTGTGTGTGTGAGTGAGTGTATGTATGGTCTGTCGGTTAAGATATTCATTCAGTCATAAGCCAAAATAGAATTTTTTAAAATTATCTTTAGGTTTTTTATTTTTTAATCTGTACTTTCTGATCTTTTTATATTTTACTAATTTCTTTTAATCTTAGGTTCCATTTGTATTCTCATCTTTTGTAGGCTTGTATTTGTTGTATCCATTTTGCTATGTTTAATCAAGACTATTTTCAGTTTATTGTAATTTCAGCGATTTTTATGTTTTGTCAATAATTTCAGGCCGATGATGCTGTTAAATAGATCGAAAACTTGCAAAATAGAAAATATTTTTCCCTAACAAGCTGAGATTTTTAAGTATATGCCCTATTAATATAATTATATGTGTTTATATTATATTTTATATATATATATATATATATATATATATATATATATATATATATATATACATATACATATACATATACATATATATATATATATATATATATATATATATATATATATAATATATAATATAATGGAATTCCTATTGAAGTATCATATATTTATGTACATATACATACTATATATATATATATATATATATATATATATATATATAATATATATATATATATATATATATATATAGTATGTATATGTACATAAATATATGATTTCTATAGAATTCATTGACCTTAATTGTAGATACTCTCTTTTTATTTAGACTTTGACTCAATCTATATATTTTCTTTTACTTATCCTAGTCGACTGAACATTTCCTCGTTCATCGGCAACATCTTTCAGGACTAACTTGCAAATTGACTTACTATGTTTTCATTACTGCAAGCTGACTGCGGCTACGTCTAAGATTTCAAGCATGACGTCATTGGGGGGCTGAATTTCTATTGGTCGGCGGATCTCATTGCCTCTCTGGTGGTCTGCGGGGCAGCAAGGGCGTTCCTGGTGCTCTGTAGGACGCACTGTATGCCGCGGCTTACAGCAAAAGGCGTGGACAAGGGCGTGATGATTGTCTCTGGCCGATAATCTTGATTTGTTCTGTTGTCAGTAGTCGTGTTCAGAGGTGTTCTGTCGCTCCTATCTTCTTTCGGTCTCACAGAATTACTGTGGTTTCCTCGAAGAAAGGAGGGTGAAGTCCGTGTTCCTTTGTATGTTGAAGGCAGGCCTTTATATTCATAGCTTCTGCTATTTGCAATCCGTGGAACTAGGTTCTCTATGCACGATCTCTGTGCTTTCTGTTAATTCTTCCATTGTGTGCTTACGTTCGTCTTCATCTATACATCATTGAAATATTGCTCCTTGGTTGCGGTGCGCTTGCAATCCCCTGATTAGATTGATAGTGGTGCGACTTATGTAGCAATTGTTGAGGGCTTGACGCTGTTCGACTCTCACATCTCTCTACAGGGGACCATGCTATTTCGCATTACAAGGTTGTAGTCTAAGAGCCCACACCGATTTATTTGACTTTTTAGCATCAAAACGTTTGGTGGCTGATTTTGATAGGAAATTTCATCTAGTTTATGGAACTGAACGTCTTACAAATGGTCGTTGCGGCGTTATCTCACAATAGGCCCCAGACAGAGTGTACCCCTAAAACCACTGATGATATAACTCAGTTAAAACATATTTCATATGGGAAGTTCAACTCTCCATTATTTGTACAATTTTCATCTGATTAACACATAGAATAACAGTTTATGGAGGACATTATTCTAAGTAAATTTAAAGATATTATCCATAATTTTTCT
>NC_087212.1:54988207-54990494 GCF_015104395.2 Macrobrachium nipponense | reverse complement strand
ATACTCTTTTTATAATATTCAAGCTCTATCAGTGGCTCTTCTTAACAAGAGTTTTAAATTCTCTTCATTAGTCGCGTATACTCGTGCTTACCCTAATTTGCAGGTAACTGAACCATAACTTCCTTTTGTATCATGCTTGTTGAGAGAGAGAGAGAGAGAGAGAGAGAGAGAGAGAGAGAGAGAGAGAGAGAGAGAGAGAGAGAGAGAGAGATTCCCCTTAAACAGAACTTACTGAATAATCTTTAAAATGGTCTATTCAGCGTCCATAAAACACGAATGTTGTTCATACATTCATGAATATATACATCCATACATACCGAGAGCGTTATAATTACTGAATATGAAGGCAGTGTTTGTGCATTGCTTTTTCACCTCAAATCAGAAACAGCAGCAGCGATTCAGCGACTGCTAATTATATATTTGTGTAGTAATTAAATCTGCTGATCATTTGTAATTAATGATAATGATCAACGACAGATTCGGTGGGAGCTCTGAAATCTCCAAGCGGCGAAAATGTGATAAATTGTTAATGCGGGAAGTGACAAATTTATGATCATTATATTGCCTTGTTTCTAATGGAAAATGGAATTAAATTGCATAATGCATTATTGTCGAGAAATCTGATATTTTCAGTAATGCTTTTGGAAGCATTTAGTTTACTCTTTATTTTACGAAAGTTTGTCAGTTTTAGCTTTAGGGGAAAGGGGCGTTAATAAAAAACTAAATCCATGTTTTGTTTAACTTTTTATTCGTTACTTATTAGTATTTGCTTATTGTTTTTGACTGGCTTTTTTTCTAATCGCTTTCAAAGATGTCTAGGATAGCAGAAAAGAAGTTTATACAAGCAACAATGATGTTGAATCGTTGCTAATTCTCATTATTTTATCTTTTATATTTTATCATTAACTCTTTTAATGTTGTTTTTCAATCCTTCAGAGTAAGTTTATTGTGCTGATAGTTTTTCCCATTTGCACCAAGAGTTCTGAATACTACTTCATCAGAATATTAAGGTGACAGTCTAAAAAATACGCATTAGTTTATCATTTCTGTCACTGTCAGAATACCGAAAATTAATTTTGAAAATAAATGTTTCTGCAATATCCGGAAGGTTCATGTTAATATTCGTAGATGAAAAGGCCTTGCAATAAGCAAGGTCATATGTGGCGCAATCCCTGACCTCTAACGTGTAAACAGAAATCCACTAACCTGTTATTTGGATGATTAATGCCTACCTGTAACAGGATCTGGAAGCTTTGATGAATGACAGATTATTAATGACCAAGAGAACCGTATCCTGGAAGACTCTCTCTCTCTCTCTCTCTCTCTCTCTCTCTCTCTCTCTCTCTCTCTCTCATTCGAAGCGCTAGGGAAATAAAACAGAAAAACGCAACAAGTTCACTTATTGAATAATTATGTTTAAGTATATCAAAAGTATTCATCTAGATGTGATTTTGTGTAAAATATTTGGTGATGCATTACATCCAGCCAATGAGAAAAATCGCAGGAAGAAATTAATCCCGATTTTTAATAATTAATTAATCTCTAGAGGATGTAGCTTTTATTCATCTGCAGATTTACATCTTTTAATTTTGGCTCATTTATTTTGCAGAAGGAATGAAAAATGTACCATTCAAGCATTCATTATTCTTTGGCAGCTACATCATATTTCATAATGTAGTGCATGATTTTTTTTTTTTTTTTAATATTCAGTCAGAACATTCTTCGTTTCCACATGTTAACGCGGCCAGACTATTCCCGTCCAGTCAGAACTCGGCTCCCTCGGTGAAGTTAGAAATCACGTACATAAAACATTAAGTTTCCTGGAACTGGAACAGGACTCCAGCTGACTCAAGGCTGTTTATTGCGAATACCCGTGCAATATTTTGAAGTGTGATTTAAATCATAATTTGCGTTTTCCATGAATACGCGTTTATAGGGTAAATGGGGTCAATCACAACCATTACGATAGCAGCTGCTATTTTCATCCTGAGGAATAACATTGATGTTTCTCACCCTTTTCAGTTATCAGCTGAAAAAAAAAGTCTCTCCAGTTGGAAATTGTTGAGTCTCACCTAACCGCTTTTTCCATTTTGGAAGAGTAGCTCCAAAAGGCATTGCTCCCGTGTTTCTGAATGTATTGAGTTTGCGGAATAAGGATGCTAACGAAATGTCCCTGATTACGATCGCCTAGCAACTGAGATGGCTGGCCGCCGTATTCTGATAGCGTCTGTCATTCTAGACCGGCTAGATACCCGACCAACGTTGTGTATATTTCCGAACCACGTCG
>NC_087212.1:54910707-54985707 GCF_015104395.2 Macrobrachium nipponense | reverse complement strand
AAGCGAGATTGCTTATGCAATTGCTTCCTGATCTTTATCTTGTTTAGTAAATGCAGCTTTATGCATGCATTCAGCCGGCTTGTGGGTTTAGGCGAGATTGTGGTCCAAGTGCTCCCATGTTATCCTGTGTTATCTTTCGTTGCTCTCGGTCTTGTTTTCCTTTGAATGTTTTCTCCGTTTCATCTCATTTTATCCAGGGCGTGTGTTCACGGTTGGAATGTTCATGTTCTTTATTCTCTATTACCCCTCTTATTTCTATTCCTTCCAGTTATTCCTTCTTCTTCTTCTTCTTCTTCTCCTAATTATCTTCATCTCTCCCTCCTTATCCCCTCCGTGCTCCTGACTCAACTGAGTAAGGAATATCTATACTAATGCTGCATTATATCTTGATTAAGGGAGAAATAAAAAGGAAAGCATTTCACTGAGAAATTTAAAACCAAGCAGAGGACTTCCAACTTAATGTCGTTTGAGAAAAAAAAGGGGCCTTTTTGTTGTGTGACTTTAAGTAGCTTGTGAAACCGCAGTAATCTTGTTATCAGGCTGAAAGAGAATCACATGAGAGCTTTTTAGACGAAGCCTCGCAATGCCGAGTTTTTGGTACTTTGCATGGATAGCAACATTTTCATGGACACGACGCTGCTGCGATAGGACAAAAATGCTCCCCATTTTTGGGAGGGGGGCGGTGAGGGTGCAAGGATGGTGTCTGATGGAAAAATAATGAAGAAGGAAAGAATTCACTCAAGATATGTAAAAGAGGGAGAAATAAAACTGAAATATCATCAAATATTTTCCATATTTTGAGTGTCTGATACAAATATAATAATGAAAAAATATTTCAGTCAAAATGCTTGCTAGGAAGAATAATATTCAGTGATTAGAATTTTTTTTATTTGAGTGGTGCAAGAGGAAACAATTACAAGGAGGTCAAACTTCAGTAAAAATGTGGAAAACATGTAAAAGCCTGAGTGGAGTGACAAGGTTCACATTTCTTAGTAGTAAATGGAGAGAATATTAGTCTCTGAAAATGTATCATGTCATCAAAACATAGTTTCCATAGAAGATTGAACCTAAACAAATGGTCAACGGGTCGCAAACAACAGTCAGGAATTTAAGATAGATTGGGACACTCACTTTGGTTTTTTATATTTTCTTATTACGAAATAAAAGG
The DNA here is from genome assembly GCF_015104395.2 of Macrobrachium nipponense. NCBI lineage: Eukaryota > Metazoa > Arthropoda > Malacostraca > Decapoda > Palaemonidae > Macrobrachium > Macrobrachium nipponense. Next base: position 54,984,539 of record NC_087212.1, on the reverse strand, counting down.
AGACAGGGAAATACTGTAACGTCACAAGTTAAAGACTAGAACCATAAGAAATCAAATATCGTCAAATGCTCAAGGAATTGCTCGGGTATCATAGAAAGCAGATTCTGAGCTTGTGGTTTTGAAAATAATGAACTAACATTTTACAACTTTTCTCAAAGAACAGGTCCCCCTACTGTCCTAATGTGTAGTAATAAGATTGCATTGATAATTATTAATTACATATGATGTAATTACCAAGTAATTATAGAAGAGCATTAGATCATAAGTGATAAGTAATCAGTTTTGTACCCGAACAGGCATGTCAGGAGTCTTCAGGTAGGCTCTTGGAGTGGTGCCTCCACATATTGAAACTCCTGGGTAACACTTTTCAAGACATTGCGATACAGATGAATCCATGTAAATATTATTATCCATATAATTTCCTAAGTAAATAGACTATTGACATTGCTCATCAGTGGCTAAGAAATCGAGCACATTTATCCACTAATAATTTTTCAATAAATTTAGTTGCTAAATAAAGGGACAGTCCTGTGTGAACCATATTGAAAATCTAAATGTTGGAAATGAAAATCCTCTCTCTCTCTCTCTCTCTCTCTCTCTCTCTCTCTCTCTCTCGTGCTATTTTATATTCTTTCTTCTGTACAGAATCCAATCGCCCTTTTCCCCTCCCACGAACTTTAAATGCGGATTTCGAGGCCGATTTCATCCTCTTGCTCTTTCCATCCTCACTCTTTACATCTTACTCCTACTCCTCTCCTCTCCCCCCTATCTCCCCCCCCCTCTCTCCTCCTCCACTCCCCTCCTCCTCCTCCTCCTCCTCCTCCTCCTCCTCCTCCTGTCTGCCCGGACCCCAGATGGTGGAATTGCAGGTGGTGTGAATGCCACATTGATTGGAGCGTGACGGATATTCGGATGGACCAACTGCAGTTCTCCGCCTCCCCCGCTCTCCCACCAACCCTTCCTTCTCCCTTATTCCCTCCCTCAGACCTCAGAGGAAGAGAAACGGGAAGAGAATTATTAGTCTGGGAGATAAGATAGATACTGCAAAAACAACGGAGAGAGAGGAGAGACTGCAAAAGAGAGCTTAAAAGGTCAGAGAATTAGGTACTATGGTGAACATGTGTATTCTCAGAAGCTGCAAGCATTAAAGTTTAGAAAATCAAGATTAGTTACCTTCTTTTATTTTATTTAATTTCCCTGAAAAACTGTTGGTTTTTATGTTTTATTTCAATCCATGCTCATGTCATTGTACATATTTTATCTTGTCACTTTTTTTTTGTCCAGGGATCAGATATTGTTTATGATGTTCTGATGAGAATTAATACCTGTGCGAATGTTTAGCAAGATGAATATAGACATCTGGAAAACTCATGTATTTTTTTATTGTGTAGTTCACTCGTTTTGGCACAAGAAGCAAATAATGACTTAGCAGAAGAAAATATCTGATTTAGAGAATTAGCTGTAATTACTGAAGTGTCAGACCTCCACCATATGAATTTTTGTACCGATATTGAAAATCATTTATAGAGGGTTATTTTTTGGGGGGGAAGCAGCAGATATTATAAAGTGGTTCAAAGAACGTACAATGGTTCATCATACTGATGTTGTGACAGCATCAACCGATGTTTCAGTAACATGAATTGACCCTGATATCTTGATATCTGTATATTAAAGTAAAATGGAGAAGGTGTAACACACACACACACACCAACACACTCACAGAGAAGAACCAGCAAAGCAGAGAAAATCGATATGCGATTCTTTGAGTGTTTAGAAACAAAATTCTTGTGACACTTTGTATTCGGTTTATAGATTTCTCACCCACTTGATTTTCTTGCGCAAAATTCAGTTCTTGTGGATATAATGACGGTGCTACTTCAGCCCCATCCCTAGTGTCTTGAAGTGTCCCTTGGAGTTTTATTAGTCTCCACCTACCCTTTTCCTTCTTTCCATCAATGGCGTCTTTTTGTTGAACCCATTCTTATGTAGATGATTCTGCCTCAAAAATTAAACCCCCTCTTCCCACATTCCACATAGAAAATCTCTTCTCAATTTCGCTAGGTAACGCATGGCATGCTGTTATGGCGTATCTTGAGCATTTCCTTGAAGTGAAAATTTCAGTTTTTTCTTTAAAGTGTTTGTTCAATACCATGAGTAAAAAGATGGCATTACAACTTAATTTAATGTTAAATCGTTTCACTGGTATGATTATGTAAAGTACTGGGTTTACATCTTTTATGAAATATAAAGATATTAACTTGAATACTACAGTAGAATGCTGTCATGCTTTAAAATTAAATGGAGACCATTATCTTGGTTTGGATGAACGTTGTATTGGCATGTAACATACACTTTATCAAAATGAAGATGGAACTCATTTAATACCCCTGTCAGATGTTTAATACTCGTTTTAGAACTTTTCAGATTTATAAAATACGCCGTGCATGTTACAGCTCTCAAACTCTAGGAATGATGTTCGGGCGTCGAAAAAAAATGTCAAAGTAATATTTCAAGAGTCAGCGGTTTTTGTAGCAAAATGAAGATTGTATTTATCATCCATTACATTTCAGTTTTTATCTCCCACATAAGTAAGATATTTCTGTGCATCCAATACATTTTTTCATTTCCTATTAACATATTTCTCAATGAATATGGAGACTCGCGCAGCAAAGAAAAAAGATAGCAAACTGATTCTGAGTCACGTGACGCTTTAGATAATTGAGAAATTTAATTCATCGTACATAAATGTTTTTGAAAAAAGTAAAAAGTTGCAGGCATTTGTAACCCGTATTATAGAAGAATAAAAGAGAATAGAAAACTAAGTAAAAATGACGTGAATGAATGTATAAAAATCAGCCTTCATTGAAACATTTTTTTGTGGAAACGCCAGAGAATTTTTGGGCAAAAATGGAAGCCAGGTCCGGCGTGACACGCACAATTTGATCTTGATTAAAAAGAAATAAAAATAACATTTTTATAAAACTGCTGTTTCCATGTTTTGTTTTAGGACACTGGGCTTTCCAATTTAAAGTTTATATTAGATTATATTGCGCGAATTCGTGATCTTTATACCAACACTGTCAAAATCCACAGGGTACTGTTGGTATTTGTCGGCGAATTTGTCGATGTATTTGTCGTTGTGGTACGACTTTGCCTGCGGATACATTCGTTCTGCTTATCTCTGTGTATTAGTCCTTTGTGCCAGGCCCTATTTTGACAGTCATTTTAACGCAATTTCGTTTCCTGTTCCCTGGAAATGTTCGGGGCCTCTATTTGTTTTGGGTAAATATATATATATATATATATATATATATATATATATATATATATATATATATATATATATATATATATATATATATATAAATATGAAATGAGTATTGAGAATATAATTAAAAGACCATTATGAATATGATTTGTTATCTTCGAATTGTCTTTTTTTTTCGTTGATAAGAGAACGTGATGAGTATGACATTCTTTGAAACGTAGATGTCATCATTTTGACTCTCCGTGGAAACAGAGGTCTAAAGGACAATACTCAGCATCAGCTTCGAAAATGTTGACGCAACCTCCTCGGATGGCATGATGTCGAAGGTCGCTACCTAAGCAGAACGAACCACGTCCTATGCCCGTGTAAAGGTGGAACCAAATATGCTTTTACTAGTATCTGGTTTTGAGTAGATTCATGGACGTGATAATGATCCGTATATGACGTCATGAACTTGTGACGAATTAGTGACGACACTTATCTGGGAGTGTCTTGTGAGTGAATTCGTGCTTGTGTACGTGCGAGCTATTTCCTTACATAATATGAGAGTAAAATAACCAGATGGAGAACTATACGAAGTCGGTAAAGGGCCAAGATGGCTCCTTTAAGTGTATTTTTAATTAGTGTGTGATTAGTGCTTGATTGGGTAAGCATACTTACTTTTAAGCCCAAGTGTGGCTTGTCTTTGTATTTTGAATATTTGTTTTAGAGATATCCTATTCCTTGTGACCTTTTGATTTATGTAATTTTAATTTATTTACAAAAATGACTTATGTAGATTTCTTTTTCTGTCAATCTCCAGACTGTTTCTAGTTATGGATCAAATGGGAACATATTGGAAATGGGAACTTCACTCATGGTACGTGGTTATGGTGTTACTTATAAGACTGCTATGACTTTCCTAGTTTGAGGAAATAAAAACATGAATCTATCTCAAGAAATATTAAAACAAACTATTAAACCAAGTTTTGCCATTTAAATGTGCTTAGCTTATGGATGTCTCAGCTTTTGTTGTGGATACCCCTGGGTTGGCCCATACTACAGAAAAATATGCTGAGATGAGCGTTTTACAATAATTGATTATATAGAACTGTCACACTGGCTCTATATTTGTTAACAACATTGATGTGAAAAGACTTAATTAAACGGTTGTAAGCATATGGTTCCCCACGCAAAACTATTACGGTAAAATTAGGTGCTTAAACAAACTTATTTTCATATCATCACCACGATTTTCTACATTTTTCAAGAATGTCACGTTCTTAAAACTTTTCAGGAATTTTTTTTAACGATAACCAAGGCAGGGAATGAAAGAATTAGAACTAAGCTATGGTTTACCAAGCTCGGGTAAACCATAGCGTCCAAGCCCCTTAACGAGCACCAGGTCCAGTTGGCTCAGCTGATACCTGGTTTAGGGGTCCTAGCTCAGGTTACCAGTGCCTGGTGCCTTGTATATTGACACCCCTTTAGGTAAATGATAGATCCACAGTCGAAGATTGTGACCTTTTCTGAGGAGGAGATTCAGAAATCATTGGCAGTGGAATGATGAGTAAAGTTAATACTCTGAATGATTTATCTCCTCGGGTTCGTTATAGGATGCCTGATGAATGGCCTCACTTAAGAAAAAAAAGCAGTGGCAACTATCTAAAGAACACAGTAAAATCTCGTTTCCTTGCTTTGCGAAATAGGTCCATATCTCTTTCATATTCATGTTTGTAACAATATTTACAAAATGTGTCTGCATAGTGCGAACACAATGTAAATAACGGCTAAGGAGAGCTACGGATTGCAGATCAATTGAATTTCAATATTTAGTTTATCTTGGCTCCTTCTAGGGAAGTAAATCACATCAAAAAGTGTGGCTCGTATTTTCAATGTTACTGCTATAGCTTGCATTGTTGAGAGAGAGAGAGAGAGAGAGAGAGAGAGAGAGAGAGAGAGAGAGAGAGAGAGAGAGAGAAGAGAGAGAGAGAGAGAGAGAGAGAGGAGAGAGAGAGAGAGAGAGAGAGGAGGAGGAGATATTGAGAGAGATGCCAAAGCCTCCCAAATATGGTATCTGGTTCAGAAATTATTTTATTTTTCGATTAAACAAAGTGCGCTGATTGTGTTTTCGACCAATCCTTATTTCTTGCTCGGCGCTGACTTGCGTTAATCGTTTTATTTGAAAACCTGTATTACTTTGCGATTATTGGAAAATACCGTGGCATGACGAGGGAGAAACGTACCCGTAATCATTTTTAGAAATCTTAACTTTCCTCCATTGGAATTCGCGACCGTTGCTGACACGTAATATTGGAATATTGAGGAAATCCGAGCTGCCATTTAAGTGGAATATTCATCTCGCGGCCAGATGGTGATTATCGCTATTGCCTTGTATCATCCATTCTCCCGACTTTTCCTATTCTCTCTTTGCTCCTTCGCTTCTTTCTCTCTTGTCCGTTTTTTCTCCCTTGTTCTTTTTTATACTATTTTATATTTCCCTCCCTTTCTCTTTATATTTTGTGTGCTTCAGATCTTCAAATCGAACGTTCTTTTTTATACTATTTTATATTTCCCTCCCTTTCTTTTTATATTTTGTGTGCTTCAGATCTTCAATTCGATTTCGGTATATGAGAATCAACGAGACTTTATGCTATGCATGGCGTGTTTTTAGGAATTTGTTTTAGTCGAATTTTGTAACTATCCTTTCTCTCCTTCACTCTTGCATACATATATACATACACGTAACATATATATACATATGTACGTAAGTATTGTGTATGTGTGTGTGTAACCGACACACATACAGTATAATTATGTTTGTACGCATGCGCGTTTGTATACTTGGCAGGAGGCCGTACTATGCCTTTATGCCCAGACTTTTAAAGAGGCGAACAAAGGCTGTTTCCTTTCTGTATAAGTCTTTGTTTGGCTAATGCATTTTCCTGATCACGTCTTTCTTTTCTTTTTTCACTTTTTTGTCGCTTCACATTGCCTTTCAACCTTGTTGCCGGGCTGTTAGGCCTATGCGACTTCTTTGTTTACCTAAAATGCTGTAAAGAACTGTTAACTTTTCATATATAGCCACTCCTGGATATATACAGGCCTCTATATATATATATATATATATATATATGTGTGTGTGTGTGTGTGTGTGTGTGTGTGTGTATGTATCTATATGTATGTATGTATGTAAAGGGTGTAACACGAGGTTATGCAAATATTTTGGGGAACGAAAAAATAAGTAATTTTGAACAGAAAATGCCCTATAAACCTATGCATTTTAAGGCTTCATTTGTTGGTGAGGGGAATTTAAGAATAGCCATTATCATTGCTGCTGCTTTCATGCGATAGAGGGTGGTAGTGGAAAGCCAGAGTAGCCTGGTATGGTGGAGGTGGGGGCGGTCTGAAGTGATGAGACAAGTGGATTGATATTCTTTTAACTATCATTCTTTTTCTTGCAAGTAATCTAATTTAAGCAATTAGCTAACAGCAGTAACGTAGTGCTTTACGTATCAAGTAAGTAGTGTAAATGTTGAATTCTGGTGTTCTTTGTACTGCCGCCTCATCACGTAATTGTTGAACCAGGAATCATGACTAGGTCTACGCCTATGACTGGTTCTGATGAATACTTTAGTTGGAGAGGGAAAGGTTTTAAAAATACATTTGAAATCTTTAATAGGTGCGATGAAGAAGCAAGCTTACCTTTGATGAAGGGGTGATTCAACATGCATTTTTTTTCTTCAAAATCTAGATAATACATTTTATTAGTAGGAACTGCATTCACATCGGCCTAATCGCTCCATCCTCCTTCTATACGACAACCCCTCACGGCCAACCCCTCCCCCCAAATCTCAGGCTCTCCGACTTCACACTACCAAACATCCATCGCGTGAAAGCAGCACTAATGATAACTGCTACTTTAAATTGCATATGTTTATAGAACATTTTCTGCTTGAAATTACTTTTTCTTTCGTTCCCCAGAATATTTGCATATATATATTATATATATATATATATATATATATATATATATATATATATATAGATATATATATATGCATATATATAATATATATATATATATATATATATATATATGTGTGTGTGGTGTGTGGGTGTGTGTATATATGTGTGTGTACACACATATATACATATATATACATACACATGCATACATAACACGTGTTTAACTATACATCTTTACCTCCTCCCTTACACATTGTCGTATTTTGTAACCCTATTTAATTATTTTATTTCCATATCTTCCTCTTGTTTTTATCATGTATATATCTTCATCCGTATTTTGTTTTTCTCCTTACCTTTTCCATGTTCTTCCCACGTCTGCTTCCTGTCGCTAAATGTTTGTTTTATTTAACCTTCATCTCTGCTGTTCTCGTTTCTCCCTGGGCGATCGTCTTGCTTTCTCTCTTCTCCCTTATTCATCTCCGTTTTCCACTATTTTACTCAAAAGTAAAATTGAAAATACAAATTTGGATGATTATTGCGGGAAAACAAAAGAGATGAGGATCAGTCCTGTTCCAAAAGTAGATTAAACTCGTTAATTTAACTATTGAATTAACTTTCAATATATATATAGAGGTATATGCATTAAGCTACAAATGTCCTTTAATTAATTTCCAATTCGCTTTACATCGTAATTAATATATTTTCATATATGTTAACCGAATGGGAATTTTTAGTTGATAATAATTTCGTCCTCTCGTGGATTCGAACCAGCGTACAGAGGAGAAAAGTCAGGACGACTTCAGTGACTTCTTTACCGCCGAGTCGATAGAGACGTCACTGAAGTCCTTGTTTCTCCTCTGTGCGCAGGTTCGAATCCACGAGAAGACGAAATTATTATCAGCTTAAATTCCCCTTCGGTTAACATACATGAAAATATATTAAAACCGAGGTAGAGTAAATTGGATATTAAAAGACATCTGTAGCTTAATGCATGTATATGAATCACGGTGTGATAAAAATTCATATATATATACATATATATATATATATATATATATATATATCTATATATATATATATATACATATATTTAAAAAAAATATAAAAAAATATATATAATAATATATATATTATACGTGCCAGTAGTTAATTCGTCTACCAGTACCAAGATTGAATAACCAACTACCTCAACAATTCTTTACCCCGGCCTAGAATTCTTTGTTTATTTCACTAATTTTGCACTTCGTCCAACTTGCAGTAACGTTTTACTAAATATTTTTTTATCATGTAACTTTTATTTTATATTTTGGTTGTAATTTTAAATGTGTGTCTGATTTTTTATTATATATTTTAATGCATCATTCCTGATTTGATAATGAGACATATATCTATATATATATATATATATATATATATATATATATATATATATATATATATATATATATATAGCTGAGGGGGTAGGGAATGCTGCCAAACGAGGGATACAGGACCAGGGGTAGAGGCAGACGTCCACAGTAACATTTCTTTTATCTGTCTCATTATCAAATCAGGAATGATGCATTGAAATATATAATAAAAAAATCAGACACACGCTTAAAATTACAACCAAAATATAAAAAAAAAGTTATATGATAAAAATATTTAGTAAAACGTTACTACAAGTTGGACGAAGCGCAAAATTAGTGAAATAAACAAAGAATTCTAGGCCGGGGTAAACAATTGTTGAGGTAGTTGGTTATTCAATCTTGGTACTGGTAGTTGAATTAAACTACTGGCACGTATTCTGTCACCTCCCAGTACGTGGCAGTAGTTTACGCACCTAAACTACCGGTAAGCATTCTGGCACATTCCAGTATGGACCAGTACTTTGCACGCGTAAACTACTGGCACGTACTGGGAGGTGTCAGAATACGTGTCAGTAGTTTATGTGTGTAAACTACTGGAACATACTGGGAGGTGCCAGTATACGTCCCAGTAGTTTACGCACGTAAACTACTGGCACGTACTGAGACGTGCCAGTGGTTTAGGCACGTGAATTAATGGCACGTATTCTGGCACCTCCCTGTACGTGCCAGTAGTTTACGCACGTAAACTACTGCCATATACTGGGAGGTGCCAGAATATGTGCCATTATTCCGGCACATCCCAGTATGTGGCAGTAGTTTACAAGTGTAAACTATTGGCATATAAATTTAAGCACATAAACTAATGGCACGTATTGCAAAATATCCCAGTACTTGCCAGTAGTTTTTGTACATAAACTACTGGTAAATATTCTGGCATTGCACAGTGCGTGCCTGTAGTTTACGCGCGTAAATTACTGTCATGTATTTTAGCACATCCCAGTACGTGCCAGTAGGGTACGTGCATAAACTATTCGCACGTATTCTGACACTTCCCAGTAGATGGTAGTAGTTTATGAGTCAAAACTACTGGAAAATTCTGTGGATGACAGAATACGTGACTGTAGCTTACGTGACAAAACTACTGGCACATACTGGGACGTGCCAGAATATGTGCCAGTAATTTGTGTGCGGAAACTACTGGCACGTATTCTGCCACCTCCCAGTACATCAGTAGGGTACGCCCGTAAACTACTTGCACGTATTCTGGCACCTCCCAGTAGGTGGCAGTAGTTTGCACGCCAAAGCAACTGGCATGTACTGGGAGATGCTAGAATACGTGCGTGTAGTTTACACAAAGAAACTACTGGCTCTTACTGCCAGAATACTTGCCAGTAGTTTACGTATGGAAATGACTGGCGCGTATTCTGGCATCTCCCAGTACATGCTAGCAGTTTTGGCATGTAAACTACCAGTACATATTCTGGCATCTCCCAATACGTGGCAGTAATTTACGTGTGTAGACTACTTCACTTATTCTGCCATGCCCAGGACATGCCAGTAGTTTGTGCACATGAACTACTGGATTGTGGTGGGATGTGCCTGAATACATACTGGGAGGTACCAGAATACATGCAAGTAGTTTACGCATGTAACCTACTGTAATGTATTCTAGCACATCTCAATACATGCCAGTAGTTTACTCACGCAAACTACTGGCACATATTCTGGCACCTCCTAGTATGTGACAGTAGTTTACACAATTAATTACTGGCATGTATTCTGGCACCTCCCATTATGAGCCAGTAGTTAAGGCTCATAAATAACTGGCACATATTCTGGCATTTCCCAGTATGTGCCAGCAATGCATAGGCCCAAAATACTGGCATGTAATGGGAGATGCCTGAAGACATGCCAGTAGTTTACACGCCTTAACTACTTGCAAGTACTGGGAGGTGCAAGAATTCGTGCCAGTATTTTACACGCATAAGCTACTGGCATGTACTGTAAAGTGCCAAAATATATGCCAGTAGTTTATACATGTTAACTACCGGCGCCTAATGGGGCGTGCCACAATATGTGCCAGTAGTGTAGGCGCATAAACTACTGGCACGTATTAGGAGGTGCCATAATACGAGCCAGTAGTTTACGCGTTGAAACTACTGTCTCGTACTGGGAGATGCTAGGATACCTACCTATAGTTTATGCTCGTAAACGACTGGCACATACTGGGAGGTGCCAGAATACGTGCCTATAGTTTAGGTGCCTAAACTACTGGCACGTATTCTGGCACATCCCAGTGCGTTCCAGTAGTTTATGCATGTAAACTATTGGCACATACTAGGACGGGCACCTATTCTGGTATGTTCCAGTACGTGCCAGTAGTTTAGGCACCTAAACTACCGGCACGTATTCTGGCACGCGCCAAATGAAATACCAGATTTTAGCGTGTGCTAAAAACCAGTTTTCAGCGCGCACTTAGACTAGCACGTGCCAGTAGATGTTCCATTTTTAGTGCACACCGTTTACACAACTTTTTGCTTGTTTTGATTTCCTCCAGTTCCTTTTTAGCTGATTCTATGACTCAATCGGTAATTCTCAGAGTTAATAAAGAAGACCAATTTTTTATTTGGGGTCATAGAGAACTAAAACAGAAGTATTGTCACTAAAAATTATTGCAATTCGTGAATATTTTTCATATTTAGAGGAAGATGTTCTTCCACATGTTTGTATATACTTTCATTAACTCTGTTCCCCAGATACACATAGCTCACACCACTGAACAGATAAATTTTTGTGTATCAGTGGGTTTTTATTATTTGTGTTTACACAGACATGTCTCTCTTTTTTCCCTGGGTATTTTTAATGCCATGATGATTTCTGTAGTTTAATTCTTGTTGACATGTTGCCACCTTCTCCTTGCGCTAACTATAACAATATCGTCCTCTCCACATTACTTTATCATTCGAAAAAAAAGCACGATCTCGGGTTTCTCTGATGAACACCAGCTTAACGACTTTATTGTGAAGTAATAGTACCATTGGTATAACTGGAAGCACTTGTGCATGTAAGTAGAAGTGTCACGATTATTTCTGCTCTGATAAAATATTCACACCTGAGTGACATGGAATTAATCATCAGCTTTATTGACGGAAGATCTTTCCATTATTTCCGGTTATTCATTGAAATGACTGAATATCTGTGTAAGCCTTATACCCGCTTTAACACTTGAAATAAATTTCCTTATACTGTCAAACGATGGATTACTTCCCTAATAGGTGTACTATCCGTTGTATCAACCCACACGTAGTGAAGCCTACTATTTTTTGTTTTAGTATCTTACTTTTCAATTTGTTTCATGCCGAAATGCGTTTCGCTCTTTTTCTAGTTTAGTACTTTTTTTCAGATCATTGCGCGTGTTCCCTCCTTTTTTTTTTTTTTTTTTTGACAGACACTTGTTTATTTTGTGAGACAGATGTCTTTTATGTCCACGGGATTGCCCCTACTCCCAGCCAGCCAGCCACCCACTCACCTCCCTGCAGGCATTCCCACGATTCACGTGATTTATACGTCAGGAGAAAGGGCCAATTGATCCCCGCCATTGAATGATAGGTCTAGTATCTGCTGTCACAGCAGGGCATTCGAGCGGAAAGTGTTTGGCCGTAGAGAGTCACCCGGTTTTACATTGAAATGCAGATCAGTTTTGATTGTTAATTGTTCCCCTATGATTGCTCTGACGCAACAGGAATATCAAAAGAGTTGGGTTTTAGATAAAAGGGCTAAAATAGAATATATATGTTTTCCCTCTCCGTCTCTACCCCTCGGACAATATATTTCCCCTTTCTCACCCTACACAGTATATACCCGCCCCTAATAATAGACATGTTGTAATAAAATAAATCTAACGTTTCACCCAAAAGTGGAGGAGATCATATATATATATATATATATATATATATATATATATATATATGATATTGATATTGATATTGTTGAATTTCTGTTACCGAGCCTAGGCAATGGATAATGATGTGAACAGACTTTGATACAGAATTTCAAAAGGGACCATGCTTCAAAATAAAAAAAGATCTTACGGCTGAGGGCCTACTTTAAAGGGAGGGAAAGTTAGGTAAATTCGAGGTTTCGTTTAATTAACTGTATTTACACAAAAATCAGATGAAGTAGTAGTCTGAGTAACACCGTAAGCGTGATGGGGGACAATATGGTCCATTAATAAAGGTCATTCACGCAAGAACGATTCAATACTTGACGAAGAGATGGCCGGTTGGACCGGACACATGGAAAGTTGAACACGGAGAATTTCAGGTCCCAGAGCTACACGGAATGAGTTTCCAAAGTCCACAGCGAGGCACACAATGGCACATCTGCAATGGATTGCATCACAAGATCAATACAAGTGCGACGGAACATGTGGTGGGGTGATCGAGGAAATCTTATATACAACACTGAACACCCGATCCCAATTTCATTTTCTTTACATTACAGGTCACTCACAAGGAAATAGCATTAATGGTTACTTACAATGGAGGGAAAGCTAAGTGGCTGGTTACACAAGGTGAGAATGTTAAAACTCGAAAGCTACGTTACTTCCCAACAAACTCTTAGCAAACGCTATTCACAAGGGGAGTGTCCCAGTTTAGCAAACATCAGTAGAACTTAGAACAATGAAATTACTTCACAGCATTGCATGTAACAATGGGGATATGCTACGTTATCACAGAGACTGAGGGAGATGCTAGGCAACAGGGAATATTTTTGTACCACAAAAGAACGGAAAGGAAAGCAGTAAAAGAAATAATTAAGACTGATTGCACATAAACCATTACTTTCACACTATACCTTAGTAGAACTGGATAGTCTTCGTCCAATGGCGGCAATGGGAAAGAGGGAACACTATGAGCAATAGAATAGCATGTGGCGTAGTCCCAATAGAGAGGAGCAAGAGGGGAAGAAATACCCAGGTGTGAGGTGTGTTTGCAAGGGCAGCTAGCAAACATATAAGAAGGTTCCTTCGTCTGCAATGGCTTTTATCTTCTTGGTCAGAGTTCGGCGACTTTCAGATAGAGGGTAGGCATGTCACTCTTGATGCCCTGACCTCGTGGTATCCCGATTAAACCATGTGCTTAACATGCGGCCAATATGACGGCAGCTTAAACTCTCTTCCAGCCAGACTTCGGTGATCCGAATACCTGTGGAGAGTAATGGCCGGCGACAGAATTTCAGAAGGAAAGGCTATGAGTCGGATCTCTTAGGGAGATGGTGGAAGCTGTTGTAGAGGGGCGACTGTTTTACTTTCATGGGATATGATGTTATTTTTACATTGGAATGATTATAATAATGAACAAATATATATATATATATATATATATATATATATATATATATATATATATATATATATATATAAGTAATTAAGTACATCTGGGAATACCTTCTTTATACACAATAATACATGCGTCTGCGCGTGCTCTGAAATTAATTGCTTATGCACGTGTATATTTATGAAGAATATTTATACACATACGCATGCATACTAGCACATGTATTTGCAGTAGGCACACATACTCTGGTTCACTTAAAAGAGCCCAAATTCTGCTCAGCTTCACTACGTAAAACTTCTGCCAGTGTCCTCATACCCATGGGCAATGAAAAATGTTATTTTAACCCAGGTAAGCGGAGGCACTGATATTCCCAAGAGGAGCATAGGAAATCAGAGTAATGAAAGATACATCCTCATCTTGTATTCTGCAAACAGTATTTTAGGAAACTGAAGTATGCTTTGTGATATCGTTTTTGCCTGTCTGCCATCAAGATGGCTGAGTGCTCAATATCATTGTATATCATAAACCTACCCTAAAAGGTATGGGTTAGCAGCCGGGCCAGGGTAGATACACTTATAAAATTAGGCCTTTTGAGATAAAATGATGCCCTTTGAGTATAAGTTACTCCAAACGCGTAGTGGTCTAGATATTATTAGGCTGCAAAATTAATTAAAAGCTATAATTGCATACTTACACACACTCCAGTTATTAATGTATGTATACACACACACACACACATGTTATATATATATATATATATATATATATATATATATATATATATATATAATTACACACACACAAACACACACATATATATAGATATATATATTAATTATATATATATATAATATATATATATATATATATAATTCACACACACACACACACTATAATATAATATAATAATAAATATATCTATTATATATATATACTATATATGTATATTTACATATATATATATATATATATATATATATATATATATATAAAGAAGCATTATTTAACTACTAACCTTGTTCTATCTTTAGACCGATATTGCAGCATACATCGGAAAACTGTCAAACTCAGAAATCAATAGAAATAGAATAACCTGAAATCCCGATACATAACAAGCAACATTAGTAGTCCTTTGTTCTGTCGATGTTGCCTCTCACTGATACTTTGTTTTCGTCATTACTTCTCTCATAACGTTTTTAATCTCTCAGGAGTTACAAGGAGTTATAAGGATTAGGATGTCTCAGAGACTCGCCAGTCCATCCGAGGTAATATCGTGCAACTAGTAAAGGGTGAATATGTTCAAATGCCATAAAAATCATCCTTGTTATTTTGATAGACGCTGACAAAATCAGTCTTCTCGTAAATCCTCTGAGATTGTTTTGAGGTACTCTGTTAGTCCAGTGGATAAATCTAAATTCTAAAGGTTCATTGTTATCAAGTTTATTAGGTAGCCATTTATTTATTTCCTATTCTGTCTTTTGGTATGAAAAAAGTATCCCTTTTTCTTGAATTCTTTGCTGACTTCATTTTAGCGAGCCTTCAGATAATAATGTCTGTCTTTTTTCATAAAGTTAGAAAAACCATATTTTCTTATTTTTGAGGTTGGAAGTGGTGAAAGTGTTTGCATGTAAAATTTCATTCATAGTTCTCGTTTATAATTATTAGCCTGATGTGAGACGATTGTTCAAAGAATATTTAAGTTTAATGGTGATCATTCTCCCCTAAATTCAAGATTAAACACAAAGAAATCAGGGACCCTGTTTCATTACGCATTAGTCCTTCACTTCGTAAATTGTCATGCTAAAGAACATCCATAAAAACTGGATAATGATACAGTGTTAAAAGTATAGAAAAACATGTTATTTTTAAAACTTACGTTTCTATAATTTTTTTAAAGAATTGATAGAAAAGCATGTTTTAAAAGAAATCTTGGGCTTCATACTTTTCATCTTTCTCCTAAGTTCATGACCTCTGCTGTTTTTCACTCCTTTTGCAATTAATTTATAGTACTTTACTCGTCATATTTGAGGAATGCGTGATAATCTGCCTCCTTATTAAATTTTGCTGATTTCCTGTATATTAAAAAAAACTTCTCTTACCATACTTTCTCTTGATGGTGCAGTCAGGATGTTCATGGCATGTCATTAACAAAGCATTTTCTTTCTAGGAGAACTAAATATTAGATTTTATTTCCTCAGCAGATTTTGGCGTTTCTTTTCCGTTCCAATTTGCACTTCTCACATGGAAGTATCATTCAGTGGTCAAAAATAGCACTCTCTCTCTCTCTCTCTCTCTCTCTCTCTCTCTCTCTCTCTCTCTCTCTCTCTCTCTCTCTGTGTGTGTGTGTGTGTGTGTGTGTGTGTGTTTGGGCCATTATAATCCTAAACTGTTTCGGAACCAATGAGCTTCATTATTAATAAAACTAAAAAAGTATGACCATCAATTCATGACACTCTTGTAAAAGCAGCTAGTTTCCTTTTTAATGGACCTAAAATTGTTCCTGGTAATCATTCTTCCATGGCAATTTTTTTTTATAAATATGAAGTGGGACGCTCGGTTCCTTAAACTAGCTAGCGTAGAACATGTTAGTAACCTCTAATAAGCCTGGAGATGTGCCAGCTATTCTTAAAACCGAAGTAGAACCTGCTTATTCTCTAATAAAGTGAATACATAATTTTTTTTCATTTATCAGTAAATGAAAGTTTTCATGTGCATGAGAAATCTCATTTCTATAAATGAGAAGAAATTATTCAATTCGAATAATAATGTTCTTGAATTCATACAGAAACTGTAATCAATACTGTATTTGTGAAGAAATGTAGTGTTTAAATATAGATGTATTACTGATTTTAAAGAGACGAAAAGTATTCTTAAATAAAATCATTTCTGAAATTTCAAAGTAAGTGTTAGTTGATATTTGAAGGTCCTGGGAAAACTGAATATTTCAGATATAAATTCGATATTTTAATACCCAATGAGGAAAATGTTACTAAATAAAAAAAGGTATGTGTTATTGAAACAAAAACCTTATTAATTTGAAAAAAAAATGTAAGCATGAAAAACTTTCTTTAATTTGCAAGCAAAAAATCAAATAGAAGTCTGCACCGTCACAGAGTACAGAGCATTTTATGAACCTTTGTTCCTGGTGGAAATTGAATTGACGACGGAAGCGTCTCTCTCCCATGTCACCCAGATTCTTCCCCGAGCACAAATTGCTTCCATTTTTCAAATCCCCTAATCATACTCAGAAAACAATCTCGCCTTCTGGATTCTTGTTCTTTTTTCCTTCCTCTTCCCTCAGAAAACAAGCTCTCGCTTTGGAGTCTTGCGCTCTCTCCTCCTTCTCCCCCTCCCCCTCCCCCTTCTTCCTCCTTTTCCAGAAGTTCCTCCCAGGGAGAAAAAGCGAGGAACATCAGTGAGTAAAGATATCTTTCTCCCTGATTTGAATACATTTAGAGACATTTCTCCACCCGCCTCAGAGGGTTGCCAGGTCCAGGATTCCTGAGAAATACCAGAGTAAATACAAACAAACGGCCTTTCGGTGCGTCTTATTCTTCTTCTTCTGCCTTTTTTTCTTCATCTTCGTCTCCTTGTCTTCTTTCCTCTTGTAGGGCTCAGTATACTGAGAGCCGCATCTTCTGGGTGATTAAGGAGACTTTTTATATTTATTTATTTATTTATTTATTTATTTATTTACTTATTTATTTTGGCTATGCATTAACAGTGGAATGACTGTACTCAATGACTGCGTGTCATGTTTGGGAGAGTTAACATCAATTGAATATTGTAGGAAGATATGTATTACTATTATTTTAATAATAATAATAAAATTATTGGCCAGAATTACCATAACTGATCATAAGTTATTTTGTATAACTAACATTCCTAACTTCTCAGCACTAGAAGTATTATTTGGTATTCTCCAGGAAAATTTTATGATCATATGCTGTACGCAGTTAGCGAATATTACCATAACATCCTACATGGCTCAAATACCGTCCGTTGACAGAGTTATTAAGCTTCTTGAAGCGAAGAAATTTGGGATTTCTGTCATATCCTGGCCATTCATCGGAGAACTGTTGGCAAAATTGTTGGATGAAAGTTAGTGATGAGGCTTATATAGAAAATAGTGGTTATATATTTACTTTGACATCTTTGTTATTTTCATTTGTGATTTGTTCTATCGGCCATCTTTTTTACCTAACTGTTCATAACTATATACAGTGTTAATGGACTTTATTCATATGAATGTATATAAATTTATGATAACGATAATTACAACCGTCTGGCCAGCCAGTGGTATTAGGCCAATATACCACCTCTTTTTCAAGAGGTTTTCAACTTTGATGGATCTTTTTGTTGTTCATTTTATATTTTTAGGTTCACATTACTCCTCTTTTTAATTTTTCATGCAGTGTCAGTGTTATTTCCTTATACATAAAAAATGTAGAGTTTTTCATTCACCAATCAAATTTATCTCCTCAGTTATTATTCGGAGAATTCAGCGGCAAAATATATCCATATCTCAAGGATCTTGAGATTTTTGTTTTCTGAGTTGATTTTTCTACCAATTAATGTGAAGACGTGCTTTTTCATTCTGATTTTCACAGCTGACATATTAAGTATAGGGCATAATGCTTCCTTGCATAAAACACGTGCATATATACATACATACATACATATATACATATATATATATATATATATATATATATATATATATATATATATATATATGTGTGTGTGTGTGTATATATATATGTGTGTGTGTGTGATTTACTAATACTATAAGTAACAATTGAGCGACAGCATTGATCTAAAGCTCTCAAGCAAGATTTGAACTCTTGACTTCCGAGTTACAAGCACAGAGCTTGACCGACTTCACTACTGGAGAAAATATTTTCTCCGGGTCTAAAGTCACTGCTGTTTTATGTTATGACTGTTTTTTTTCTATTTTTTATTTTATTTATTTATTTATTTTTTAAAAAGACTTCCGTTAGAGCTGAAATTCAATTTTCTAATTCAGATGTCAGCAATAGCATTATTACATATACGTTTATGTGTGTGCATATATATGTGTGTATATATGTTTTTATTATATATATATATATATATAATATATATATATATCAATAATTATTTATTTATATATATATTTATTTATTTATTTGTTTATTTATTTATACATTTATATATGTATGTATGTATGTATGTATGTATGTATGTATGTAATGTATGTATGTATGTATGTATGAGGCCATGTGTCAAATCAATTTGTAACTCCCCTGATAACCGATTGGTCAAGTTTGACTGTTTATCACTGAATCTAAACCAAAAGCCCATGTTCGAATCCTGGCATAGACAGAAGCATTTATTATCAAAGTATTGAGAATTCGATATCAAGTAATATTAGTGGCTTATATATATTTAAAATCTAGATTTCGTTTAAAGAAAGACAGAACGTTTGCGTAGATTTATTTTAAAATAAAAGTGAATCGCTAAACATTTCACTCCTAAGGAAAATAATTTGTTTATAATTCATCCAGTTAATGCCGATCTTGATTTGTGTTCTTCATCCCTTCATCATAATAAGTAAAAGAAAACATATGTAGTTGTTGCTGGTAATTCTCTCTCTCTCTCTCTCTCTCTCTCTCTCTCTCTCTCTCTCTCTGTCATTTGATGAAATCTTATTTCTTGTTCTTCAGCATTTAATGCTGCCCACAATGCTCTCTTTCTTCAGCTTCCCCCAACCCCTCCCACGCCACACAATTCTCACAGAAATTTTCACGTGCCTCCCAAATCACTACCTACACCAACAAAGGACCGTCCCCCTACCATTAAACACCCTCACGATCCTGAAAAAGACTAACTAACGCCATGATCGCTTCAATTTATCTCTCTCTCTCTCTCTCTCTCTCTCTCTCTCTCTCTCTCTCTCTAGAGTTTTTTTTTCTCATTTGAGATTTCCAGCCTGATGTATTTGATTAACTTATTTAAAGGAATTACCTCATTAGCATTTTTTACTTCGTTTTAATTTTCCAATTTAGGACTTTTTCGTATTATTTTCAACCTCTCCCTTGTATCAGTAACTAAGTCATTTTCCTTTTCCTCTCCCTCTTTCATCTCCTGTTCTTCGCTCTTGCCCTGAGGATCAGGTTTCTTTGTTGTAGTTTACCCTCCAAGCTCGCTCGCATCATTATTGGTTGATCACGGTCTATCATTAGATATTTCTCTCGGGTTCTTCAGAGCTGCTCAAGAGAGCCATTCGACTTTCAACTTTCAACTCAGAATGAAGGAGTCACTCACGTCAAGACAGTCTAAGGCTTTTATGGTTCGGTTGGAATGAAATTGCGTTTGAAGTGCCACGGTCCTCATGGGGATGACTGCTCATCTGGTGGACTCAGCTGTTGCGTTAGAGGAAGGTTGTTAGTTGGTTTAGAATGAGTCAGCTTTGTGCCAGCTAGAATAGTATTGAGTGAGTAAAATGTCTGGTTGCATCTCTGGACTCGAATCGACCCTTACGAGACGAATATGAAGGCAAATGAGGTCCCCGAGGTAGGAAAAGGTACTACTTGCGTTAGAATAAATTATGCTGTGATGGGGCAACGTCAACTCGGCAATCCTGCTGGTGTTCACGTTTTCTTCTGTTATTCAGGGCCGAGTTAAGTTGCTATTAAACAAAAGTTTTGTACATGACAGTAGTTTCTTCCCAAAGATATAATTATTAGTAGTAGTACTTTACCTTGCAATCGCTAAAATAAATGAGAAGAAACAATGCATTATTAGAGAGGCAATTTATGGCAAATATGCATTGAATCAGTAAAAACCTAAATACCTATTATTTTATTTCGGCGAATACTATTTTACCACAACAAGGAATATTAATGTTTGTTTCAGGGGCCTTTGACTTTAAATTCAATTTTCCAGAGAATGTTGGTTTCAACCTCCCACCACAGACCCCACACTGCAGCAGTAACTGATCATGATACAAAACCAGTTTTTTTTTTTTTTTTTTTTTTTTTTTCTCCCTAGGGGAGACGCAAACCCGCCACATTAACTGGATAGAATTTATCACAGTTTTGCAGGGTTCAAATTTTATATATTTATCACTTTCATTTGATTTTTGCCGATATTTATTTACAGAGATATTGTCTTTTCGGCTGATTTCAGTTGTTATTTTGACCTTTGTCCTTTTTGTTTTGCTTTTTTGAACGTACTTCTAAAATCCTAACATGAAAGGTAACAATATGTAGAAATTAACAAAAGGCCAGAAACTTTTCCACCAAAATACAGAGGTAATTAAATATATATATATAATATATATATATATATATAATATATATATATATCATATATATATATATAATATATATATATATAATATATATATATATATATATATCTAATAAAAGGAGCCCATAAAACACCAAAATGTAGAGAGAAAAGTACTATATTTCAGAGACTGCTGTCTCTCTCTTCAGGTATATGAATGAGAAAAGTTTACAGAAAAGGTGATATTTATACCAAGAGATCCGTCCACAAGTAAGCCAATTTAGGTCACCCCCGCTGATAATCTTCCTTTAATCTTCTTAAGCGTTGGTTGAATGAAAACTTCGTCGACGACGATCTGAAATCCACGCGCCTTTTGAGATGATTCATTACCTGCTTCTCTTTTATTAAGGCTGATTCCATCATTTGACTCTTGTACCGGCAGTTGCTGCTATAAATTACACGTGACAAATTCCAGTTTATTCTATGGTTATGTTCATTTATATGGTTGAAAATAGCCGAGTTCTGTTGTCCATACCTTACTGACCGTTTGTGTATATATATATATAGTACTTTTCTCTCTACATTTTGGTGTTTTTATGGGCTCCTTTTATTAGATGGAATTCTGTTGTTACAGAACATTTTTACCTGTCATATATAATATATATATATATATATATCATTATATCATATATTATATATATAATATATATATATATTATGTATGTATATTATATATATATCATATATTAATATATATAGGTATGTATATTTTTATAATATATATATAATATATATATATATATAATATATATATAGATATATATATATATATATATATATAGGGTTGGGCCTTTGTAATAACAACGCGCCCCGTGGGTTATTAAGACCTGCGATATTTTACGCTAAGGTCAGTTGGTATGACTTCCATCCTCGTTGGAGTATCCTGGACTTCGATGATAATTCTAAGTTCATTCAGTATCTTCTTTCTGATGTAAGGTTTTAGTGTTGAAACGCAGTACAAAAAATAGATGTATTCTTCTATCTTACATCGTGAAGTGTGGATAAGGTTTTTCGGGTCCTCCAATGGAGAATGCTAACTGAAGTCTGACATACAAATTGGTTTACAGATCATAGGTGAGCAGACAATAGCTCGACATACGAACATACACACAGATGACATAGATTACAAGTCACGTAGGACGGTCTGTGGTTATAGGTCAATATGTTTTCTCAAGCAGAAAGCTTTGTCAACAGTTCACACAACAATAGATTTGATGACCACAGATGACGACAAACCAGGACGCTGATTGATACAACACGTCAAGGCTTAGCCTACATTAACTTGTCTGTTCCGATCACACTCCTGCAAGCAAACTGGTTGACCTCTTGGGTCACTGGTTTTAATTACTGTCATAGTTTTAGTTTTTATAAATGGAATAACACATATATTCCACATATATATATGTAAACACTTACATAATTGCTCGGTCGGCTACAAAACCAAACACTGAACATTACTCAAAGCATAAAGTTGGACTTGCATTTGACTTATAGGAGTGTGAAACAGACACTAATGTGAATATATAATTAACTCATAATTACCAGCAAGTGGTTAAGGAATGATATTCAATTAGTTATATGTAAAAAATCAGATATATAGAAAATACTTATAAGTAAAAAAATTCATGGTGTACACAAATACAGATTCATGTATTAAGATATAAGACATATGCATATGATAATAATTGTAAATAATAATGATCACGTGATATATAATGATACAGTTTATACTTCAACTCATGAGGATTCATATACTACAGAAAATACTAATGTACTTCTGATAATTGCATATCATAAAGATTTACATGATAAAAATCATATATTAACTGATAAAAATCATATATTAACTCATACATTAACTCATATACTAACTGCAGTTATTGGTAAGATACAAGGTAACAGATTGATTATAGGCTACCTGATTTATTTATACATATATATATATTGATTCATATAAATATGATCAATATATGTGCACTTAATACAAATGATTAACATAAATGACTAATCTAAGTGATTAATCTAGGTGCACTTTAAATAGATTCCTAGTGTGTACACGCACAGATATATATTGATTCATTGATTAACTCTTATATTCTTCAAATAAGCATGCTGATAGATATATAATGGTTGTGATACTGGTCGGATTCTGTTATTTACTGATACTTTATATATTGATCCTTTACTGATGCTAAAGTTTATATATGGAATACATAGCCAAGGAGATACTTACTATACATTTAACTAGCGTTTCGAACAACTTTTCGCCCATTACACAGTTCCAGACAACCACCTAGAGTCAAATGGAATGGCCAATTCCAAATGGTTCTAAAAACAAGGGAAAATTGTCTGGGCAGGGTCCGACATTCTGTTTAGCCTCCATACTTGTTCCCTGCATCCTATGCCATACAAATACGTTCGCGATGAATAAAATCATCCCCAACACAAGTCATGCGCCAGCAAACGTAGAGTTGAATACCCTCCTTTGTTTGTAATTGTTGGAAGTATGTCCCTTTGTAGTCAATTCGACAGCTGCTGGACTATTCCGCATTAAAAACGAAATTAACGCTGGGATACGGGTGACAGTCCAGGAAATCCACGAAATAAGTCTGTTCACTTATGATGGTGCTTATTCCCTTCACATTGTATGCGGTCGTTACTCCACTGCAGTCGTCCGCAGCGACGAACGGTTTTATGAAGTTGTAGACGATCTGTCCAGGCATGCGACGTGAAACTCGCCTACTGCAAGGTGTAACCAGGTTCCGTTAATCAGCCTGTAAGTGAAATTATACTTGTCACAAGGGTAAAGTAAATTCAGACCATGTCCAAATATGTGAGGGAGAGAGCTGTTAAGGACTAGACCTAACCCACATGAATTCGCTGATATATTATGGAATTCAAAAGAGTCAGCTGTGCAAACTTTTTTACCCATGGCATTAGAACAATGAGTGAACCTATCCAGGTCTCTGACGACCGTAAAAATATCCATATTAACGGATATCAATACGAATCACCAAGAAAATTCTATATTACTGGTAGTAAGCTACTAGACAAAGAAGTGGGAAACGGAGCTATTTGTAAGATTGCAAGGCAACATAAGAATCGAAGAGAATATTAAACATGATTCTGTAATCCTCTACACTTACTAAAATTAAGCTGTGATAAAATCCGATCCTATGTGCCCCTAACAAAAGGTTCATATTCAAGTTTCTCGCGCGCATCCTCTAAGGTTAATGTTAAAACTTTAATAGGCAAGAGATGCAACGAAAGAACCCACTATGTAAGTAATTTCTATATAAACTTTGGATTTTTCAAGAAAATGTGACATTTTCCCATGAATATGACCTACTTGAATTGTAATATGCTAATGTTGCAAGTAAATATTTCATATCCATGATCTGATACTATTAAAATGCCCGTTTACCAATGTCATAAGGTGATTTATTGACTCTAATTGTCTGTGAAGATCAGAAAAAATTCATTCATTTTGACGTTATAGAAATTCTATTTGCTTATTTTGTTCATTAATTTTAAAACGATTTGCAACTCTTGAACTAACTTTGCATTGATCACCGCGGATAAGAATAGGTTACGGATATGTATGTTACCATGACCTATGAACCACATGTGAAGTTCATGAGCTAAGCATTCCACTCCAGCTGGCTTGTTATGCAAACACAAGACAACACAGACTCGTAAAACCCTGTTAATAAATCTACGTGTACTCTTTCAAAGGGTTGTTTTGGCATGGGATAGGCCCCTAAACCGACAGGTGTCTTAGTGTGTCCCTTGTTTTCATGACAAATGTGACAATTAGTTATGTGCTTTTTATATCTGTAAGCATTGTAGGCCAGTAAAATAGTGATTTGGCTTTCTGTGACATAATAGAGAACCCTGGATGACCATGTAGTGGATTGGAATGCAACCAGTTTAGGACGATTGGTATAAAAAAGATTGGTGCAACTACCTGGTCGTTAGTCACCTGCTGTGTTCTTTGGGTTTTCCTCGTCACGGACCTACATATAATATTACCTTTGATTACATAATTCTGCTGCGCATACTTTAAATATACTTTTGCTTTAGGATTTCCGTTCAAAGCATTTATTGTTTTGCTTCACTGCTGACCCTTGCTTTGTTCAGTTTGTAATAGTTCAGCGCTCCAACCCAGGTCTTCAATGTTCACGATCTCTTGGGTTAATGAAATTCTTGTTCCGATACGGTTTTAACAATAGGCACGGATGTTTCTATATCTTCTAGTCCAACTAATGTTTCCCTACAGTATGGTGCGGGATTGCGGGATAATGCGTCAGCTATGATATTTGCTTTCCCAGATCTTGGCTCCAAAGACCTGAATGATCATATGTTACCGAGTTCCTTTGGGGACTGTGATTAAAGCCTTTGAAAAACTCGGTAAGGGGCTTATGGTCAGTAAGGACCTTAACAGGATAGCCGTAGATTATGAACTTAAAATGTACGAGTGAGTTAACGATACCTAGCCCTTCCTTGTCTATTACTGCATATTTACTTTCAGAGGGCTTTAGTTTATGTGAATAAAAAGCTATAGGAAAGAACTGTTTATCATATTGCTGAAGTAGTACCCCTCTTACCCCTTGGGGTAAGATAGATGAGCTGCATAATTCCACTTTTAAGATATCGAACGCCTGTTGATGCTTTTCAGACCATAATAAATTCTACGCCCTTCTTCACAAGATCTGTTAAAGGAGCTGCTATGATCGAAGAGTTACATATAAACTTACTATAGTAATATCCACTACAGCCCAAAAGTGCTGTATCTCCTTTATGTTAATAGGTACCAGAAAGTTACTGATAGCCGACACCTTACCATGGACCACTTTAAGACCTTGACTAGACATGTAAAACCTAAATAAACTTATTCGGTTTTTAAAACTCACATTTAGATATTTTACTCTGAGATTATGTTGTCTTAGTCTCTGTAGCACTAGCTCTAGTTTATGCGAATGTACTTCTAAGGTATTAGAAAAGATTACAAGACCAACCATATAGGCATGTAGGGTATCCCCTAAAAGGTCTCCAAACACTATATTAATCATTCTGGTGAATGTAATTGGGGCTTAACGTAAACCGAAAGGCATACGTAAAAATTGATAATATCCCCTGAGTGTGCTGACGGCAGTGTATGAGGTACACTCACCTAGCTAATGGTATCTGGTGAAAGCCTTTAAGTAAGTCCAAACTGGTGAAAAATTTATTCTGACCTAACAAGGATAAGATATCGTCGATACATGGCACTGGAAAACGATCGGGAATCGTTTCCTCGTTTAAGCGACGGAAATCTACGCAGATACGCCAAGACCGATCTTTTTTAGGCATGACGTTTAAGGGAAAAAATTATATGGGCTGTTTGATATCCTAATGACTCCTCTTACTAACATTTTTTCAACTTCGTCATTTATCTCATTTTGAAATTCTTTGGGAGTCTATATGAAGGTACATATATAGCTTTATGTTTGTCCTTTAACCGTATTTTGTGTTCAATGACATCCGTTTTCCCCAGAGATCACTCGCTAGTGGAGAAAACATCATGATATTCAGATAAGAGATCAAAAACTTTCTGCTGAATCTCCTCTGCTTGAATAACGTTACTGATTTTACTTTAGATAGATTATAAGAGAGATTCGTCGCAACAGGTTGAGCGTGATTAAATTTAGCAACAGTAAAAATGCGATATTTATAACTTCCATATCCATGATATATATATATAGGTTTTGTGGATTTCTAGATTGGTATTCGGATGGTTACAGACTTCAGTATCAACTTGTTGCTGTGAGTCAACAGTGTATAGTGACTGTTTCGTGGAAAACCGTTATATTTCAGAGTGTTGAGAAGGATTAAAATTTCAGACCCCAGCAAAGTCTTTTTACACGCACTAAGATATTCGAGGGTGCATTCGTCTCGAGATTTTGTGTGCAAACTGCGATTGCAGGTGTGGGAGAATCCTGTTGGGTTGCTTGAACAATGTCATGATTTATGAGACAAGTGATTGGTTCCTCTATATAAGTTATTATTTGATTAACTGTTTCTTTTTTGTCCAAAACGGATTTTAATGTGTTAGAAGGTTTATGGAATTTTCCTTTGGTAAACTCGCCTTGTTTAGCAGGAGGTAAGATAATGTTTTGTATACCCATAGATGGATATCCTACAATTACAACTTGATACAGATCAATGTTTTTTTTATATAACTATAAAGGTATCTGTAAGCACACTGAATCTGGGTTATGCTTGCGACACTTAATTCGTTATTGCCAATTATTGAAAGACGTACTCAGGGCTTCTCAATAGGGAAGTTCGAAACAACAAACGGTTAGTCCGTAAATACAGGATATTACGTGGACTAACGGAATCAAAAAAACAATGTAAATGGCTGATATTCTAATTTTTTACGGCACATAAAGTCAGGCGTACTCCACCACTACTTATAATAGCTTATTATATTAAAACTACGGGAACCTGCTCTGATTTACTTGATACGGTCGTGTGATTCATAGGAAAATTCCTTTTAATTCAAAAAAGTGATGAATGACCCAACATCACTCTGTCACTGGAGACGCTTATGTGGAATTTGCTTTGCTTTCAACACTCGGAAGATTTGACTGACTCTGACTGTTTTACTAGATGGCACAGTAGCCGAGTTTCCTGAAGCACGATTTGCTTGTTCCTTCTTCTGAGCAGAGCTATTGTTTGCTTGTTTCTTTTTGTGATAATGTGTATACATCTTCTTGTTAACGTTGGCAACATTTTGTATGTTTTTAGCATTACTTAGCTTCTGATGGCATAAAAAAAAACACCGAACGTAAGATTGACTTGACTATTATGAATTAAGCGTTTACTATTAAAACAAGTTATTCCTTCTTCGTTATTATTAACTATATGTACTTGCTGTGGTTTACTTTCATTCTTTGCAAAAATTTGAAATAGTGAGGGATCCAGGTCAGCGCATTTAGACATATGTTTCTTAATTTGTTTATATAAATCTATTTCCGTGCTGTTGGGCAATAACACCTCAACAAAACACCGTTCCAAGGCTTCTGGTAACATAACTGTTATGAATGTTAAATATGTTAGCCTAATGGAACCTTTTACAGACATGTTATTTCTTGCAATCCAGCCGTATTTTTTAAAGTTAAGTTGAGTCATAGAGATTAGATTTTTAAGCATATAACTAAAAAAAACTCGAGGTTAAAACTGCCACTGGGACCTTGCAAAGGAGCAATTATTGTCCTGACCCGAAATAATGTTACCTCTAATTCATTCAGTGTACGGGTGTTCCACTTGTTTTTGTGTGTTTTCTTATCACTACGGTGCCTAATGACCCTATCCATGTATCTGTATAAATACAGACGTCCACTGCGTAAACGCATATTCAATGTGTAATTAATATGATTTGTTACGTACAGAATAATAGAGTGCCCCAAAATGATAAGATTAACACAGAGAATATGATTAAAATATTTCAGGAGAACTTCTGAAAAAACCAAGTTAACAGAAACTCAAAGATAAAAACACCGCAGTAGCGAAGTTCCAATGATGAAGATAATTTCTGTAAGGAAGTAAGATTAGGAATGTTTCGTAACTTCAGCCACAGGAACAACGAAATTCGACCTGCAAGGAAACACTCAAAGTTACACCAAATGAATAAAAAAAAATTGTACTTAGCTTGATTTTAGTGGGAAGTCACGGTGTTCTGATGACGACACGGCCTTGGTTCTCCTTCTCTGCTTGGCGGATGACCCTGGTTCTCAGCTTGCGTTCCGACTGTGCGTTGTTTGTTTGTTGAATGATTCGTTTCCTCTTGCTTGGTCCATGAAGTTCCGATGCAGAAGACACGTCCTGCTCAGCGGGTGACCCGGTTTCTCGAAGATATGTAATGTTGAAGACACTCAATAAACGATGATACAACCTCTTGAATGATTCTTAATGTAAGACATCTCTTACGTTGCCGTAAGAGACACTAAGTTGCTTGAAGATTCTCTTGCCTTCGTTGACTTCTGATATGTTACATTTTGTAAGATTCGTTAGTCTTCGGATGATGTGGAATAGTCCGAGCTGCCACCAATGTAGGGTTGGGCCTTTGTAATAACAACGCGCCCCGTGGGTTATTAAGACCCGCGATATTTTACGCTAAGGTCAGTTGGTATGACTCCCATCCTCGTTGGAGTATCCTTGACTTCGATGATAATTCTAAGTTCATTCAGTATCTTCTTTCTGATGTAAGGTTTTAGTGTTGAAACGCAGAGTACAAAAAATAGATGCATTCTTCTATCTTACATCATGAAGTGTGGATAAGGTTTTTCGGGTCCTCCAATGGAGAATGCTAACTGAAGTCTGACATACAAATTGGTTTACAGATCATAGGTGAGCAGACAATAGCTCGAAATACGAACATACACACAGATGACATAGATTACAAGTCACGTAGGATGGTCTGTGGTTATAGGTCAATATGTTTTCTCAAGCAGAAAGCTTTGTCAATAGTTCACACAATAGATTTGGTGACCACAGATGACAACAAACCAGGACGCTGACTGATACAACATGTCAAGGCTTAACCTACATTAACTTGTCTGTTCCGATAACACTCCTGCAAGCAAACTGGTTGACCTCTTGGGTCACTGGTTTTAATTACTGTCATAGTTTTAGTTTTTATATATGGAATAACACATATATTCCACATATATATATGTAAACACTTACACACACACACATATATATATTATATATATATATATATATATAGATATATATATATAATATATATATGACTGGTAAAAATGTTCTGTTACAACAGAATTCCATCTAATAAAAGGAGCCCATAAAAACACCAAAATATAGAGAGAAAAGTACTATATTTCAGAGACTGCTGTCTCCCTCTTCAGTTAGATGAATGAGAAAAGTTTACAGAAAACGTGGTATTTATACCCAGAGGTCCATCCACAGGCAAGCCAATTTAGGTCACCCCCGCTGATAATCTTCCTTTAATCTTCTTAAGCATTGGTTGAATGAAAATCTTGTCGATCGTATCTGAAATCCATGCTCCTTTTGAGATGTTCATTACCTGCCTCTCTTTTATTAAGGCCGATTCCATCATTTGACTCTTGCACCGGCAGTTGCTGCTATAAATTACACGTGACAAATTCCAGCTTATTCTATGGTTATGTTCATTTATATGGTTGAAAATAGCTGAGTTCTGTTGTCCATACCTAACTGACCATTTGTGTTGTATTAATCTCTGGGGAAGTGATTTACCTGTAAATCCGATGTAAGATTGGTCACAGTCCTGGCATGGGATGTGGTAAACCCCAGTGTCCTTGGGAGATGTCTTTTGTTGGACGTTAATCAGGGATTTGGGTAAGTAAATGCAAAAGGGTTAGATTTTCCGAGGGTCTGAGTCACCTTCTTAATCGTGTCCAGGTGTGGAATTTTTATTTTATTGTTGGGTGTATCTCTGGTCTAGTCTTTAGGGGGTCGGTAGAAAATTACGTTTGCTTCGTGAATTGCTTTCTCAATTATATGGTCAGGATACTTTAAAGACGAAAGTTGCTTACGAATTAGTTCAAATTCTTTTTCCAGGAAATCTGGGGAACAAATTCGTAAGGCTCTTAAGAACAGTTGCTGGCTACACCTATCTTGATAGCAATGTCGCGATAGCTAAAGTAGTGAATGTATGAAAGTGAGAACATTGGTTTTCTGTATATGGTAAATTTGTATTCTGTCGTGCCTCTGATTATTAAAACATCAAGAAAAGGAATTTTGTTGTCTGTTTCCCATTCAACTTTAAATTTGATGATTGGCACTAATGCGTTTAATTTTGAGAGGAATTCATTAAAATTGCCCCACCTTTATCCCAAAATGTTAGAATATCATCCACATGTCTCATCCACAGCATGTTTTTGGGTTTTATAGCATTTATTACTGTAGTTTCAAAGCA
The DNA here is from genome assembly GCF_015104395.2 of Macrobrachium nipponense. Taxonomy (NCBI): domain Eukaryota; kingdom Metazoa; phylum Arthropoda; class Malacostraca; order Decapoda; family Palaemonidae; genus Macrobrachium; species Macrobrachium nipponense. Next base: position 54,953,336 of record NC_087212.1, on the reverse strand, counting down.
TTCCATGTACAGATTGGCTAAAACACGACTTCAAGAACTACCCATACTTCAGATCATTTCCCATTGGCGCTTGACAAAATAATAAAGTTAGTTGAATTATGTGCATCTAATAACGTATTTTCATTCGGGGAATCATTCTACAAGCAAAAATTCGGGTGTAGTATGGGTAGTTCTTTAAGTCCTGTTTTAGCCAATCTTTACATGGAATACTTTGAAACTACAGTAATAAATGCTATAAAACCCAAATCCCTGATTAATGTCCAACAAAAGACATCTCCCAAGGACACTGGGGTTTACCAAATCCCATGCCAGGACTGTGACCAATCTTACATCGGATTTACAGGTAAATCACTTCCCCAGAGATTAATACAACACAAACGGTCAGTTAGGTATGGACAACAGAACTCAGCTATTTTCAACCATATAAATGAACATAACCATAGAATAAACTGGAATTTGTCACGTGTAATTTATAGCAGCAACTGCCGGTACAAGAGTCAAATGATGGAATCGGCCTTAATAAAAGAGAGGCAGGTAATGAACATCTCAAAAGGAGCATGGATTTCAGATACAACCGACAAGATTTTCATTCAACCAAAGCTTAAGAAGATTAAAGGAAGATTATCAGCGGGGGTAACCTAAATTGGCTTGCCTGTGGACGGACCTCTTGGTATAAATACCACCTTTTCTGTAAACTTTTCTCATTCATCTAACTGAAGAGGGAGACAGCAGTCTCTGAAATATAGTACTTTTCTCTCTATATTTTGGTGTTTTTATGGGCTCCTTTTATTACATATGTATATATATATATATATATATATATATATATATATATATATATATGTGTGTGTGTGTGTGTGTGTGTGTGTGTGTGTGTGTATGTGTGACAAAGAAAAATGGCTCTGACTGACGAGAGCTATGGGGGAAAGCTTGAAAAAATACGCAGATAGAGAACTAAAGCAAGAAATAAATAAACAATAGAATAACTAAAGAAGAATATGACCAATGGTACCTTTTCAATATCACACCGAAATTGAAGGTGAATATGTAAGTTGCATTTTGCCCCTTGAGGACCACGACAGCAAAGGTCATCGTCGCTGAGAAGGCTTTATTTGCCAGGAAGTAAAAATATACATAACAAACGTAAGAGAAAAGCCCCTTCGAAATTGTTTTCAGACAAAACACATTCGTTATAATCCTACAGTCGAAAGAAAACAAAAGGAAATTTCCGTCATCTTGACTCTCTTCGTTTGTCATAAGCATGATCATTATTGTGAGTGTTGGCCCAGTTGTTTGTTCATCAGATTTTCCTTTTTACTTATTTATTATTTTTTTTTATTTCATGTCTCATTCTTTGTATAGAGACATTCTCGGTGGATGTTTTCTTTGTAAGTATGATGAATCAGTGTGCTATGTCCATTTGAACGTTCAATAATTTTGAATTATAGTAGCTATAAGTATCATTTTGAATTACGTAGCTATTATAATCATTTTCAATTATAGTACCTATAAGTATAATTTTGAATTACAGTAACTATAAGTATCATTTTGAAGTTTATTACCCATAAGTATCATTTTGAATTACAATAACTATAGATATCATTTTGAATTTTAGTACCTATAAGTATCATTTTGAATTTTAGTATTTATAAGTCTCATTTTGAATTACAGTAATTACAACTATCATTTTGAATTTTAGTACCTATAAGTAGCATTTTGAATTACAGTAATTACAAGTATCTTTTGAATTTTATTACCTATAAGTATCATTTTGAATTATAGTAACTATAAGTATAATTTTGAATTACAGTAACTGTAAGTATCATTTTGAATTATAGTAGCTATGAATGCAGTTTTGGATTATAGTAGCTATAAGTTGAAAAAAAACCCGTGGTTAAATCAAATCAGCACAAGAATTAGTTCGTGAAGTAACAAAAAATAGTCAATCAAGTAATCTGATTTACCGCCCGCAACTCCCCTTGCTGAGAGCGACTGGAATGGCATCTTTAATACCCCTAACAAAAGGGTGCTAGATACAACTCAAAGGAAGGTAATACAAGTTTTATAAAGATAATTGGTTTTGGAAATGAGAATAAAGTGCAGCGGACAAGGCATGATTTGAGCATCTATTATTATTATTATTCACAAGGCGGGTACACCCTTCTATGCCATAGCAAAAAACGTCATTTGTGAAAAACAATCCCCATGTGTGATCAAAGAAATCGGAGCAACTATAAAAGTAGAGCTAAATACCGTCAGAATTGGCCCAAATTGCTAAGGAAACTCTCTGCTGGTTGAGCGCCGAGCATTAACGCAAACTAAATATATACTTAGCTCCAGAATATCATGGTAAAAAATTCACGAAAGGGCCATCAAGGATGTATACCACAAATAGAGCAGGTGAATATATATAATATTTTTTTTAATTAATCCCGCATTTCTGTTTAAGATATTTCCTTTTTTTTATCTCTCTCCAAGATTAACCAAAATCTAGCATCCTGTTTATAATGACAGCATTTTATCTCATGCAAAGACAATTCACATATTGGCTTAGATACGATTAAGGCTTAAATTGATTTATCTTTCTTCCAGAGGAAAATCCTTTATTATGTCTTATGAATTTCTATTGTTTATGGACAGTGAAAGCTTCGTCTATTTCGTTCCTCTCATAAAGTCTTTATAACCCCAAAAAATAAGAGCCCCTTTGCTCGTTTACGCGGGAGTTTTACGACCCTCGAGCGCGCCTATCTTTCGCGGATCGCAAATTTCGCGACCCTCTCGAGAATAATTGTAGATGATTTAAGCATCCATCTGCTTCGTATTATTACCCGTGGGCGGTGCACAAGGCGAGACTGGAAAGAGATTAATTTAGATTAGAGATCTTCCTCAGTAACCGTTTCTATTTCGTTACTTTTAACGGTGATGTTCTGACGGTAAGAGGAGCCATTTAATAACGGTATAGGAAGCAGATGTATTGGAGTGGGGGCATGGGGGCGCCATTCGGAGTGAAGAGAAGAAGTGGCAGCTCAAAACGTGAGATAATGACGATCAGAATCAGCCTTGTGCTGTAATATACTTCTGTTTACATGGCGTAGTCAGTCACACAGGTAATGCACATTATTAACTGTGGAGTCACAACCTATTTGTATGCGAAGGTCGCTAGAAGACTGAAACAAATAAAATGAGGTCAGAAAGAAAAATGAGTGAGACTTGACCCCAGATGAGAGAACTAAGATGCCTCTCATAAGAAGACACTCTTAGGAATTCCTCAGCGGCAAAAGCAACGAGTATGACGTTCCCTGTTTATCAAGCAGGGAATGCATAAGCATCATAAATATGTTTTCTGTTAAGTAACCATGAACGAAATCTATTCGGACGCTAAATATATTAATAAGGCAAAAGACTAAGGTTAATTTTCGTTTTGTAGAATGATCCTGAGTTATGATTCGGGCGACGGTGGAACGATCGACCATAAAAAGGGAGCAAGGGCGAAAGCCTCGTAGAATAGGGAAGGTTGAGGAAATTCACACACACATATATTATATATCCATGTGTGTATGTATGTATGTTATACATGCGCATATATAATATAAGATTATATATATATATGTGTGTGTGTATATATATATATATGTATGTTTGTATGTATGTATATACATGCACACATATATATGTGTGTGTGTATGTTTAGGGGAGAAATACAAACCAAAAATGGATTTTAAAGCCAATTACGGGCGACAATAATAATTCTAACCTGGACTTGCCAGCTGAAATAACGCTTAAATAAATTCTTTAACTCTGGTCAATTATGACATTATAATCGCATAACAGAGCTTAATGGATATAAATTTGTGTTATCCTGTTAATTTTGTTCAATAATTGTATTCCATTATTTTAGAACGGAGGTTAATTCAAAATGAACGCTGAATACCAAATCAAGTCAGAATTAGTAGTCAGCGCATTCGGGCTGAATAATTGATGCTCGGGACGGATAAATATGGAAAAAGAAACTACATTAGGAGAATGAAATATTTATGTGTTCAAATTAATAGGGGTCGTTCAATTCTTGCTTGTTTTGAGTTTTTCATCTTCTTTTTCCATGTTTGAGGCGGTGACATCTATTTATTTATTTGTACTGGATACAATAATGACATAATCAGAGTTTACGATCTACTATCTTGAAATTTTATGTGCAGCTTAGTAATTTGATTGGCCAACAGAGGCGTCGCTTACTATAATTTTTTTTTTCTATCACTGACCTCCAGTTCGACTAGGTGGTATTTATAGTGAGAGGTTCCGAGTTGCATCCTGCCTCCTTAGGAGTCCATCACTTTTCTTACTATGTGCGCTATTTCCAGGAGCACACTCTTCTGCATGAGTTCTGAAGTTACTTCAGCCTCTAGTTTTTCCAGATTCCTTTTCAGGGATCTTGGGATCGTTCCCAGTGTTCGCGTGATTATGGGTACAATTTCCCCTGGCATATCCTTATTATTATTATCATTATTATTATTATTATTATTATTAGTTATTATTATTATTATTATTATTATTATTATTATTATTATTATTATTATTATATTTGTAATTAGCATGTATATGTATATATATATATATTATATATATATATATATATATATATATATATAGATATATATAGATATATTATATATATATATATATATATATGATATATATATAATTATATATATATATATATATATATATATATATATATATATATATATATATATATATATACACGTCTGCATCCGTTTTCTTTGCACGCCCACGTCGTTTTCTGTTGCGCTGAAACAGATTCCTGAATCAACAGCGTTTATTTTATTCTTTTTTTATAATGGGATCCTCCTTGCTTTTGGGTCGGCGAAAACTTTACCCATTCCGTGTTTGGATGTATCTGATGACGTCCATTCTCTCAACCTGTCTCGGGTTATGACAGCATGTGCAGTGGGAGGGGAATTGCAGGCCATTTTGCAACGGCCTTGCGCTTGCAATACGAAATATTGCAAAAAGACGAGGATTCAAAATGCTGGCTGTCAACAGGCATAGTGTTATTGCTTTTAAACTTTTTTTCTTTTAGCCGATTTCTGTATTCATATGAATTTAAGCCTTTGGGTACAGATGGCAAGTAAATTTTTAGAATAAATTGCTTTCATGTTTATTTTGCCTGTATTTATATATTTATTTATTTATTTTATGTTTTTGCTATACTGTTTTTTTTATATTTCACAAGGGCTGGTGATACTTCTATTCTTATTGTTCTTTGTTGTTTGTTTTATTATTCTATTTTCATTTTATTGTTCTAAATGTGATGAAACTTTGTTGGGTAACTTGGGTGCTAATGATTATTTTTCATCAAAATACCCTTTTTCAAGGTCACAGCTTAATTTGACGTTCATAATTGTAGATAATTCTTCATACTAGATGTAAGAAATATGACCGTTAGAGGTCTTTGATCTTCATAGTTTTAATATCGTATGTTTTGGAAGTTTCGTTTGAGGTATCTTCAGTCAGGAGCAAATTTTCCAGTGTTAGGGGTCAATCTCCCCCCCAAAAAAATTTAATTTGTACAGTTTAAAAGGTCAGATTAATTCAGACTGTATTGTGTCTCTGGTTGTAATGAAACTATATGTGTAACTACTTCAGGATCTCAGGATTTATTATTATTTCCCCCAAATATGTTGACTCAATCAATTCACCTTAGACAGTTTACAAGGTCACAGATCAATTCATTGGTCGGCACATATTTTTCATTATAGGGCAATTTGGTGGGTGGATGCCTCGTCGGGATTTGTGATTATTTTCCCCAAATATGTTGACTTCCACCTATTTTTGAAAGGCACAGGTCAATGTAACTGCCAATTTATTTTTGGAATTATTCTGTTTTTCATTTCCTATTCTCCCATCCTTCCCTCGTGATAAGATCCAGAGTATGAGTATAGTGAAGAATGAGGATTTTTTTAGTGCTAGTTCTTGTGCATTTTGGCAAGAAGTTACATTCTTATTTAGAGATGGCCAGCGAACTATACACATATTTTTCATTTTCGTAATTTATTTTACGCTGATTGAAACTATAGATGATTATATTTAATTGTTCTTATCTTAAATATCTTAAATTAATTTATATTTATTTAAATGATAATTCAGTTTTAACATTGTCTGCATGTATATAAAAGTGTATATGTGTGTCTAGACATATAATTAGATGTATATGTCTATCTTCACATGTATATAGGTATACATACACACTATACATGATATATATGTAATATACTGATGATCTATCGCCACATGTGATATTTTATGTTGTCGTAGAGCTGGAGGAAGGAATGAAAGGAGCTGACCAAGCCCTTTGATGTATTTTTCACACCTCCTGAGGAGTTGTGAAAAAAATATATATATGGTTGTGTGTGACTGGTAAAAAGGTTCTGCTACAACATAATTCCATGTAATAAAAGGAGCCCATAAAAACGTCAAAATATAGAAAGTAAGTACTATATTTCAGAGACTGCTGTCTCTCTCTTCAGGTAGGTAATGAAGAGAGAGACAGCCGTCTCTGAAATATAATACTTACTTTCTATATTTTGGCCTTTTAATGGGCTCCCTTCATTGGATGTGTATATATATATATATATATATATATAATATATATTATATATATATATATATGTATATATATCATATATATAGTGCGTATGTAATACTTATATATAAATGTGAAGCGTATTATATATATTTTATATATCTATATATATATAATATCATAATATATCATATATATAGTGCGATGTATTATTATATATAAATGTGAGCGTATATAATACATATTATAAATAATATTATCTATATTATCATATATATAGTGCGTATGTATACTTATATATAAATGTGAGCGTAGACATATACATATGCAATTATATGTCTACACACATATACACTTGTATATACTTGCAGACGATATTAAGATTGAATTATCGTGTTAATAAATTATCAATTAATTTAAGGTAAGGAAGCTCTTGGTCAACGCCTTTCATTCCTTCCTCCAGCTTTACGAAAATATATGTATATATAGTTTTTGCTAGACTGGCATTCATTCTTTTTAATTTGTTTTGTTCCTGATACTATCATGCGTGCAATATTCTACTTGACCACTAGGAGTCTATCGTCTCTTCCTCCTTCTCTCTCTCTCTCGTCTCTCTCTATCTCTCTCTCTCTCTCTCTCTCTCTCTCTCTCTGGGGTCCCTCTCGATAGAGCTTCTGTTCGTGCTGTCCCCTTCCCCACACACCCTTCTAGTGCCTTGGCACCTGTAATCATACCATCTTCATTTATTTCCGCCTTCTGTCGTATCGCGGAGACGGTCAATGGAGACTGTGAAAGACCCCTTAATGGGATTCTGGAAGTCGCCAGTAAATGGAGGGAAGAAGGTGGCTGATTCCCCCCCCCCCACCCCCCATCCCTCCCTCCCTCCCCCGCCCCCCCACCCCCTCCATTCCTTTCGCTCCCTAATCCACTTTCTAGATCTAGCTGCTAAAGGACTTTGGGCCTTACATACCACTGGTCTATGAGGCATTAATCCCCCAACCTTCGACCTTGTTGAAAAAAAGGAAAATGATTTAGTCTGGCGACCCCAGGAATGTTCCCTTCTTTTATGACCCGTCATATCGAGGTAAGTGATCATTCGAGGCATGTTCTTGAATACATCCTTGCCTTTCTCCTATTTGCAGGGCACGGTTTTGATCTGTTTACTTTGCTGAACTCGTGAGGATATCAGTGACAATGATCCTCACCTAATCACAAAATTAAAAGAGAACTGTGGATGATCTACAAGCGAAACATCCACTCAACTGCAAGACATGTGATTCACGTTTCAGGAAATTGAATACTGTGGACTTTGATGTAAACTAACTTTTAAAGTTAATTAACGACCCACTCAACGAGAACATGATACACCTGAATAATATATTTTCAGTGTATAACTCCTCTTCAGGGTGTAATTGTACGAATTTCTTTATTGGTATTTCTTTTCGATATTGTATATAACCATTAAAGCACCTTTTCCGAGGTTTCTTCCGATCAATAGAAATCTGACCCAAAAACACCTTTTCCCAGGTCCTGCCGAGCAACGGAAATCTAACCCAAAAGCACCTTTTTCCAGATTTCTGCCAAGGAACGAAAATCTAACCCAAAAACACCTTTTCCCCGGTTTCTGCCAAGCAACGGAAATCTGACTCAATTGCCCTTTCTCCCAGGTTTCTGCCGAGTAACGGAAATCTGACCCAAACGTTTTCTGCCGTGCAACGGAAATCTAACCCAAAAACACCATTTCTGAAGGTTCTGCCGCCCAACGGATTGTGATCTCGTGTTATTTTCAGCCAGCAAAACCTTGAAACCCAAAATTTTAATACTTCTTACGTTTGTGCAGGAGAAGTTTGAGGCAATAGACTCGACAGATTCTATTTTCAGCTCATTTGAGTCTCAGTAGGAAAGGTCTGGAGGTTTTACAGATTATTTTAAATAACAAGCAATACCAGAGATATTAACTGTTATGAGTAGATTGTCAGTGTATAAAAATAAAACGGATGTCTTGAATGAATGATGTTGAGGGATGAAATAAAAATATCTCCTCTTGCATTGAATCGTTAATTCCAAATTTAGTAAGTGGACATTTAAAACACACTGATAATCTATTCTAAACAGTTTGAATTTATTCATGTACTAAAGCATATTCACAAACTATATGTGCTTCGGGTAGTCAACTCTCAGCTTTCAGAAGTCTAACAGGCTGAAACTCTCAGGTAGATGATAGCACTTCATTTTATAGGTTTGCCTCCTTTGAAGTTTTGAAAAATCTTGGAAATAGTGACAGTGCTTAGCCAAAATTAGACTTCTGTGCTTTGTGCATGCATATTTTACTGAATCAGAATAAAATTAATTCTTTATAAAAATATAATTCAAAATCTCATATAACTGGATAGTCGTAGGTTTGGGGATAAGCGGAGGTGCCTTTTTAGGACTGTTTTCCCTGTAGAATGAAGTCTTATATCAAATAAAATCCCAGTCTACACGTTACTCTTGAAAAAAAAATTAATTATCTTTCGGCGGTTTTCTTTCTAATGGCATACTTAGTTTCCTTGCCGAAATATGTATTTCAGTGGTCTACTATATTCAAAAACATCAAACTCACCTTGCTTAAATAAGTAGAAAAAATCCTACTTCGTTCCGTCGAAATTAGGTATCTATTCCTTTTTCTGCATAATTCAGACGACAGTCAAAAAACGTCGTATGTCATTGGCGCCGGAGCTTGATGTGATACGAAAAACAAGAGGTAATTTTTAGTGTAGAAATGGTATAAACTTTGGGTATGCAAATAAGATGATATTCTGAGAAAAGACGGCAAGTTTGAATATATGATTGCAGATTCCTCTGTGCCGTGAATGCACTATTTTGCATGATTTGATTTAAACAGTCATTTTTGCTGAGTGTGATTCATGTTATTTTTTTTATCTTGATGCCTGTATCTCTTATTTTGGTAGCTTGTATTTTCTTTCGAGTAAAAATATCGTCAAAGCATTTCATAAGAATTTTCATGGAGATCCATTGCTTTAGTTTCTGAGGACTCTTCCTATAAATTTATTTTTTATCCTAAAGACGGGTTACAAAAGTATTTGAATATTAAACGTTTTTCTTACACTGATTCAATTCTTTTCATATACTTTAGGGAGAGTCATTTCGCAGATGTTCTTTCCATTTTAGTTGCTTTTCAAGGAATTATCGATTTTTAGTTATCGACGGGTTTGGACTAGTTAATGTCGTAAATAAACATGACTTGAAGTATTATTGCAAAAAATCTTTTTCTAGTGTTTTTTTTTTTTTTTTTTTTTTTTTTTTTTACGTGTATGCTCACCGCATTTACCGGCCTGTGTGCGGCATTGAGCGAAAAAATTATCGTAAAATTTCTGTACTACCTATGATTATTTAGGTGGAGGTGAAAAATATACTTTGCTTTCCTGCAAAAATATACATTATCTACGATAAAAACTAGCGCTTTCTAAAAAAAAATCATATTTGTGTAAATGTGTGTGTGTGTGTGTGTGTATATTATATATATATATATATATATATATATATATATATATATATAGATATAATAATTATATATATATTAATTATATATATATTATGAATTAATGACACATCGAACCGTGATCCATTTTATATATCAATTCAAGCTACAAATGTCTTTTAATATCTAAATTCACTTTACCTCCCAAATGATATATTTTCATATATGTACCGAAGGGGAATTTTTTTAATTGATAATAATTTCGTCCCCCCATGGGATCGAACCACCGTCCAAGTGGACGGGGACGAAATCAGGACAGTCAGTGACGCTATCCAATCAGCCAACAGAGACGCTATAAGTTCATATCGATTCTGACCTTACAAATCACCCTCGATCTGGGTGCTTTCGTAATTAGAATCGATATGAAACCCCGTCTACCATGTTGGCCAATTCGAGCGTTTGACAGCACGTAGCCTTTTGTTATGAATAATTCACATCGAACGTGATCCATTTATATATTCACAAGCCAAAAGTCCTTTCAATATCTAAACTTCACTTTACCTCCAAATGATATATTTTCATATATGTACCGAAGGGAATTTTTTAATTGATAATAATTTCGTCCCCCCATGGGATCGAACCACCGTCCAAATGGACGGGGACGAAATCAGGACAGTCAGTGACGCTATCCAATCAGCCAACAGAGACGCTATAAGTTCATATCGATTCTGACCTTACAAAGCACCCTCATTCTGGGTGCTTTCGTAATTAGAATCGATATGAAACCCCGTCTACCATGTTGCCCAATTCGAGCGTTTGACAGCACGTAGCTTTTGTTATGAATAATTATCACATCGAACCGTGATCCATTTATATATCAGTTCAAGCTACAAATGTCCTTTAATATCTAAATTCACTTTACCTCCCAAATGACATATTTTCATATATGTACCGAAGGGAATTTTTTTAATTGATAATAATTCGTCCCCCCATGGTGGGATCGAACCACCGTCCAAGTGGACTGGGGACGAAATCAGGACAGTCAGTGACGCTATCCAATCACCAACAGGACCGCCAAATTTAAGGTTCTATCGATTCTGACCTTACAAATTCAACCCCTCATCTGGGTTGCTTTTGGTAATAGAAGTTCGATATATTCCCTACATGTTTGCCAATTCACGTGACGACCGTTAGCCTTTTGTTTATGAATTAATTATCACCCTCGAACCTGATCCATTTATATATCAATCAAGGGCTACAAATGTCCTTTAATAAATTAAATTTTCCACGTACCTCCCAAATTGTATATTTCTATAATTGTAACCGAAGGGGAATTTTTTTAATTGATAATATTTCGTTCCCCCCATTGGATCGAAACCAAACCCCGTCAAATGGACGGGGACCGAAATCAGGACCAAGTTCATGACGCTATCCAATTTCAGCCAACAGAGACGCTATAAAGTTCATATCATTCTGCCTTACAAAATCACCTCGATCTGGTGCCTTTTCGAATTGAATCGATAATGAACCCCGTCTACCATGGTTGGCCATCGAAGCGTTTGACAGCACTAGCCTTTTGTTATGAATAATTATCACATCGACCGTGAATCCTTTATAATTATCAAGTTCAACTACAAATGTCCTTTAATATCTAAATTCACTTTACCTCCCAAATGATATATTTTCATATATGTACCGAAGGGGAATTATTTTTTTAATTGATAATAATTTCGTCCCCATGGATCGAACCACCGTCCAAGTGGACGGGGACGAAATCAGGACAGTCAGTGACGCTATCCAATCAGCCAACAGAGACGCTATAAGTTCATATCGATTTCTGACCTTACAAATCACCCTCGATCCTGGGCCTGCTTTCGTCAATTAGAATCGCATATGAAAGCCCCGTCTACCATGTTGGCCAATTCGGAGATCGCGTTTGACAGCACGTAGCCTTTTGTTATGAATAATATCACATTCGAACCGTGATGCCATTTATATATCAATTCAAGCTACAAATGTCCTTTAATATCTAAATTCACTTTACCTCCCAAATGATATATTTTCATATATGTACCGAAGGGGAATTTTTTAATTGATAATAATTTCGTCCCCCCATGGGATCGAACCACCGTCCAAGTGGACGGGGACGAAATCAGGACAGTCAGTGACGCTATCCAATCAGCCAACAGAGACGCTATAAGTTCATATCGATTCTGACCTTACAAATCACCCTCGATCTGGGTGCTTTCGTAATTAGAATCGATATGAAACCCCGTCTACCATGTTGGCCAATTCGAGCGTTTGACAGCACGTAGCCTTTTGTTATGAATAATTAGTCACATCGAACCAGTATACTGATATAGTCCAAATGGAGTAATAAAAGCTGACAGCAACTTGCCATTCTCATCTAAGGGAATTTGATAATATCCTTTCAACAAGTCTATCTTGGAAACAAACTTGGCTTGCCCAATATTATCAAGTAACTGATCTATAAGAGGCAAAGGATAATTATCAGCCACACTGATAGAATCCATGTTGCAACAAATACTCAACTTCTTTCTTCAAAACATCTCGATGATACGGTGATGAGCGATAGGCTCTTTGCTTGAAAGGTTTTCCATCTTCTTGAATCTTGATTTCATGCTTGGTCAGATCAGTACGTCTAGGCACATCTGAAAAAATTTCTGGAAAACTTCTAATTACGTCACTTAAGTCTTCACCTTATTCATCTTCCTTGCAACTCCCAATTCGTAGCCATCATCGTCTTCTGTAGATCAAGTTGTCTGGGTTACTGACACAGTTTCAGTTTTAGTTTCTGAGAAATAAGGTTTCAAGAGGTTCACATGTATCTTCCTTTGTCTTCTTCTTCTTTCTGGTATTTCAATCACGTAAGTTCTATCACTTAACTTCTGAATTATGTAAGGACCTTGAAATTATTAGTGAGGGGAAATCTCTTGACAGGTAAGAACACTAACACTTGTTGACCAACACTAAAACTTCTTAGCTTAGTCTTAGCATCAAATCTCCTTTTCATTTTCTCTTGACTCATTTTCAAGTTTTCTAAAGAGAATTTTCTTATCTCTTTCAACCTTTTCCTTAAGTTCTTCACATACTCTCCTTGGGTTTCCTCTTGATTTTCTTCCCAATTTTCTGCAAGAATCTTCAGCGGTCCTCTCACTTCTCTTCCAAAAATCATCTCATTAGGTGAACATCCCATACTTTCTTGGTAAGCACTCCTAATTTCAAACAACATTAATGGTAAACCAACATCCCATTCTCTTCCTGACTCAGAACAATACTTTGTCAGCATACTTTTCAATGTCTGGTGGAACCTTTCCAAGGCACCTTGAGTTTCTGGATGATAGGCAGTGGATAACTGTTGTTTCACTCCTAACAAATTCATCACATCCTGGAATAACTTTGAAGTAAAGTTGGTTCCTCTGTCACTTTGTACTATCTCTGGTATACCAAACTTTAAGAAAAACTCCACAAGTTTGTCAGCAACTATCTTGGCAGATATGTTTCTAATAGGGATTGCTTCTGGATACCTTGTCACAGGACACATTAATGTCAACTGAAGTATATTTGGATGGAGACGAAACTCAGATAGATCCTTTCTGAATGACTTTATTTTTAAGACTAACTTATAATGATATACAGTTTAAAAGAAGACAAGATAGTTAACAGGGTAGTTATACTTAATGAGTAGTAAGTATCTGTAAACACAAATATAACCTCTGGTAATAGGTAGTTATAAACATAAATACCTAACATCAACAAATACTCATTTCCTTTCTTTGTCTTCGGCAATGGTCCAACCATATCTATAATCACTTTGCTAAAGGGTTCTCCTCTTACTTCTATAGGTTGTAGGGGGGCTTTCTTGATGGTTTCATTCGGTTTTCCAGCTATCTGGCAGGTATGACACTCACGACAGAACCTGCTAACATCTTTGTGAAGTCCAGGCCAGAAAAAATATTTCATGGTCTTCTCCACAGTCTTCTGATTCCCATATGTCCAGACTCATGAGCTACTGCAACCACTTGCTTTCTCAATGGATATGGAATCAAAATTTGATGATGTTCGCCCCATACAGCATCTCCTGGTATATCTGTAGGTCTATACTTCCTCATCATCAAAGCTTCCTTCAGATAGTAACAGGTAGGAGTTTGTTGCATCTCTTCTCGATCAACAACTCTGAAGAACAAATCAGCTAACGATGCATCCTTCTTCTGCAAGTCCATCAGCTTCTCTCTTGTCACTTGACCAACTTCAAGGGTTGAATTCTCAATATCTGCTAACTCAGCTACTGTAGTTTCACTACTGTCTTCAGTAACTCTTCGACTACTCGGAGTCTCTTCAGGAACATCAGGTTCTTCTTCTTCGTCGTCGTCGTCTTCTTCATCTTCTTGGGAAATCTCTTCTTGGTCAGCACTATAGGAAACTTCACTTCCCTGGAACAATTCTTCTAAGCACAAAGATCCTTCACTTGATCCTTCTTGGGTGTGTAAATCCTCAGTTTCTTCACTTACAGTCGTAGTCCTCTTCATACTTCTGGGTAGTTACACAACTAGGAAAAAAACAGGTGGGGGTTATTCTTCTCCAACTCTACTGTAGGACTAATCCTCAATGGTTTGTCTGTCACTACAGGACAAAGGAATAAATGGGCAACAACCCACCAACCTTCATTCCCCAACAGAACATGTTTTTACCACCCTACAGCCAGTGAGTCCTTTACAGCAAAATCAACATTCCCCATCACCAATTCACATGACAGGTGTAAGCGGCATATAGGAGTTACTTCCTCTCCTCCTATACCCTTCAAAATAACTGAATCTCCTGTGAGACTCTTCTCCAACTGAGGGTGAGAACCACGTACTACCACACTATGGTTACTCCCTGTATCACATAATATCTTGACTGGTACCTGCATACTTCCTTCTTGAGTTGACAGCATACCCTCATAGATACATGGCATAAAAACCTCCACACTGCTAAGCCACTCACTGCTTGAGGTAACATTTCCACTGGTTGCTAAACATTCAGCTTGTTTAGTTTCATTCTTCTCTGGAGTCTGATTCTTCCCACACTGCTCTTCGTAGTTTGTTTCACCTGGTCACCTTTTACAACTTGACCAACTGGTTTTGACTGGTGTTGATTCCGGTAACATTCTTGACTGTAGTGTCCTACTCTTCCACACTTGAAACAGACAACATTAGGTTTCTGTAACTGTTTTGAAAAAACTGGATGAGGATTTCACATTAGTTTGCGGAGTTGTATTACCTTGTGTACTCTTGGTATTATCACTTGAAGGTTTCCCATTAAATTTGTTCCTGTTATTTGGATAAGACTTAAAACCTGGGCGTTGTTGGCTCTGGTACTTGACATTGTAATTACGTTTACTACTGATTATATTGTAATCTTCACTGAGTGTAGCAGCTTTGTCAAGTTTCTTCACCTCTCTCTCTCTTAAATAGGCTCTTATATGTTCAGGAATTCCCTTAAGATACTGTTCAAGAACAAGTAACTCTTTTAACTCATCAAAAGTTTTAACTTTAGCAGCTTCTACCCAACGTTTGAAACACCTTCTCACTTTGTAAGCATAATCTAAGAATGTTCCCTTCTCATCTTTTCTTAAATTTCTGAATCTTTCATTGTAGTACTCTGAGGTCATCTGGTAAACTTGTAGCACACTGTGTTTAAGTACCTTGTAGTCTTTACACTGATCAGCTGTTAAGGCTAGATAAGCACTTCTCCCTTTACCAATCAAGACACTTTGTAGCAAAACTGACCATCTATCCTCTGGCCATCCCATACCTGAAGCCACTTTCTCAAAGTGATCAAAACACTCATCTGGAGCTTCTTCAGTAAACTTAGGGATTAACTTCTGTACTCTCACTACATCAAATACAGGGTCTTGATTACCTTGGTTAGGGTTAGACGGTATTACAGGTAATGTGGATCTAGCTTTTATTAATTCCATTTCCCTTTCATATCTTGCGATTTCTCTTTCCTCCTCTGCTGCTTTTTCTTCTTCTCTTTCTCTTCTTTCTTGTTTTTCCCTGTCTATTCTCTCTCTTTCAGCAAGCATTTTTAGCTTAATCAAATTCTCTTCTGCTTCAATGCGTCTAAGCTGTAACTCTGCATCACTTTTCTCTTTCTTTTCTGCTTACTTATTTATGAGATCAGCACGTGCTACATTCAACAACTCTTGAGCCAATTCTAACTCATCTTCATCAATTATTCTACCAGAGTTTATCAATGATTCCATAGCAATACATCTTATTTGTGCCTTTACCATACTAGTAGACACATAACCACCACATGCCTCTGCTAAAGCGCTCCACTGTGCTTTAGTCAGAGTGGTTTCAGACAAAACTTGGATAGAAGGGGCTGCTAAAAATTCCTGAACCTTGAACTGAGCCATTTCTCTAAGTTATCAACTTACAATTCAATACAATAAATGCAAAACAAAACTATATGGTCACTCTCCTAACAAAATATATCCCTAACACCACCAGTATACTCTAGAGTGATAATGAAATCTGCTTTCCCAGTCCTCTGGGCAACATTAAACAATGTTACGAAGTGCCAAGTATCTGGTTACTACAATTACCATTCATTTAATGTTACTTCACAAAAACCAGACACCTGAATCCTCATAACTCGTATTAAACGACTGAATACTCTAAAGGCAACAGTGATCCCTTAACACTTACCAGTATTGCAGAAAATCAGACTAAGTTCATCAAAACAGGTGTGAGGTAATCTTGTAAGTAATTAAATTAATCAAAGGGCATCACTCCATCAACAACTTTAAAATCTAAGTATTTCCCTGATTTCAGAAGTCTAAGTACTTCCCTGGTTCTAAGTCACTTCAAGTAAATTGAAGGAAAGCAAATCAATTACCACTCTATGTTTCTACCTAACATAAATATAATCATAATTAAATTCAAATATACTGGTTATAAATGAAAATACTTATAAAAATTTTAAATACAAAAATTTATTATTAAACTCAAAATTTATAAGTGAAATTCACAATATCAGGGAAAATTACTGTTACTTGAAAACAAAGTAAAGTTTAATTAATTCTTGAATCAAATTAAGTAAAATTAAATCAAAATTAATTTATCACAAAATTTAAGAAAATTAATTCAATTGAAATTCAAAAGTGTTAAGTTAATTGAAAATTTGAAATTAATTCACAAGTGCTAAACAACAACAAAACTTGAAAAGAATTCTAAGTAAATGCAAATTAATTCACAAATGTTAAATTTAATTAAATGTGCAATGATTAAGCAATGAAAATAACTAAATAACTAAGTCAATTAAATTGCAAATGTAAATGAAAATATAAAAAAAAAGGACACCACTTGACAATTCAAGAAAATGAACAAGTGCACAAACAGTGGAACAAACACAAACACAAAAAAAATCAGCAATGTGTAAAAGTGTAAATCTTTTTCACTCAAAACATTATAACCAACAGTTTTTACCAAACCTTCATAACCACCTGTTATTAGTTAACCACAGTTCCTATCAATTATTAGTTAACCACACTCCCTATCCATTATTAGTTGCAACTAATAAAAATATAACACTTTACCTTTTTGGTATACCAACTTCTTTCTTTCTCTTGCTGCAGCTTGTATATCACACTTTCACAAAAACCAGGCGCCATTACGAAACAATGTTTGTTCAGATTCCACAAAAGAAACTAAATAACACTAAATAAACTCTAAGAAATATCAAATATGAAATTCTAAGTTACGAGTGACCAATTTACGTTATGTTAATATAATCTCAATGATGTCGAGAGAGAGAGAGAGAGAGCGATCTAACCGCCTCGAGGTTCTATGATCTAATGAAATCTTCTTCCTTGCGGAAACTGGATTGGAGATATGATACAAAACGTTCTTGGCACAAATGCTTCTAGTAGCTTCGAAATCTGACGCAATCTTCATAAAGAAATGTGCAATCTCCACGTGGGACTCGGCAAAGACATACTCGTACGAGTCCAGTCTGTTAAAAAAAAGACACGTACTCTACTCGATCGACACGAAGGAGAAGTCTTATCACGTACGATGACAGATTCTCCAAAACACAAATGAAGATTTGAGATCGCTTATCAAAACGCGTTGACAGATTTAGGAAAGCAAACAGATCTCGCAGACCCTCTAATCTTACAGTGTTGACATAAAAGTTAAACATTCATAGTTTCGAACAGACAAAGAAAGTCTCTCTCTTTTTACGTTCTACGTTAATATATATTCTTTTACAACATGTAATGCGAAATCTGAACACACATTTAAAACATCCTATCTCTAAGCTATCTAGGAATCTGAAAAAATGTTACACAATCTACATGACATTTCAAAGAGGGGAAACATGCATTTTGAAAGTAGCAATATAATATATATATATATATATATATATATATATATATATATATATAATATATATATATATATATATGTGTGTGTGTGTGTGTGTATATTATATATATATATAATATTTTTTTTACTATATACTTTGTAGGTTATGGAGGAAGCATTATAAATTTTATGAAAAGCTTTGCACTGAGCATATAAGGTAGAAGAAACACTTACTTTATAATGGGGCCTTATGGAGTCAGCATGTTCCTTGACTTAACTGTCAGTACCTTAAAGTACATTTGAACCTGGTTCATCCTCTTGGTCGCTATAATATTAATTGTTCCCAAAACTTGAGTGCAAATGCAAATGAGGCTTCCCCATAAGTTTTCTGATAAACGGGTATGGATTTTATGTAGATTACCTACAGATATAATAATTTTTCAAGGTACTTTCAAGGTACGACACAGGTAATACTTGAATTTCTTTATCACTCGGGTCCATGATCCAGATCAGAATCAGGACATATTCAGACAGGAATTTACTTAAACAAATTGAAGAGGTTGACCATGGGCCAAAGATTGTGTCCGGCTGAAGGTAACTCTTCCAGCTCGCCCTCTTGCCTTGTGCAGTACAGTTACCCTGGTAGTTGTGACTCCAGAAAAATTTCAGTCTCTTTCATCCGGACGGCTGTTGATTGAAACTGAGTAGCTATTGAATCTGTCTTTCATTCTGGATGTCTGTTTGTTGAAACAGAATAGGTATTGAATCTGTCTTTCATTCTGGATGTCTGTTGGTTGAAACTGAGTAGCTATTGAATCTGTCTTTCATTCTGGATGTCTGTTGGTTGAAACAGAATAGCTATTGAATCAGAATATTTCATTAGATTTAAAGTGATTCGACTGAAAATCAGTCACGAGCCTTGCTTAAATTTTAAAAATGTTGCTCTTCACAATTGTATTCCTGATTTAGCAAATACGGATTAATGTAAAATAATCAAGATTGCAATTTTTACTCATGGGCATTTTGCTCTTCGTCTCGCTAACATATAAAGAAAGAATTCCTGTGTGTTGTGGTTTGTTTATGGTGTGTGTGGGTGGTGGGTTGTGTGTCCTGGTTGTTTGGGGGGTGGTGGTTTGTGGTGGGGTGTGTTTATGTAGTGTGTGTGTGTGTGTGTGTGTAAAAAATGTGTGTGTGTGTGTGTGTGTGTGTGCAAAAGAAACCATGAATATGTTTACTATGTTTTTTTCGTTCTATAGGTTGCTCGTTGTGACACTATCATCCACTTTCTTGCATTCCTGTTTTTTAGGGTTAAGTTTGTTTTTCCTAGGTTCGGTTTTAGTTCGGCTGTTGTATTTACTCTTTCATCTGCATCAGTGTTTTTCGTTTTCATGTATTTACTTTCCCAAAGGTACAGAATTTACTTTGTCGTGCGCTGCTCTGCTTGCTTTTCTAGCCTTTCAGAAGTATTTGAGTGCTTGTTTGCATCAACCTCGAGTTTGTGTGTCTGTGCATGTGTGCTTTTTATGTAGTTTTGCTTCTGATCCTTCATTATTGTTTATCGCCGTAGTTTATACTAAAATTGTTATTGGATCATAAGACATTATTGAGTTTTGCTTCATGGTTTAATATTCTTTATCAAGATTAAATGGCATGACTTCTACAGTTTTTTGCTGGGAGTGCAGTTTTGAGAAGGAACTGGAAGTGATTTTGGCAATTTCATTTTTATAGTTTGTCTCTCAGTATAAATCTTTCATAATCTTATTTCTACTGTGTATGAATTGATTTAAACCTGTCCCACTGGTAGACAGTACGAAATTATCATGGCAGATTTAAGACAATTTTTACATATTCAGTGTAAACTATTGTTTTTTCTAGCTGAAACCACCTTTTTTGCTACAAAATTATCATTACTGTAAATTCGACATCCGATTGAGTTACATATATATCTTATTCATAAATTTTGTCATGATAGTTTTGAGAACTACCAACAAATTAACTTCCTTTTTCTCCTCTGACTTTGGTTGTATCTAGGGATACAAAAATACATGATTTTCTCTCGATCACCCTTCCTGCTCTAGAGACTTTAGTTTTCTATCGTTGCTTTCTTTTTGCATTTGTTTCTTTTCACTTGCTATTTCCTTTCATCTCTTTCATTTTCCTTGTTTTTTCTACAATTTCCCTCACTCGGGTTTCTTCAATGAAAGTTTCTCCGTGAAAATCCCTCTACAAATCATGATTGATTTACATGAATTTATAAAACTTCAGAAGAGAACGCACGCAATAAAAATTAATCAACAGTTACAATAAAATTTCATATCTCAAAACGAAAAGGGGATTCGATAAAGATTCATTTATCTGTATCTAGATTGCTTGCTGTTGTTGTTGTGATTGCAGACAAGCGGAATTGCCTTTCCCAAGGGCGTCATTTTCCTGTGGGAGAGAACGCACTGGTCGTGTCCTGCAAAGCACGACATCAGATTTCAAAGCCACGAGAGATATTCGCTCTATTTTAGCACTCGGACTCTTCCAATAGGCTGATTCCGTTCTCCCGTCCTTGTCCGTTACTCTTGTTTTGAAATAACAGTGGCGTGTTCATTTATGTTAATAAACAAGCTTTTCTCTGTGCGTTAATTTCTACATTTACCGTCCCATCTGTTTACTTTTACAAACTCGTACTGTAATCGTTATCAACATAGAATTGCAAAAGGTACTCGTCTCCTTTTTTTCATTCCCTTCCCTTCTTTCCCACTTTCCTCTCTTCTGTTCCTTATATTTGTTTGTTTCTTTTTTTACTTCAAATCACTCTCTCGGTGGTGTAATATCATCCTTCCTCCTCCTCCTCCTTTGTCGTCTGTTCGGATTCTTTCATCTTGATTTTAATTAAATACACCGGAACCATTCTCATTCCATCTCTGACAACTATCGCCCAGCGTGCATCATTCTCCTCTCTCTCTCTCTCTCTCTCTCTCTCTCTCTCTCTCTCTCTCTCTCTCGTCCTCTCTCTCTCTCTCTCTCTCTCTCTCATGGTTAATGACTGTTTACTTCTGGGTATAAACTAGGTACGAGAATATTGTACCCACCTCTCATTTCATATTCTCGTTTCAGCACAGTCATTTTGAAACATCAAACCGAAATCACAATAGACGGAAATGTCACGTTCATTACAAGTAAACGAATTTTTGCTATATATTATATATATATATATATATATAGATATATATATATATATATATATATAGTAATATATAGTATATACGTATATATATCTATATATATATATATATTATATATATATAATATATATATATATATACGTATATATATATATATATATATATATATATATATATACTATATACTGTATCACTGTGGTCCTCTATGAAAGTAATAGCTCTTTACACATTGGATTTGCGTCTCCTGGAGTGTTTATACAAATAATATATACTATATATATGATAGATAGATTGATTGATACACTCCAGGAAACGCAAAACCACTGTGTAAAAAGGTTATTACTTGCATAGAGGACCTCAATGATACAGAAGGTATATATATATATATATTATATATATATATATATATATATATATATATATCAAATGCAGAAATTTGGTATATATACATACATGTTTTTATATATACACACATTTATATATATGTATGTATATACAAAGGTTGACACTAATGACTTCTTTTTAAAATGTAATAGAGCCGTAGAAAAACTGTGACTATTATATGGGTATAAAATTACGCAGTATGCAACAAAATTTTACCGAAGATAAGACAGTACAATTGATAGAGGAGAGTAGTGTGGTTCCAGTGTTGTGTCTTTTACATGAAATATTCAGGTGAGAAGAATGAGGATAACGATGAAAAACATTAAGTGATTATAAGAGAACAGATAGAGATATATATGCGATGTGGAGTGCGGGTGTGTGGCTGAGTGAGTAATTTGTTGCCAGCAACGGATCAAGAGATGAGAGGAATCAGGGCAGTTTTACGGGGTAAGAGAAGGGGCTGTGAGTGGTTTTGCAGTTGATTTATTGCTAATCGGTGGTAGTGAAATGATACTGAAGCGAAAGAGTCTAAAAGTGATTGATAGAAGAGAAAGTTATAAGTGAGTATTATCAAGAATAAGATTATGATGACCATTGGCTGTCTGGACGATAATACAGTGGATTATTGTCTGGATGGTGAATGAACATGGAGGAGTAAATGTCATGGAAGGTATGATGAGAGAAGACAGGAATCACAGAACTATTGCAGCATAGATACCACCAGGACTACTGAAAAAGTTACGGATGAGAATATATTCTTTCGTTTTTGCAGCAAATTATGGCTTCAAGAGTATAAACTTGATGTTTGCCCAGGTGAAACAGAGCGAAAGAAAAAAGATCTTCGACGAACCAGTAAAATATTAGCATAAATAAAAACTTAGGATTAGAATGTTTTGGGGTGATTTGATCACAAAATGGTGGGTGAATGACTGGTGAAAATGGAATAAGGAACACGACCTAAAGGGAACCTGGTATCGATAAAGTTTGATAGTATTGAATGATCAAGCAGCAAATAACTGGAGAAGACCAGAGGACTGAGAGAGGAGAAACAATGGAATGATTGTCAGAGAATATCTCTTAAATGAAAATAACTCTGAAAAGGTATATATATATATATATATATATATATATATATATATATATATATATATATATATATATATATATTGCACACACACCTTTCCAGAGTTATTTTCATTTAAGGTATATTCTCTGACATTCATCCCATTGTTTCTCCTCTCTCAGTCCTCTGGTCTTCTCCAGTTATTTGCTGCTTGATCATTCAATACTATTAAATTTTATCGTTGCCAGGTTCCCTTTCCTTTCTTTGAATTGGATTTGCAAAAGCAATTATTCGTTTCCTATGTATTCCCATTTATTCGGCAGTATATTTTCTCCCAGATTTTAATCTTACTCTGATTGCGTACTCTGCTCTCTCGTCTTCAATGCCAAGTGCGTCTATATTGATATCCTCTCAGCTGAATGTAGTTCTCTCTCTCTCTCTCTCTCTCTCTCTCTCTCTCTCTCTCTCTCTCTCTCTCTCTCTCGGTTAACAACAATCTTTTGCCATCTCTCTCTTCTCTCTCTCTTTCTCTCTCTCTCACTTGGTTAACAACAATCTCTCTCTCTCTCTCTCTCTCTCTCTCTCTCTCACTTGGTTAACAACAATCTCTCTCTCTCTCTCTCTCTCTCTCTCTCTCTCTCTCTCTCTCTCTCTCTCTCTCTCTCTCTCTCTCTCTCACTTGGTTAACAACAATTTTTTTCAGGGTCAAATACACAAATTATCGGAGGGTAATCGAATGTTAGTTCATGTAATCTTTGCTTTCTTCCTGTATCTGTGGGAAAAAAAAAATGTCTGCCAGATAATTCTTCTATACTCTCAACAACATGAGACAGTTGTTCCTTTGTTGTCTACAAAGCTTTTCCTTATTTTGCTTATATAATTCCCGCATGAAATGAGAAATAGGCCTTCGTCATGAGAAAGATAAAATACTCTATCAACTAAAGGAAATTCGTAATTTGTGTCCCAGAGAAAAGTACGGATTACATGCGGCATTAATAACAGTAGCTGGAGCAACAGGCGTAATTAGCGGAATGCTTGCACCGCAATGCGAACTGGAAATCGGGAATTGCTGATTCTTTGTTCTATCTCTGATGAATAGAAACCCATTAGAAAATTGAATGGGTTGAGGGGGGGAAGGGCATCCGTCCAAAATGCTGCTTCATTCGTTGAAAATTGAACTTGCATAGAATTCGCTCACATCCAATTCCAGTTTATCTAAACAATTAGGCAAACGAGAGAATGAATGCAGATTTTACTTACATATTTCATTCGGTTTTGCGTTCCGGAGGTAATATATCCGGGTGGGAGATACAGGCCGGATTGAACATTTCTCGTGAAGGGAAATTATTTTTAATTTTTTACGTCTTTTTTTATCATTGATTATTATTCTGTCGGTGATAGAGATTTTCATTTTTCTGGCATTTGGTATGTTGTCCAGACCTAAGGCACCTTAATTTACGAAAGTTTTTGATTTCTAAAGAAATACGAAAAATTACAGAATTACTGCCTATAGAAAAGGACAAAGGAGGACATCTTGCGGAGGAGATAAAGATGAACGATTTACCTTTAACTCAATCTTATCGAAAAAAAGGAGATAAATGGAGAAACGGCCGGTGTGAAAGAGGTCGTCAAAACAAAAATGGAATATACTATTATAATCCTCAGTTACATGGATGGTAAAAATTCTGCATCGAAATAAGCACCAGCTTTTCTGAGGGTGGGTATATGACCATTTGAACCACACGAGCTCAAAAGAAGTTATAAACAAGACTTCGGTTGCTTTTTCGTATGAATAATTTTGATACTGGTGGGAAACACTCGGACATTAGAGATAACAGGAGTACTGGTGAAAGGGTCTTCCGACTCCTGCATAGCAGAGGATCACACGTTAATAACTTAAGATAGTGAAAAGAGACGTTAAAGTACTCGGACGTTAATTGAAAGGATTGGAATGGTCTCTTGTATAACCCTTGTGAACTTATCCTTATCTCCAAAGAGATGGATAAGTGCAAGTTGACACAAATAGAAAAAAAGAAGCAAATTACAAGAATCAGCGCATCCGTCAATTCCTTGAAGCATTGAACTGGAATTAATGAACGTTTACAACAAGAATTAGTATAGGAGAGCACTGGATTAGAACTGGGCATGTAGAAGGGTCAGCATTACTGCGATTGCTGAGAGAATCATTAGCTGAGAAAAGAGAACTAAAGAGTCTCTTACGTCCTTTGGGCATACAGGTGTAGTAAACATTGCCAGACTTTTTCCAGTGCCTGTTAATGTAGCTGTTCTAGTAGAGGAAAAGAATATGAACCTTTTGGAACCAAAAGGAAAGCAGCCTGCAGAGAGAGTCAGATAATAGGAATGGGTAATAAATACATATCAGGCAATAGAGCGTGAAGAAACGTCAGCGGAGCAAGAATTAATTTGGTCCTCGCATATATATTAGGAGGACAGAAAATTCCGCAGCTGCACAAGGCAAAGTACTTCACGTGTTAGTTGTAGCCAAGATAAAACTCCTAGCACAGTGAGTAGCATTAAACCTAATGCTAGAAAACGGCACACTGTTTGTGTGTCAACTATTGACGTGTCCAAGGATCACAGAGACCTGGAAGTCCATTACATACATAGTGAGGGTATTCAAAACTAATTATGAACTTTTTAATGAAGTTATCGTTGGAGATTAAATTTTGGAAAAAAAAAATTATTTTTGAGAAAATTATATTTTTGTATAGTAATGTAATGATTTTGCGCACATCTTGGTTTTCTTTTTTCTTTTTTTTTTCTTACGAAAAAGGAAAGGCTGTATTGTACATAATGGAACTGTCCCTTTTTCCTCTTATTCATGTCTTTGGGTGGCTGTGTAAATTTCCATGTTTATTTTTATTATTTTTGCATTTTACGTTTGAAATTATAACATTATTCTGGTTGATATATCTGAAAATTTTTATCCTAAACATTAGACTTTTACCGCTGACTTTTCAAGTACATAATATCCCCACGAAAAACTGTTGCCTAAGATTGGAAGGCTGTTCACTCACTCTTACAATTTATAATGAACTGCAGGAATGGTGGCCGTTACTAGTGAAAGTTTTTGCATCAATGCAGTAATTCAGTAGATTATAGTTAGGTATATTATGCAGTGTAGCTGTAATTAATTCTCCATTGAGAAACCCTTTAGAATGGTAACAGTCGTAGCTATGCCATTTTCAATTAATCGCAAATTAGGACTAGGTAAATTGGGGTAAATGCTGTCTTATTCTATTAACCTCAAAGTGTAAACAGCTACAAAGATTTTGGTGGTAAAGCTATTTGTTATGGTGAAATAGATAACTGGGATGTTCTTCTTCTCGCAATTATTCTTTCAATAAAATAACTGGGTCAGTGTTGTCTGCACAACCTAATGTGCTATTTCTTTTATCTTCAGACTCTTGGATGTGTATTTGTTGCTGTTCTTTGATGAGGATAATAGCATAGAGTATGTACAAAATCTATGGAATTTTAAAAGACTAATCCAGACCCCCTTTCTACCAAACATGGAACTCGGTCTTATCTTCCTTGCCCTGAATCCAAGTTTTATTTATTTTTTGTTATTATTATTTTTTAATCGCTACACATGTGTCCCTTTACGAGAATATTAAGTTGCTTATCATAGCGCACCTTTATTTACGACGTCCTTTACCTCGTCAGACTCGTGGGTATACAACAATTACTGGATTTCGATATCCCTTCTTCGAGTAATTACATGTAATTAGTTTTGTTTTAGTGTGGGGTTTGGGGGATTCGGGAGACTACTTGTAGGAGGGATGGTTGTTTGAGATGCATTTCCTAATTGTTCAATATATCCTGTAATAAGTGTTAAGAAAAGGTTGATGTTTCATTGTCCTGATATTTACATTGAACTGCTGCATCAATTTCCTGTTACTCAAATTTTTTTCATTGAACTGCCATGCGAAAAGTATCTAATTTTTTCATGGCCTCAAGACATACCCATTTAAAATTTTCATTTGCCAATATCCACGTCTGAAATTCACCCTTCTTCCCTGTCTTTGGCGAAACCCATCTTTGACGCGAAGTGTGTTCAAGAATATTTTGATTGTGCCTGCACCAGTATTCTTAGCTTAGATGTGTCACTGAAAAGTTACAAAATATGCAAATGAGAATTTCAAGTATGAAGTTGATAGAAATTTTTTGTCAAGTACAAAGCTAACTGGAAAATACGAGCACTTTTTTTCTTATCCATAGTTTCTCATTTTTCTTTCTTATTCCCCCTCCTTTTTATGTATTTATTTATTTATTTATTATTATTTTGTTTTGATGGAGCAGAGAAAGTGCAACCAATTCTTTTTGTCCATAGAGGAAGAAGGCGGTATTGAGAAAGGGACGGGAAAGGGGATGTTTGGGGATTAGGGGGACTGGTTGGTGTTTGGAGGGGAAGGCAGCTTAATCCATTAAATAGCCAGAAAGTATTTCAGAAGATTTTCCCAGCTTACATAACCCTTTTCAGTCCCAGAGGCACCGGAGGATGAAGTTTGGGTCTTTCTTCGAGAATCGAAAACGGATTGACATTTCTTAGGGCACCAGGGCTTCGGTGAAAATATTAATATTATTATTATTGTAGCAGTAGTGGTAGAGTTGGTTTTTACGGGAAAAACGTTACAGTAATATGATAAAATGCTGGTTGCACAAAATCGGTATAACAACTGACATACATTCTTCATCTGCATGAATTTTTGTACGAGTGATTTTCATAAATTCTATCTTTTAACATGTTCAATCTACCTTGAGTATTCGTCTGTGGCTTACATCGCTTCTCTTATACTTATTTTTTCTCGTGAACTGAAGATCGCACTTTAACTAGTGGTTCTGTTCAATTCTTTTGCTCTCCTATGACCTTGTGCGTTATTTCTTTCGTCTTCCACATCTGTACATGCATGCAGTTGAATCTTGGTTTGTAATTTTTTTTTTATATATTTGCGTCAGTATTACATTATCCATGTCTTTGCCCAACTCTTCTTTCTCACTACTCTGATAATAACAATAAAGATAATAATGATAATATTGATTAGAATGCCAATAATTCATCTCTTCTATCTTGTTCCCCTTTCGCTCCCCTTCACGTGTCCCAAGTTATTCATCTACGGTTCAGGCACTGTTCTGTCACGATTAACCTAAATTCACCATTCGTTTCGTCTCTAGAAAATGGCATCAGATATTCTGTTCGATTCTCTACAGTTTAATTCACTCTCCTTCTCTCTTTCTCTCATAGCCAGGCTGTCTCCTACCTGTTCATTCTGTTCTTGCGTTAATGTAATGAACGCTAACTTCCGCCTCCTCCTCTTTTGAATGAAGATGTGAGGGTGGTCGGGAGGGCATGGGTAGAGGAGGAGGAGTTGATAAGGATCGTCCTCCTCCAGCCTACGGGCATGCACGGCACTCGCTTCCCACCCTTCCCTACCCTCCCCTCCCCTCCCCAATATGGGCCGTTTAGCTAACTTTTTGTCCCTCGAGTCACTGTTGCTTACTTGAGAGTAAGTATTTTGCTTGCAGGAAAACAACTTGGCTCTAATTGCAGTAAGACAAATACACTACCCGCGCCCCCACCCCTCCTCTCTCTCTCTCTCTCTCTCTCTCTCTCTCTCTCTCTCTCTCTCTCTCTCTCTCTCTCTTCCTTCAAATATCCAGGTCTTACTCTTTTATTCTCTTGTTGAAGGGGACTGCTTTGTTATTTCCTAATTCATTGTTTGTCAATCTATATCTAAATATGTATACATATATATTTATATGTATATTTATATATATATGCGTGTGTGTGTTTGGGGGGATGGAACGTGATGAATATATAAATAAAGTATATAATATATATATATATATATATATATATATATATATATATATATATACATACATATATATATATATATTATATATATATATATATATGTGTGTGGTGTGTGTGTGTGTGTGTGTGTGTGTGTGTGTGTGTGTCAGTTTAATTCTCTGCCGAGAAAGTTGGCTGGGCAGAATCCTGTTCAAAACCCACTGTCCCTCAAATTTTCGAGTAATTAGCGATTTTTTTTTTTTATTGGCAGATTTGGACTAGTTGATGTCTAAATTAACATGTCCTGAAGTATTATTGCTGAAGAATTTTTTTTTATTGTTTTACATATATTTTTTCACTGTATTTACCGTCCTATTAGCAGCATTTGCCGAAAAATATTCGCAAAATTTTTGTAAGAAAATATGCTTTATTTTCTTACTAAAATACACAATATCTACGATAAAAAACTGGTTCTTTCTCTTAAAAGATATCATGTCAGAGTACATATGTATCTTTGTATCTCGATGTCGCCCTGTGAGCGACATTGAGCAACAATTGTCGCAGAATGCCTGTATGACTTGCCAATTCCGGATAGTAGAAAGTGAGAAATTTACTTTATTATCCCACAAAAATTACCCATTTTCTACCATAGAGCTGGCTCGCTTTCTAGAGAAAATAAATCAAAGCTAATATATATCTATGTATCTCGATATTTTGAACTCATCATAGCTGTAACACAGATGTATCATGCCAACTGTTTTACATATAGTATTTTTTATTTCTTGGCATAGTTTTAATGTGTATTTTCAGAAATATAAAATTATATAAGTGTAGGTAACCACTCCCAATAGAGCGTCAGGTTTACTAATAAACATCTCGATTTGCGAATGTGGTACTGGTCCAAGTGATAAACAAGTGATATCGTAGTGCTTTGTGACTCATTTCCTTTTCGGATTTTCTTACCGTGTAGTGAATTCACACAATTCCAATGCCATAAGCAAGAGAAGTGCCACCCTTATAAGAGAAATTTCAACGATTGCATGTCATAACTGGGTTACGAAGAGAGGTACCGAAACAAACGCGAAGTCTCGCCTGGGATAGCAACAATGCCAGAACTAATTAATAGGATTCTCCTATTAATTAGTTCGAGGTAAATATAACTAGCAAAAATACAGATTACCAAGAGTTTGTGATGTTAGTGATATTCTAATTAGTGGTAATCAAATTAGTTATTACTATTTCTCATAGGGCTTTTGTAAGTATTAAGTCCACCTGTACTTTACCATGGAAATTGATTTTTTCTACAGCTTTAGTGCTTATGATGAAGTAGTTATGTTTTGGCAGTCAACTGTTATTTACCTCCTATCTCTATCCAAAAGTTGCTTATTTCATAATATCAGTGAAGTAACAGGTTCCTTGGCTTCAATATCTTGATCTTTATGTAATCACCATAAGAATATAAATTGAAATCATGATAATTAACTGAACTGTTCTCACAAGTAACGGGGAAAACGAGATAACTTAAAGAATAAGAAGATTGAAATGTTGAAGCCAAGGAACCTGTTACTTAATTGATATTATGAAATAAGCAATTAGACTTAGAGTAGCCTGCCTGGCTGATTAGGCTTGTGAATGGTGGAAGAATTGGTGGGGGCCGGGTGGATGAGGTTATTTAGACAAGGGGCCAAAGAAGATTTCACAACAATGAGCATAGGATATACACCAAACTGCAAAACCATGCAAACTAATAATGTTAATACCTGAAAGGACAGAATTTGGTAATAGACACCAAACATTACATCAATCTGAAGAAATTGCATTTTAAAGGCAATAGGGAATCCACAAAAATGTCATGGGAGGGGCACCAATTTTCATATTCCACACACACACACACACATACATACATACATTACATATATAAGTGTGAATATATATATATATATATATATATATATATATATATATATATGTTAAAAATATTTGCTTCAAACTCCAAGATGACTAACCAAATTCAGTTAAAAATGTACAGCATATAGTATAACTATATATCTATAATTACATGTGGGGAAATTTATTTTTGAGTGCCAATTCACTTTTGCCAAATGATTTTCGAAAATTTTGAATTATTTTTTTCAATGGTGAGAAATGTGAACTTAAAGGTCTAATTTCTTAATTTCCTAACTTAAATTTTTTCAATATTAGTTGTATTATAGGTGGTAAAAATTTAAAGTGAATCCCTTTAATCATAAGTTAGAATGAAGCACTTACTTTATGATGGGGCCTCATGGAGTCAGCGCCCCCCATAGCATTACATTATGTACTTTGGTATGTCACATCCTCTTCCTTGTTAACTTTTTGTGATTTTGGGAGATAACACCTTCTGAAACCATTCTATCTGTTTATTTATCTATAATATGTGAGTGAGTATGCTTGTATATGTGGAGAAAACATCCATCTCATTTTATAATCTGATCATAAGTTAAGTTTGTGAAATACTTAGAGACAAGGCAGTTCTGCAGTTATTCTTACTCCAGTTTGTGTCATCTGATACATGGGAAGTAAAGATCATGCTGGAATAAACATGAACTACATTTAAAGCAGTCAGCTAAAGAATCCTTACTATTTTTTCCAGTATTCATTAATATGAAAATGAATGTTTTCCTTTCCCCTGCATCTTGAGTCTGTTTTAAAGCTTTCCTTGTTCCATATGGATGCACCTTCGAATGTGTACTGTTTCAGGGACTAGCAAAATATTGATATCTTCTTTCTCACCGTTATCCTTACACTAAGGGGTTGGTTGCCTGATGTGCCTTTCCTTCCAACATCAGGCATGGTGTATTATTTGACAAAGGGGTTTTTACGACCGCATGCCCTTGCTGTCATCAACCACAGTTATTGGCGTTGGGCCTCGCCTTTGACTAAAATGTCCACCTGCAAGGCAGTAGTTTCCACAATTATTGGCGGTGGGCCTTGCCTTTTACTAAAAAGTAAGATTGGAAAGCAGCAGTTTCCACAGTTATTGGCGGTGGGCCTAGCCTTTTACTAAAAAAGTAAGACTGCAAGGCAGCAGCTGTCCTTTTAGTCGCCTTTTACGACATGCAGGACCTACGGTGATAGTAATCTTACACCCCCACCACAGGGTAGACTAGGAAAATATTGATGTACGAGTCTGCAACTTTTTTTTTTCTAAAATTTTGGATGAGAAATGGATCTCTCTCTCTCTCTCTCTCTCTCTCTCTCTCTCTCTCTCTCTCTCTCACACACACACACACACACACACACACACACACACAACACACACTGTCAAGTTTATTAAAGTCACTAAGGTGCAAAACGATAAATGTACACCAATGTTCTGTCAGCATCCAGTGAAGAAAAATTGTGAAGTTCATTTCCCCTTTTTACCAACAGTTTTCATTGTTTCTTTGCATTTCCTTCCTATAGTAATTTCCTGTGGCGGTCATTTCCATTGGGCTTAATCAGCGAACGGAAATATTTCTGAATTTTATTTCGATAACTCTTTTCAAAGTTAACATTGATCCACCGAGCTTTTCAAATACCGCTTGAATAACTCTCAGTGCACGCACATTCGGTATTAATATCGAGTTTGTGCAGCCGTTATATATACCGTATTTGTTTCATGGTTAAATATCTGTATTTTATATGAAAGTATATGCAATGTGAAATTTTACTAAAACACCATTCTTATTTGCATTCCATATGAATGTGTTGTTTATTATGAACGCAGACAAATTATGATAGATATGAATGATAGTTTTTATTTATTAGCTGTAGACGTAAATAAAATATTAACATCCTGTTCCTGAAGGAAACCAGTAATTTAATGAACTTATGGTATTGCACAATAAGCTCTCTCTCTCTCTCTCTCTCTCTCTCTCTCTCTCTCTCTCTCTTTGACCACTCCACTTTCTTTTTTTTTTTTTAATGCAAACAAACCATGACTTTTCTTGATCTCGCGCAGCCCTTCTCCGTGAAGTGTAATTGTTTGCGTTAGAGTCAAAATTTTTCTGTCAGGGCTCCTAATTGCTTCAAAGAAAACGCTTTCGGCAAACTTCTTCCTCTTTGATGGTGTCATTACACTGATTTTCGTCAACTCTTTTTCCTTTTTTCAATTTTTATTCTTTTATCACCTATTACAGGTTTGTCCTTTCTTTGCTAAGTAAAAAGATTTACTCTCACCGTCAGCGTGATTATCTTCTCTTACAATGGAGACTTCAGTGTGTTAAAAACTCATTATTTTGCTTCTTCATTTGTTTCAGAAGCATGAAAAAATATAGTCTGTTATTGGAGCATAATCCTAAGAATTTTGTTTTCAGTCATGCTTTCATACCTCTCACTAAGATTATAAAATTCTGAAGTAGGTCTTCAGTTACCGTCATGTTTTATTAATTTCCTTGCATACTTCATTTTAATCTCAAAAGTTTTATTCACCGCTTCAGGTAGTTCATATATTTTATAAACGCTTCATTTGTCCAGTCAAATATTTTAGCAATAAATTATCTCCTTCATTCTCTGTTACTCAAGTTTGCGGAAGCGCTCTTTATAAGTCAGGTTCCTCATATTTGTAGCACTATTATGAACTTGTGAAAAACAGAAAACACGCAGACGTATTGGGAATTTAATCTTGGTATTACAGCGCGCCTGAAGACTCCCCTTTCCGTTGACGTCTCGCACAGAAAGTTTGACTCCTCAAGGATTTTGTCATTTGTTTTTAAAGGGAAAAGCCACGAAGGAAAGTGAAACAGTGGAGTGGCGCTTCCCTTTATTTAGATATTCATCACGTTCCAAATTTTCGTGATTCAGTTATACATACATACCTACATATTTGTGTGTGTGTGTATATATATATATATATATATATATATATATATATATATATATATATATTATATATGTGTGTGTGTGTGTGTGCCTTTACAAACAATACCTAACTTTCATGCACCATTTGCTGAAGCATTCATTAGATGTTCCTTAAAAGTAAGATGTGAGTCAAAAGTTACACCTAGAATAGTTAAAGCTTCAGGCTCATTCAGCACACTCACGCCCACTTGAAGGGGAGGATGGGGAGGAAAATCTGTAGGTGATCTGCTAAGCAATAGTGTTTTCGTTTTACCGGAGTTCAGCCTCACCTTACAAACTACAACATTCACTGATCCGGTCCATGTCCCGAATGAGGCCAACAGCCATATTACTTGTATACACTAAAAATAGCAGTGGACCAAGAACACATTCCTGTGGAACTCCGGACACAATAATGTCTTTGGTCGCTAAAGATCCCATCAACAGGAACTCGCTGCTGCCTACCTGAAAGAAAATCTTGAAGCAATCCTAAAAGATATCCGCCCTATCCAAGATTCTTAAGCTTATAAATAAGTGCCTTGCGATTTACTAAATCGAAATCAGCAATAGAATTTATATGAATTATTCTGCACTTAAAACCCTTATCAATGTTCTTTCAAATGGCATGTCAAGTCTAAAAAGAGCATCCCAGATACCTATCTGCTTCTTATACGCATATGCATTTGAGTAACCACTAACAATGCTGGAGATTCCACATTCTTATATAGTGGCTGAAAAATAAGGTTTTCTGAAACTTTGCAAAGCACAGGAGAATGAAATTGGCCTGAAATTACTACAGTCGGCAGATATGCCATACTTTGGAACAGGCACTGCACTACAAAGCTTGCGCTCATCTGCAGCGATATTACGTCAACATAAAAATCTATATCTACTAATCTTGGAAGGCAACACACTAGAAACTTTTTAAAAAACAAAGGGAAGGAACCATCAGGATCTTCACCCCAGCTGTCAAGATTATCAAGAATTCTCTTAACATCCTAGAACGCAATGCAAATTTTGTAAGAATAGCTTCAGGATGAGAAGTATCAGGGAGATACATCCTCAGCTGATTGCTTAGCTTCTAAAGCTCGATGAAGCAGTTCACTACCTTTTCCCTAGGGCCAGTAGCCAGCCAATCTACCGTCATCTGTTAAGAGTGGTGTAATGGAAAACGAGCCTAACCCAAAGATAGGTGATGTCAATTTGGTCCACCACAAATGAGGCAGAGCAATGCCTTCAAGTTTCCTTTTCAAGAAATGATTGTAATTTTTGTCGGCTTTATGGTAAATTCTATTCGCTGCAGGGCGAGACTTAACAAAAATTTTGTTATTTTCATTAATACAATTTCATCTTCATATGTTGTATGTTGTTTAATTGTCATGGTAATCCCGCCTACATGTACCATCAAACCACGGCTGTTTATGTGTCCTGACTTTGATTACCTTTCTAGGGACACACCCAATTAAAAGAGCCTTCAGCATTTCATTTGGCTCATTTAGTTCAGGATCCGATATAGCTTTTGAAATATTAAAGCTTGACAAGCTCGAATAATGCGATCTCAATTGGTTGTAGATATCAGCCATATCATTTTTCCAGCGATGGCATTAGGAATATAAGGATTAATTAACAAATATGCCCACCTCAATGGCGCAATGATCAGAAGTGCCAATATATTCACGTACCTTGAACTTGACAATAGTTGAAACATCTGTGAATTTGAGGTCTTATCTGCTACCAGAAGTATGTGTGGGTTCCTCAGTTAGCTGGACAAAATCGGAGGATAAAAGAACTTAAGAGCAGACCAATCGTTGATCTGTGGAATTCAAATTTAGCCACACGCTATGTTTTGCATTACAGTCTCCACAAATAACGAATGAAGCTTTTAAATTCAATGACTGAGCCTCACTAGTCCTTTCCCAGAGACAGTTATGTATTTAATCGTCGATATTTGTATTGCGGTAAACTGCATATGTGCGAGAAATGTAGAACTTATTGAAAATTTTAAAACAATGAACAAGTTTTTTTGACAATTAATGGGTCGTTCAACTTAGTGTATACAGCCATACCTTATTGCATGTGGGTTCTCACAACAGTAAACAAAGTCGGGTCATCAAATCCTGGGATTAAAAACTCTACCTTTGTCTTATTACTACTTACAGGTGTCTCATATAAAAACATCAAATGGTAGTTTTAGGCACAACTCTGGAGATCAAGAAATTTTGACCTGAAGCCCCGAATATTTGAGTAAAGTACTCTGCAATTTTTCCTTATAGTACTGAATAACAGGGCCAGGGTTCAGCTCAATGTCTCTGAAAAGAATTAAATAATAATGTAAAATCATTAACAAAGCTAATAAATATACCCATAACAACAGTAATATTGTCAAAAATCAACTGAACAATAAGTAATAATATACCATCATCAACAGCAATATTCACATTATTTACAAAAATTCCATTGAAATTAAAATAAACGTAACCATACATAATATTAACAAGCACCAGAAGCAACTGGTCGACAAGGTGGGGCCAGCACACCTAGTAAAGCAAATAAGAAATCTTCCAGGTTTGCCACAACAGTGGGGGAGGACAGTCAGGATGCAGTTTTAACAAGGCGATATGGTTACTCAGTCTCTTCTTTGTTCTTTATTTTCTCTTCTCCTTCTTTTCATGTAACCCTGTGGCTTTTTCCAAATTTTTTTTTCTTTTTTGGAAAATTCTACAGCTGGATCTCATTATTATAGAACAAATTATAAGGCCGTTTCCTGTAAACATTTGAACTAGAATAATGTCAAAATAAAGATAAACATATGTAATCAATGAGTATATGAACATTTGGCCATAAAAAATATTGAGAGAGTACTGCACAGTTCTTTAGAGTAGTACTAATTTCGAACACCAGCAACTGTAACACTGCCTGGGAAAACTTTTTCATACAAACACACACAGACACAGATCTGGGGGACTCGGAAGTTCCTAGAGACAGAATCTGGTTCTGAAAGTATGTTTTGGAAAAAGGACAAAAAAAAAATCAGTAGACGAGAGGAACGTTCGGCCCGTTTACCCTCAGTCAAAAGCAACAAGAGCACTGTTGATATTCTTTCTCTTAAGCAAACGTTTCCAGCCGCCGTCGATTCAACGTATTAAGGAAAGTGACGTCCCCTGGTGTTTGTTCTGCTGGCTCTTCCACTCCGCGATGGGAAGGGATTATTCAAACAAACAGAAGACGGCAGCGTCTGTATGCATGATGGGAATTTACATAATATTTCGACATTAGAATTGTCTCCGCTTTTTCTCCTCTCGTAGCGGAGACGTGTGTACATTGAGGGAGATCTATCCATCCGGGTTCCGTTTACTTGTGGATCGAATCGGGTATGCTACGGAGAATCTGCTTTTTTGAAGTGTCTCGTGGGTTTTATGAATGAATCATTCGTGAATCGTTTTTAATTCATTACTGAGAAGTTTGCGTTTATTTTTCGTAGATCTACGTTGATTTATGTCAGACAATATCGTCCAAGTTCAGAAGTTTTAATCTAAAGACTCTCTCTCTCTCTCTCTCTGCTCGCTTATGTAATAGCTCTAAATAATTTTTCCTAACTCTGAATAGTAATGCTAGCAACTAAAAATAAAATCTTTATATCATTAATAAATAGGTAGATATATAGATAATAGTAAACTGGAAATCCGTTCAACGAATCGTAAGTATGATATATCTTTAAGTCTGTCAAATTACTCAACGGGAAAGAATAAGTGCTCTCGCACATTTTTGTTTGCAGAAGTGAGAAGTTCCTCGCCTCACCTTTCTCCCTTTATTTGTATCAATTGAGATATAATGGTTACAAAACAAGGAAACGAGTCATGAAGGATTTAAGGAGACCACCCTCTGGCTTACCTAGTTAATTAACTCGTCATTTTGGTAATTGGAGTGCATGTGCGGAATGGGCCTGCAGGTCTAACAAAATAAATCAATGAATAATTGAAATAGAGTTATGAATAAGTATATTTGAACTGTCGTTCACGGTAAGGGATTTATAGAATGAGAGGAGCGAATGGGGCCACGAAACGTTGTTTTTTGATAATTTTGATTAAATACGTAGAAGAAAAATTTCTCTCTCTCTTCTCTCTCTCTCTCTCTCTCTCTCTCTCTCTCTAATCCCACCACCTTCTTCTCAAGCAATCTTTCTCCTTGGCAAGTCAAGAAGTCTGTATATCTTGAGCTAAGTCCTGAGGGAGAGCCCTCGTTGATTGCTACTCAGCACATTTTCTGTTTTGTACTGCGTATGCGTTGTGTTGTAATTCAAGCTTAAAAATTGCTATTCCTGCTTTATTTGTCTTATTCTTTAGAATTCTAATATTAGATTATTTTACCTGGTTTTTATTGAAGTTTTCTCCATACAAAACCATACACTATATAGATAGAGAGATAGATAAAGAGAGAGGAGAGCAAGGGCAGATGGAAAGGCACACGAACAATGAACAGCATTTAATATGGCTGATGGCGTTTCGCAATAATCCATTGCATTTTCAAGGCTGTAATGACGCAGGATATATTTTTGTTAATAAAACGGAACGTCACTATATAAAATCCAATCATAAAAATACATTTCTTAAAATACTCTATAAAACAAACCTACCCAGTACCTGACTAAAAAGTCAATTTCCATCTGCCCTTGGTCTTCGCATGTTAGGCTTCTGCTTTCAGCATCGTGGTAGATATATATATAATATATATATATATATATTATATATATATATATATATATATTATGTATATATATATATATATATAATGTGTGTTTGTGTGCATGTGTATGTATATGTAATATATGATATAACAGGAAAAAGTTATTGGATGTTGATAATTAATAATATTTTTATCGCTTTCAAAAGAGTTAATTAGATACAACCTTAAATGATGTCTGAAATGCCCATATTTTCACTGATATTTTTAATTCAGTCTTTTGTCCTTAGAAAATTATTATTTATTTAATGTTTTTTTTTTGTCCTTAGAAAATTGTTATTTATTTAATTTTTTTTATTTAATGTATGAGGTTATGGCTGACACAATGAATTTGCATTAACTCGTTTACTTATTATAACGTTAATAACAACTTTAATTAAATTTTACAAAGACAGTTTTATATTATTTAATTTTACTTTATTGTTATTGTGCCTTTGGGTTTTACATCTGCTTTGGTGTCGTTTATTGAAGTTTTAAGTGTTGCGTATAAATATCAGTTTTGGAAAATACCTGAGATCTCTATCTGTATTGCTAAGTTATCTCTAGAAAAGAAAGCAAACAATTCCTATGGTCATCATTAATCATTTTTCTCATGTTACAGTGGTAGTATTGGCTGTTAATTTTGAAAACCTGTTTGAGGTTTTTGAAATTAGGAGGAGAATAATTTTCTTTATTAAAAGCCGATTTAATCGGCCTCCAATTCTACCACCATTTTGAAAGAAAGAAGCAGCCAAAAAGATAACATGAGGGAAAAAATGTGAGACAATGTTCGACCAGCCTTAAACGTTGTAACTCGCTCAAAAACCAGCGTTCGGGTGTTTACATTCTCAAAGCAAACGTTTGCTGCAGCTGTAGATTTACCGTATTAGGATTAATAACGTTTTCTGGTATTTGTTCTTTCCGAGCCTCTGCCCAAGAATAGCTGAGGAGATGTAGCCAAGGAGGTGGAAGACACTACACTCACACGGTCGATGATCATGCGCTGTTTTGTACCCTAAACAGACTGGGTTTCGGGATGAAAGTCTTACCCTCAACGCTGACCTTAATTTGTCATACACAATTTAATTTGAGGCTGCAAGATGGACAAACTTGCTGAAAAACAAGCCTGGATTCAGAGAACGCAGAGGAAAGGATAGAGCCCTACAGACTAGTAATGAATTCGTGGTACGAAGAACCCTCATTAAATTTATCGTCACTGACAAAGGTGAAATAA
Organism: Macrobrachium nipponense; assembly: GCF_015104395.2. NCBI lineage: Eukaryota > Metazoa > Arthropoda > Malacostraca > Decapoda > Palaemonidae > Macrobrachium > Macrobrachium nipponense. Next base: position 54,913,625 of record NC_087212.1, on the reverse strand, counting down.
AAAAAAAATAAATGACAATAAACGAATTTTCAGCTCTAAAGATATCCTACTGTTTTAGCAACATTGCTTTATAGCTCTGTGTATGCTGTTCTTGTGGTGGGGCAAGGTCCGGGTGGCGCCCTTGTGTTGGTATTTGTGTCTTCAAGTAATGAAGCAATAAACATAATGAAACTTTAACATATGCAAACGGAAACGAATCGTTGCTAGGAACAGGACTTTTTTCAAATCACATCTGCAAGATTTTCTCAATATTTAAAGCATAACGAGCAAAAGAGAAAGGTCTCTATTTTTACTCAAAATTTGTTTGTCCACGAATTGGAGTCATGCCGTTTCATAAGGGAAGAGGAAAGATTTTCTATTCGACTTTCCAGGAAACTAAATAAAGAGGAATTATTAAAAATATTAGCATAAAAAAATGCGACTTCAGCGAATTAGCGAGAGATCGGCTTTCACAAAATAAACTCCTTTTTTGGCTCTGTGGAAACTTGCGTAGCAAGTCAGTGGTCTCTGCTCGTGCATCCTGAGTAATAACAGATATAGTAATGATGAGCACTGTACCAGATTGCTAAGTCTTAGCAGCGATTAAAAATGGGAGAAATCACGGAGTATTTGAATAACTAGAATAACCGTCATCACTGATACTGGTTTTTTTTTCTCTCTCTTTTGGCAGGCAAATACTCATTGGCAGAAACATACAGCCAGATTCAAAAGCAGATATAACGGCATTGCAATTATTGGCCTAGTTCAGATATGTTAGAGCTTTTGTGAAATTCACAATTTCTGGTTTCTTTATTAGAGTCTGTGTAAGAGGAATATCTTAAGAACGTGTGAAACATCACACAATCTGGCATAAAGTCTTTCTTTAATTATGTTTTCTTTTTCGCTTACACAAACATACACACACAGACATTAGTACATATATATATATATATATATATATATATATATATATATATATATTAATATATATATATAGAATATATATATGCGTATATATATCTCACAAACTATAATTAAACAACCCGTTCATTATACCTGGAGAATAACACCCAAGGGAATTATAGTTGATGAGTGCCTCGTCCCTGGCAGGATTCGAATCGAATGGTTTACAAACAACGATAGACACTGACTTTAACCACCTGGCTATCAACTTACATCTCTTGATAGCCGGGTGCTAAAAGGCATCGTCTAACGTTGTTTCAAACCAGGCAACGTTTGAATTCTGGCTGGGCGAAGCACTTTTCAGTTAAAATTCTCCTTGTAAGTTATTACCAAGGTAAAGTGAAACGGATATTAAATCATTTTTATGGCTTCCTGTCTGTGAACATATGTGTAAATAGAGAAAAAATAATATATATATAATTGATGTATTTAAATTCATATATATTTCTCATACAACCATAAATCTGTTGATAGAAAGATATCTCCCTTTGTAGAAATTTCAGATCCCGATTGCTGTTAGCGATTTTCAAATTACTTGCTTGAAAAGGAAACTAAAACTGTTGTGAGTCCCATAATGCCGTAGAAATCATCGTTAGGATGGTATATGCAAAAAGAAATGCGAAATAAAATAGCAAGAATGCTTGACTCTCCGCAAACGTTTACTCTGAGTCAAAAACCAACACACTCTGCGGGGACGTTTCTCAGTAACGTTTTCTGGTGTTTGTTTTGTTGGCGCCGCGGCTTGCTGACGGAATGGGATTATTCGTACAAGTGGAAGGCGCCTGCATTACGCATCAGGAATTCTTACACGATTCTTAAACCTCACAGAGATCCATATTTACACTTTATGACAGAAAAAGGAAGAAATTATATGCTTAAGTTCAGTTTAGTATATTTGAACACACACATACAGGTAACAAAAAATAGCTTGTTTCCTGCAGACTCGTTACTTTAGATGTTTTGATTAAGTTACCTCTTGTGTTTACATATGTGTGCGAGTGTCTGTCTCATTCCACTTCAGAACCCTAACAATTTTCTTTGGATACATTTGAAATATTTAACCATTACCTCGTATGGGAGATATTTGCCTTTGTAAATAAAGATGGGCTCTCTCTCTCTCTCTCTCTCTCTCTCTCTCTCTCTCTCTCTCTCTCTCTCTCTCTTGATACCATTATGTTCAAGGTAATTTAAAGTTTTCATCATCATAATGCACGCCCATACTATCCGTAGGAGGAAAAACATAGCAGCAGAGGGGACAAGAATACATTCAAAATAATAAGAAAATAGTTCCTCAATTCCTTTGTAATGACGAACGGAAGTGTAAATGTTATTAAACTTTAAGGAAGCAGAAATGTAGATCGATATTTTTTTCTTTTTTTTTTTAGGTACTGAAAAAGGAAGGTGGGTGCAGGGACGGTAAAAGGAAAAGTGGAAGGGGCTTGTGAAAGGTGAGGACTAGATATTTATTCGAAACCTTCTCACCCCCGTTTTACTAACTTGCTGTTTTTAGGAAATTTTAATATTGTTATTTTCTGACAGTTCGAATGCGCTTGTTGAATTTATATCTTGGTTAAACGTTAAATAAGGTTTAGTCTCTACTTTTTCCAATAATAATTATGAGTGTGTGTGTGTGTGTGTATCATGGTTACTTTCATACATATGAGTGAAATTTTATGTTCAAGTGTAAGTAAATCTATTTACAGATACTTGATCGTTCGTGTCATTGTGACTTACATACGTTGAAATAAATGCAATATTCAGTATTCTGCTTATTATCTATATATATATATATATATATATATATATATATATATATATATATATATATATATATATATATATATGTATATATATATACATATATATATATATATATATATATATGTATATATATATATATATATATATATATTCACATATATATATATATATATATGCAGAATACTGAATATTGCATTTATTTCAACGTATGTAAA